>NW_020664420.1:51667575-51761793 GCF_002925995.2 Terrapene triunguis
CAATTTGTCCAGATCATTTTGAATTATGACCCTGTCCTCCAAAGCAGGAGGGATCTGATGATCCCTTCTGGCCTTAAACTCTATGACACAAATTAGGCCTAATTTCTGACCCACCAATTTTGATTCACTGATTTTTGGTTTCACACAGTCTTGTTTACCAAGCATGATGCAACACAGTAATTGAATTATATCAGTAGGCCTTTTTGTTTCAATTAATTCAGTCTTTCTCACTTTTGCACCTTTTCCCATTAACATTTATTATTATAGCTTATTGTGACTTCTTATGAACTTTCACTTTCACTATAATTAGGGTAAATTTGTTGGGCCAATTATTACAACAGATCCCCATGTTCCCCTTTTCTGTCAGAGTTGTTCAGCTCTGACAAAGATGTTGCCCTTTTGACAATGATCCCTTAATCAACACAGGGATCATTGATATACTTCATTTTAGAAAACCCAGTTTTTCTGTAAATGTGGACCTGTTCATGTGAATGTTCACAAACAGCAATTAAAAAAGGCACAAATATGACTGAATCACAAAGCCATTCAGAATCCAAATGAATGATCACAAATGTTCTTTCTTCAGTAATTGACAGGTTCTACCATTAATATTTTATTACATTATGGAGGCTCTTAGTATTGACTCCATAGTTAAAGTAGAGTTCTAAAATGGGCTTAGAATGAGCATAAAATCCTGCTTTTCTCTAAAGTAATTGTCTTCTTGATGTATAATTCCACAAAGTGTTAGTTTTTATGGCCTTTGAATTTTCTATTTAGATTTTATTTTATTTCTCATCATAAGTTTTTAGAAGGAAGTCTTTGAAATTGGGTTCTGGACAAAATTTGTCCTTGGCAGTATTCCCTTTCAATGTTGACTGACATTTAAAAAAAAAAAGACTATTTTCCTACATAAAATATGATTTTAAAAGAAACCCAATTTTGCATCATTTTTAGCCATTACACTTATTCATTTGAGCCGAACCTATATGCTCCAGTGGTTGATGATTGAGAAAGTTTATTCACTATGCGTATAAACTTTATACACATAAATGTGACATGCACCAGTGCATTAAGTACTTATACCAGTGCAAAAACTATACATGCATAAATTTTATGTGCTAGTGCACACACAAAACGTTCTCTATCAGATAAAATCTTCTCACCAGGAACTACACTTTTCTGTCAGATTGTATCCTGCAATGGAGAAGGATTTATGTGGAGCTGAACATAAATATGTGCCATTTATGGGCAGCTGGCACATAACCCAGAAGACTTGCTGATGGAAAATAATCTTTGTCAGTTGCTGCACTTCTACCTCCATGGGTCTGCCACTGCCATCCCTCATTCGCCTGCCTCATCATTCAACTCTTCATCTTCATTTGAGCATTAAAACTCCTTAGAAATGAATCCACCAAAACCTCTGTTGTTCAGTCAGGGTTACTACATACATAGTATACCAGTCAGAAACCCATAAAAAAGCATGGAAATGAAAAGTTCTATTCTATTCTACACAGGCTTTTATACTGTGCTCATCACTGTAATATCTTAAGCCACATAACAGTACATTACCTCTACTCCTTAACCCACAAGCACACACCTTACCATTACCACAAAAACCTATTTGCCTCAGATCATGTACTGTAAGTCTGCCTCCCATAACCCCCTTTACCAAACTTCCCCACAGCCCAAAACACCATTATGCCAAACATCTGCAAAGAACAGTATTGTGAGTGGGTAGTTTGGTATTGTGAGTGGACAATGTTATGATTGCACTGTCTGTGGTGTATGGTAATTGTGGGGATGGTATGTGGCTGTGGATGGAGAAATATTGTTAGGTGGCTTCCCTGTCATTTTCATGCTTTTGTGAGTTTGTGTCAAGTATGTTGTGTGTGTAGAAACCCTAACTGCTTGACAATTATGTTAATTGTTTATTAATAAATATGGATATATAGATTTGTAATTTATATATGACTAATATGTATACACACATATTCAAATCTTAATACAATTTACAGCAAACAGAAAACCTTGAATTTTTTTACATCTATTAAATTTTTTTTCAGGATTAATCCTTTCCATTTTTAATAACTATTCTTAAAATACATTATATATTATATATACAACAGGTCTTTAACACATGCATAAAAACAACAAAGCAAGAATTATGTTACAAGAAAGGTAAACATTAAAAAAATCACTAATATTAATGACGTTTAGCATTCTGGCTTATGTGTAAACTTGACATTTTCATAAATTCAGTGAAATTACAGTGTCAAGCCTCAGTTGTGTTTACCTTTATGGCTGGCTTTCATATATTTGTACAGCACCCTTTCCACCACTGCTTTTCATTGCCCCCCAAATATGAGACAAGTAAGGTGTTTGGACAGTTGGGTATATGAATATTAATATTTAAAATTACTTATAATAAATTAAAAGCCATTTTTAGAATATCTGGGTAGAAATAAAGCTTGTCTGTCATTGACCAGATGGGAAGTTATCATGTTGCAATATATTATATACACCAGTTCTTGGCTCTTTAAGCCTCTTGCAAATTGAAATGTACAGTGGTGTGACTCACTCAGAGGAAAAATAAAATGTTGCAGACATTCCCTACAGCCACTGAGCTAGCACCAATAAATGCACTGAGAAGTTTTTGTATTGGACATATGGAGAGGCATATGTTCTCATCCTCCTAGCTCATGTAGCCATGAACATAACACTAGCCTCATAAAAAAAGAGACAAAAGGTAAACTATATATAAATATCAGACATTTAAATGTTCAGTTTTGTAATCATGGAAGAAAAGAGAAGAGTGATGATTGCCAATAGTAGAGTTACAGGTCCATAAAAAAGCAATTTCTGAATCATCAAACCAAATCACTAAAAGAACATAAATATTCATTAAAACTAGTCACTAAATAGTTTGATAAACAAATGTGTTATTTTTGTTGGAATCTAACATGAAAAATAAATGTGCAAAATTCAACCTTTTTTATTAGACAAACAGAAGTTAACAATGCTTATTTAAAAAAGAAAAAAATTAAAAGCCAAAGAAACATTGTATAAATCAATGTGTACATGTATCGAGAATTCTTAATATATCAAGCTTTCCTTTTAGGTTACTTCTAAAAACAACAAGATGTTTGAGTACATTAAGATCAGATTAACACAATTTCTCACTTTTTCATATCTAACTCCAGCATAGATCTTAGCCATCATAAGCAACACAGCATACTATTATACTGAACTTCTCTTCTGAGATTAACAAATATTTCAGTTGTATGGACTCTGCATTTTCATGGAAGTACCACCAGCTTAGACAGGACAAAATTATAATAATAATTATTATTAATATTTGTTGTGAAGTAGCATCTAGGGACTCCAGTCATGGATCAGTGCCCCACTGTGTGAGGCACTAAACAAACACACTTGTTTTAAACTTTGCTATGAATATGAACACAACTCTTTTTAGAAGCTGAAACTTACGAGGATTAATAAATAGTTAGGATACTTTAATACTACAGTTTTCTGTAGCTTGAATACTTTTTCTTTTTTACTTTTTATTGTTCACACTTCATACATGATATTGGAAAGAGGAAAACTTCCATAATACAAATATACTAGGCAAAATATTCATAGCAAAATTGATAATTCTCAAAATCTGTCCCTTCTACAAGTTGGTGGTACTTCCATCAAAATGTGGGGTATTGCATTGAATTTTCTGAATAGGTGAAAATGTTGTTGCCAAAGACAAGTACTAAGGGCTGGTCTACACTACGGGGGAGGGGGGGCGATGTAAGATACGCAACTTCAGCTATGGGAATCGCGTAGCTGAAGTCGACGTATCTTATTTCAACTTACCTCGGGTCCTCATGGCACGGGATTGACGGCTGCGGCTCCCCCGTCGACTCCGCTACCACCGCTCGCCCTGGTGGAGTTCCGGAGTCGACGGGAGTGCGTTCGGGGATCAATATATCGCATCTAGATGAGACGCGATATATCGATCCCCAATAGATCGATTACTACCCGCCGAATCGGCGGGTAGTCTGGACGTACCCTAAGTGTTTTTAGAGTCTGGTCATATGGATTGTCTCTGTGTGGACAAACAGGCCATGTTGCTTGTGGTAGATTTGCCCTCTTCTTATCTCCCTCCTATTTTCCTATGCCGGCCTACCTCAGAATTCACTTCTTCAGTGTATAGAGTGGTGCATAGAGTCCCATCATTTATATTCTGATAATTTTTGTCCCACACAGAGGTAATACATAAGTCCTGAGTAGTGTCAGAGCAGCTTTCAGCCACTTCCTCAGAGCAAAGCTGCTCTAAAGACCATGTGTGAAATCCTGACCCCCCTGCAGTTAGTGGGAGTTTTGCTACTGACTGAAATGGGGCTTCCTTGCATAGGAGGAATCCTTGGGTAGAGTAAGAGACAATAATAGCTGCTACTCTACACTGCCCTTCTCCCTGTAAGAGGTACAAGGTGTGTTAAGGGCATCTTTTTACTCTGGTCATCCATGGCATAAGTTACATTGTGGGAACTGGCCCAGAATCAGGAGATCACAAAAGTGGCTCAAAGCTGAGGATCTTGGCTATGGTCTTCACTGCAGCAGGCCCTTCCATTTTAGCATAAGTTATTTTAAGAATGGAGCCAGATTCCTTTGTCTTTTCTTTATTGTTTTTAAATACGAAAATATATGTTCTCAGAATAAATATACAGATTTACAAACATCTAAATTATGAAAAATGAAGGGGAAGGTCTCTTAGAAAATGCTAGAAGTCAAAAATAACTTGGGGAGTTATGGGGAAGAGGCAAAGGGATTGGGAGAGGATCGACAATGGGTCTGTGAGTATGTTGGGACCAAAATTAGAAAGGGAATGACAGCACAGCTTGTAACATATGCCTTGTGATACTTGTCATTATATGCAGTGAAGCAGAAAGAGAAATTATTCATTTGCTTTTAAACATGTAGCAAGTTCCCTAAAAAATCAAATATAACCAAGCAATGGAAAATACAGGCATATTTTTCAATTCAGTATTTAAATATCACACCTACTTTTTTGAGCTAGCCCTTTTAATTTCCCCCTAAATTAAATGCTATGAAAATTGTATCTGTGTAGAATTACATGATTGTCAACTATTGTATATTTATATTTTCATGAAACATATACATGAAATATTAAAATATGAAATATTGAAAATAATTCAGATATCTAACATAACATAAATACACTGCTAAAGAGCTACATAATGCACTGCCTTCCTCATGACCTTTCTTACAGATCATGGAAGTTTAAACAGAACACTTTACATCAGATAAAACTTGAAATAAATTCCAAAAAGTGCTTATATATTGTTTCAACTGAATTTTAACTACAATATTTATCTAGGAACACTATCTGCACAACATCACAGCAACATCTAACTAGTATTAACTATCTGATTTTTTTTCTTATTTATATCAACTAGAGATACTCACATAAGTAAAGGAGGACAAAATGGTGTTATGCAAGATAGCCAGTGTAATGGGTGACTGATATTAGGTTTGGAGAAATCTGATGGAAGTAGCTCACCAAAACCATTCTGAAATGTCCTGGAAAAATAAATAGTTTTGAGTTAAAAAGACAAAAATCTCTTTAAGAACAAATATGAAACACGAGAACTAAAAAAGTTTATTTATAACTTATTTGTTTACTCCCATTTGATCAGATGTGAAATTTTAAAAAATCATTTTATTTCTTAGATACTGGTAATTTTTTTGCAGCTGAGTTTTATACATAACTGGCACTGTAACATAGACAGTTAGACACACTGGTTTTATTATATCGTTATTTTTAAATAGTCTCTTTTCAACATAAGATTATGGACTGAAAGTAGGCTAAGTAACCAAACTAAGTTACTTTTTTGTCAATAGTTTCCATTACCCTTATCTTTATAGATAATTAGTAGGGCATGTTGTCAACATTATGAGTAAACTCTGCAGGATCACTACCTTTTGAGGTGGTGATGACATATCTCCTGCTAGACATGCTACCGAGATATCTACTTTGGATTAAATCAGGCAAATTTGGGGTCAGAATCTTTGGCCATGCTTTACTGGCTCAAAACAGATGGAAAGCTAGCTTAGACAAACAGCTAGGATTCCCAATACAAGGAGAATCTCTGATTGGCATAGATGGCTCAGTGTCATCCATTCATGGCCTTCCCAACATAGGGGAACATTCTAGAGAGAAAGCAAGGTGTTGCCAGATTGCACTGGGGGTCCCACTAGTGCTGGCACATATTAGAGCAGCCCTGTGGCTCCTCTAACACATGCCTAGGGACTATGCCCCTTTGCCTCCCCTTCCCCATCTCTCATGTGTGTCAGGGCAGCTCCGGCACACTTGAGAGGATGTAGTTCCTTCTCTCCCTCCCATTCCTCATGTGGAATTCTCATTTCAAAAACTTTCACTTCCGGTTTTTAATATTTCTTTTTCACATACACTCTTGTGCATCTTATACTGTTTCTTTCTGGTCTTCGCTGTTCTATAAGAAATGGGTGGGATTTTCTAAAATGACTTAATGGTATCAGATGCCTTTGAAAATCCTATTGTATATAACCAGTACTATCTTGCAAAATCAGTCATGATAGGTTCATTTTCTCTCTGATGTAAAACCATTAAGCCAGATCCTTGTTGCTAAGTGCCCTTTGCACTGCTCCAGCAGTGAAAAGGCACTTAAAGCCACCTTCAGCAAATAAGGGACGATTCTCATGGGACAAATGAATCTTTGGTTGGCATAAAACTGGCTTTACACCACCTGCTCCTCTAACTTGGCAAATGGGACAGAAGGGGGCATGCCACAGTCAGGGGGTGCTGAACCCTGGGAGACTAATATAACGGCTACAGCTGGCATAACTCAGAGCAGCCTGGAGTCTGCTTTAAATTACACCAAGGTAGTTTCTCTTTCCTCAGCTGCACCAAGTGTGATCTTAGGGCTGTTCAGGATCTTGGGAACTGACTTCAATGTAGTTACGCCAGGGGTGAATTTGGCCCAATGTGTCTAAGGAGAAATTACACACCAATTTCCTTCTTCCTTCTACTTTGTTTCAAGTGCTACCAAAATTTCCATAATGTCTCTCTGATCTGAACAATTAATAACTGAAATTATAAATACTGCCACATCATTACTGTGTGTGTATTTTTTTTTAAAAAGCCTAGGAAATTAAAAGGAGTGAGGGCAGCCAGCACTTGGTTTCTGTTTAAAATTTTCAAATTTCTTTCAGAATAAAAATCTGAGCTTTAGTTGGGGGCAATGGCTAGAGTAAACAATATAACTATTTTAATAGTCTCATTTAGTTCAGAAATTTTCTTCTACACCATAATAGTAGCTCTCCTGGGATGCTCCAAATTCAGGGGTAATATAATATTCTGTAATTCTCTAAGCTGAACAGTGCTGGTTGTTATTGGTAACATTTATTATTTGTATTGCGTTAGCACGTAGGAAATCCAGTTATGGACCACCGCTCCTATTACTTAATTATACATATCTAGACTCTGCCTCCTAATCTAGAAAGAAGGATCAGCCCTTCCCTCTAGGGCAGTGGCTCTCAACCTTTCCAGACTACTGTATCCCTTTCAGGAATCTGATTTGTCTTGTGTGCCCCCAAGTTTCACCTCATTTAAAAACTACTTATTTACAAAATCAGACAAAAAAATACAGAAGTGTCACAGCACACTATTACTGAAAAATTGCTTACTTTCTCATTTTTACCATATAATTATAAATCAATTGGAATATAGATATTGTACTTACATTTCAGCATATAGAGCAGTATAAACAAGTTATTGTCTGTATGAAATTTTAGTTTGTACTGACTTTGCTAGTGCTTTTTATGTAGCCTGTTGTAAAACTAGGCAAATATCTAGATAAGTTGATTTACCCCCTGGTAGACCCCGTATACCCTTTGGGGTATATGTATCCTTGGTTGAGAACCACTGCTCTAGGGTACTTCATCACCCCAATGTTTTGTAGATTTGGGTGTTTTTGTTTGTTTGTTTGAAGTTTATCCTATTAAAATTCCTTTTTCCAGTCCCACTAGATAAAGTTTAGAGGTACAGACAAATTGTTGATAAAGTCACTCCCTAGTTTTTAGTGACTCCACACACACTTTAAAAAAAAAATCCATCCTCTCATCCATGAGTGGGGAAATGAACCATAACACTCATCTTGAATTTCCTAGGAAAAAGTGGCAATTAAAAAAAAATCAATAGGAGTTTTGCCACTGTCTATAATGCGAGCATGATCAAGCAGCTTTGACTGGAAAGGGTGGCATATACCGAGCAGGGTACACTACAAAAGGGTAAGGGATCATTACAACAGTAACATTTAAGCTTCCTCAATAACACACATGAAGTCTTCTGAAGGCTAAGCATAAAGATAAGATTGTAAAGTAGGTAAAGGAAAATAAAAATATTGTCACAAGGAAACTGTAGAAGTTTTAAAATGCTGGCAATGTCCAAGACAAATTTTTACTCGCTGTAGCTGTGTATAGAAATAATTTTTTCCCCCAATTTAGCCAAATAGGCTGTTACACCCCTTAAAGAATCTGCAGTAATGGAAATAGCAATTATTTACTTTGATGAAAACAGGATTCCTTAATGGAAATCATGATTGATAAAGTCTGAGTAGTAATAAGCGGACACATTTTCTCTGCTGGTAGTATATGAGCTGTTGGGGAGATTTTTGGAATACAGCAGTTTGTTAAATACAGTCCTTGAGAGCTCTCTTAATGTCAAGCAGGTGGCAGAGACTTTTGGATTCTGAGTTATGAGGTTTGGGAGAGCAAACTTCTAGGCAGATTTCAAAATTGATGTGGAAACCTGTGATTGCTTTAAGGAAGCACATTGTCTAAATGTAACATCATCTTTAAATATTATAAAGAATGAAGTGTCTGCTAATAATGCAATAATCCTTTGGTGCCAGCAGTTCTCAGTGTCCACTGCTGGCAATGTAATTCTTGCCAGAAAGAAAATGTAACTCTGTGCCAGACAGTTTAATTCAACTGCTCTTCTGACAGAAGTCTAGTAATAGCTAGTAGAAAAGTTGTTTTGACTATAAGATATATTAAGGCAGCTGCCTATAGTCTCAAAGTGGTGGATAGCATCTGTGAGAGTATTTAATACCACAGCAAGATCCCAAGTTACAGTAGTTTTATTCTCCCTTAGAGTATGACAAGGTGAGAATTGATCTTGCAAGCCTCAATGCAGGTGTGAAATGATGAGATGCCTACAAGATACACATGGTGTTTCCTTGTAGATTTTGAAGGACTTGGTAATCTAAACAATTTAGAATTATGGATAATATGCAGCTGCATGAGTTGTAACTTGTTTTTCTTAAAAAATAGAGGTACTTCCAACTGCTAAACGAAAAGAAAAAAGTTGGAATCTCTAAATACTCCTCTCAGCAGTCATGCTATCATCCTGAATTTTTAATTTGTAATAGCATCTCCTGATGTCTAATACATAATCATCTGAAGGAGGGCAATTAGATCTTTTTCATCATCTTCAGCAACAGAGGGAACTGATGACTTCTTGTCAGCATGAGGCAACTGAAAACCACTCTGCTCTGCTTTGAGCTACCCTAAGTATATCATAGAGGGCAGTCTCTATTTTGAGGGATTAAGTGCAACTTTAATTGTGCATAAACCTTGTGCTGGCCTTCTGAATAGGAGAGAATTTTACTCTGTAAGCAGAGGAGGGAATTAAGGGTACAATTAAATCCACTGCCTTATCCACTGCCTTATCAAGATATACGTGCTGCCAAGGTTCGCTAAAAGCAAATTCTTGTCATGTGAAAATCATGAAGGGAATTCTACATATCTGAGGGTTTCGAAACATCATGAGAATGTTTAGCTGAATACACCACTTCCCTGATGTGGTTTATTGATTTAAGTGCACATCTCAGCTCTCCAAGGAAATACAGATGGTTATTACTATCACTTGGGTATGGGATGTTAGATACATCATTTTGTCAAATTGTTCATGTTAAATTGCTGTGATGTGGCTTGGTCACTTTGTAACATGGTGGACCCACTGGAATCAAGTTTAGAGGCAGGCAGGTTGCATTGTATTTGGGTTTTTTTACATTCTAAGAGGATAATCCATGAAGAATTATCCCGTGTGTCTGGAACTGGTTTTAGTGTTGCAATAGTTGGAGGCTCAGAAGAAAGAGAAGAAAAATGTTCCTCCCTCTGCTGCTAGATTGACTGAATTGTTGTTTAACCAGATCATTTTGAACTGCAGCTAATGAACTGGATAAGAAGTTTATAGAGTTCATTTAAATGAAATTCTACTCTACTAGGAAAATATAATTTATAAATCTTGTATTTTATGGTAATCTGTAGAATGGTAAAAGTGTTCTTTAAACTATTTCGAGGATAAAAACTGTCTTTGGGTTCAATCCTGTAAATTGTTGAGAGCCTCCTGACACATGCTGAATGTCTGAAACAACTTTTGAAGACTGAAAGGTTTACCCATAAAGGATAAAATTCTGTTGTGCATGGTTTGAGACCCACAATTCCCTATCTGGATTATTTTTGATTAATTTGATTGTCTAACGTTTGACAGATTTTGTACTTTTTAAAAACAATTGCCAATAGGTCTCCAGAAGTCCAGTCTGTATTTATGGTATTTACTATGTTTTTTTAAAAAGCAGACTGAATACACAAATTCCATCATTTGGCATCATATTGACACTCACAGGGCTCATCAGCAGGGTTGGAACCTTTAGAATCACTGCACAGACCTCTGCTACTTGAGCTAATGAAGTATCTGACAGCAACAGGAGCCATCCTCTATAGTTGGACCAGACATAGAAGTCAATGAGACACACCATTTGCAAGCAGATTTCACAGATATTTGCTGACAGCAGAGGAATGGTGAAATTCAGGAATCCTGAGTTCCATTCAACTCTAGAGGGGAGTATACTCCAGTGGGCAAAGATTCTTCTGTCAGTTTTCCTCAAGCCTGATCTCTTTTGCCCCGTCCCCCACCCAACCTGTCCCTGTTACAAGCCTTTAGTCCCAGTCTCCACCTCCTCAGGCATCTCATCCTAATCCCAGTTTCCTTGCCCAGCCAATCCTCTGGGCTCTTTTCCAAGTCCTAATTTTCCCCCAACCTCCATTCTCTCCCTCTCCCCAAATTCAGCCCCAGTCTCCTTTCTCAGACAGTCACAGATCCTCCTACCAGTTCCTTGGCCTATCTGTCTCTCTCCTCCCCCACCACTCCAACTGGCTCCCAGTCTCCCTCTTCAGGTTTCTGATGCAGTATCAGTCTCTTCCCCAGTTCCTTCGCCAGTCCCCACAAGTTCCTTGTCAGATCTCTCTCTCCTCCCCACATGTCCCCATTCTCCTCCCTCTAGTTCCTAGTCCCAGTCTCCTTCTCCAGACAGTCCCAGTCTCCAGGGCTGGTTTTACACCTTATGCACCCCTATGCACAGCATCTTCAGTGCTCCCCGACCCCACTACAGCTGACCTTCATGTTTTCCATAAAAAATGGAACTTTTAACCCACTTTTAACTTTTAGATGACTCTAGAACGCTGGTGCCCGTAGGCACATGCCTACTGTGCCTAATTGGAAATCCAGCCCTGCCAGTCTCTTCCTCTCCAACTTGCTCATTATTGATTTCAGCATTCTATCCCCCAACCAACTGGATCCCAATCACCCTGTTTACCTCACTGATTCCCACCCCCCACCTCCTACCCCCATGGTTCCCAGTCTCAGTGTCCTAGCTAAACCAGTTCCAGAAGGCTTCCCTCCATCTCCCAGTCTCCTTGCCCAGCCAATCCTAGTGTCCCCCAGCTCCCAGTCTTTCCTCTACTGTTCCCATTCACATTTACTCCCCCCACTCCATTCTCACCAGACTCCATGTTCCAAACTACTCCTTTCCCTCTCCCTGGTCTGGCATTTGTGCCCTCTGCATTCAAATCAGACTCCTTCCTCCTCGATGCTGCCTGGGTGCCACTAAGGGGATCATTGAAAGCACAGGAAAGACAGGCTCCCTGCTCTTAGTTCTGGTGCTCAGACCAGCCCCACCCCACTCTGTCTCAGAGCATCTAGGAGTAGCAATTACAGGGAAAGTCCCTCTGGGTACGTCTGCACAGCAACTAGACACCCGCAGCTGACCTGTTCTAGCTGACTCAGGCTCGTGGGGCTTGGGCTGCAGGGCTGTATCACTGCAGTGTAGACTTCCAAGAGCAGGCTGGAGCCTGGGCTCTAGGACCCTCCGGGAAGGTTTTTCTTTGCTATGTAGACATACCCTCTGAGCCCTGGTAGCCTTGTGCTGGAGCATGCTCAGTTGTTCTGTGGGAATGGTGCATATGTAATCTGGTCACGTGTAAGAGTGTTAAGGTGTGGAACATGCTCAGTGAAGATGGAATCTTTGGAGACTTTAGCTGTTAAAATCAAAGAAATCTCTACTGAATATGTGCAAACTATGGTTTTCAAAAGCTTATAAGTTGGGTATATATATTTGAGCAGATTTTCACAGAAATGGCAAAGGACATATCCCTGACAAAAAAAACCTACCCTTTGCTAAATTTCAAGTCCTTCCTCCAAAGCATATGTGTGCTAGAGCATTCAAATAAATGGTCTGAAAAATTCTTCAACATGGGCAAAATAATGTATATTCCCTTAGCCTTGTTCTCGGAAATGGCTGAATCATTTTGGCTTATATTTCCCAGAACAATTCAACCTGAGACAGACATCTGGCATGCAAAATTTCAGCAGAAACAGCTAAAGCTCTGCAAAGTTATAAGCAACCGAATACAAGATCTTATCATGGGAAGTATTGAGAAACTTTAATAATAGGTGGTGCTACCAGCTCTGCTTATAATGCTTTGTATTGAATGCATGAATAATGTCTCACAGAATTTATTGTGCTACTGCCTTAATGTAGACAATATGCCATATTTATTAACATTTAATAATTAGTTAAGTAGTCACCAAATTTCCAAGCTTGGGTTACATCTGATATTCAGAAATTCAATGTTATCTTCTTTGCAATCAATAAAAAAGTACATGTCCACATTGTCCCTATCACCAGTCATATTCATGTTTATGTCTACTACATATAATGATGTGATAAAAGGTGTAGCTTTTCCAGTCATAGTCCAACATAATTTGTGAACCTGAGCAAATAAATTATTAAAAACAGGTTACTCCCATACATAATGATATAATATGGCCCTAGGAACAATAAGACATGTACAGCAGTTTTGTTGGCATCTTTGACAATCTTAGCAGTGACTGTAAAAGTGAAATATAATCTGTGAGCAATAAAGTATTCTATTTGGTTATATGGTGGATATAACCAAGCAAGGATTTATGTAATGTACACTTAGCCTTTGTCAAGCGATCTTAAATCACTATATCCAAATCTTTGTTCCATACTTCTGGAAACACTTAATATTTTCATCTAATAAACTTCCAAAGGATCATGTTAAATTCTGATGTGAAATTTTTGTGTGTGAACATTAAAACATTTTCTGTAGTGGCCAGTTAGCGATAAAAAGAGAATCTAATAATGCTTTAATAATTCAGTGCCAATTTTTCTTTTGAGAGGTTTGTCAATTCGCCAGCAGAGAATTCCTCTGGCATGGGGAAACTCAATGTTGGCATAACTATACTGGGTGTGGGCTCTGTGCCTGCCACCCCACCTCTCCTGGCATAGGCAGTGTGCTAGAGGTGCGTAATGGTCATAGCAGAGTTCTGCTTTGCTCCACCAACCTCCACTGGTGTAGGATCTATTAAAGATCTTAAACCAGATGTTAGATCTTCCTGCCACAGTTCTAAGTGGTGATGGAGTTGGGGCTGGCCACAAAGATCAGAGAGCTCTGGCACAGGAGAGAATCTGCCCTAAACTCACTCTTCAAAAGAAACATACAGGATTATTTTCTTTCTCAACCATGTATTTTTGTTATACTTGACCAACCTAAGACAAAACCTTAAGTATCTTTAATTTCTGAAAATGACATTTCTTAGGATGCTATTTCCAGTGACCGCTTGGAATTCATCCAACCCAACTACTGGACAACTGGCTCGGAGACAATGTTCTGCCATCAATAATACCCTGATTAGACCAATCTTCCTTGTGGGGAAAGGTGAGAGGTATCAGGCTTAGATTAAGTCTGGCAACAGCACATAGTCTTGCTTAGTACAAGAGAATAGGATGCTTAATTAAATAATAATTTTATGTTACAAATTGGGGCCTTGGTAATTGTGAAAGTCATAATGTTGCCATTCTTGTACTGTCCTTAAGGATGTTGCATAAATGTATAACCTTCAATAAAGGAGATATACACCTCCTCTCTCTCTTAAGGGTTGTTTAAGAAAATTGAACAAACTTTTGTGATGTTTTTGACAGGAGTGATTTGTGATTTTTTTTTTTTTTTAGGATTTTTTGTAAGAGAGACTAAAAATGGGTAAAATTTCAAATGGATATAATAGTTGTAGAAAATGACCATTGTAATGTGATGGATATGATCTCAAAGTTTAAGAAGGAGACAATACTATTTGACTAAATGTGTTTGTATTTTCTGTAGTGGTGTGGTATATTTCATTAGAAAATAAAACTGATGTTTACTTTTAGTCCATACTATTTAAAATCAGGTGGTGTCCACTCTAACTAGAAATCTGTTTTTTGGTTTTCTGAGGGATTCTTTTTTTAATAACAGAGCTATGGGGGCACTGATTCACACACATTGTTTTTGGGATCTAAACACTGCCTTTTTCTGTAGCTCGCATAAGAAATGTGTGGTTTTCTAAGGAGAGCTCAGATAAATCATCAGGTCATCTGCAAACAGAGCTTCCTTTTTGAATTCCCAGTATATTTTTGTGATCTGATGTCTATAGCTAGATTTTCAATTATAGTGTCATATAAAAGTGATCAGTTTTCATTTGGTGGAATGGGAACCAGGTTAGTGTATGGGATAATCGTTCTCCCTCAATTTCCCAACAATTCAACACCAATACTTTACAGGTTTATTGTGTATTTCTTTGTTACTGGAATCCAATTAATTTAAACTGAAAAGCTTTATTAATTGCCCTTTTAAAATCTATATTAACATTGATTTCTGAAGGCTGTAAACTATGTCTGCAACAAGCTGATGTTCTAGTTGCCTGTGGGACAAGATGGAGGATTTAGAATTAGGGAACCACAGCTGAAACTAAGAATTCGAAAGGTTTATATATTGTCAGAGGATGGAATTAATATGTCTTGTCTTAGCAGTTAATATTTTAGAGCACATTGGATGTTGGATATGTACTTTGTTTTCATCTTTATTGCACAAAAATCTTGGACAAGTATTAGACCAATTGAAATTTTTCCTTCCTTAGCAAATAGGTTACAAGTGATAAGTATTTTGCAAACTACCGCAGACCATAGCCTCTTTCCCTAGCCTCTGTTTGTCATTAATGGCTATTAGCCAGGATGGGTAAGGAATGGTGTCCCTATCCTCTGTTTGTCAGAGGGTGGAGATGGATGGCAAGAGAAAAATCACTTGATCATTACATGTTAGGTTCACTCCCTCTGGGGCACCTGGCATTGGCCACTGTCAGTAGACAGGATACTGGGCTGGATGGACCTTTGGTCTGACCCAGTATGGCCATTCTTATGTTCTTATGTTCATATTTCATGCCTCAACAGACATTTCCCAGAAGAGCAATGCAGAGGCATTTTCTCAGAGATTTTCTGATAGAAACACAGAAGTAGTCATTTGTGAGATCTACTGTGTGTCCTGCTCTTATGAGATTCCGATGATGTATTGACAAAAATCAATTTAGGTTTGCAAAAATTAGTCATGTCTGCTTTTTCTATCTATTGCTTCCCTTACAATTAATTTTATCCAAGTTTTTTGGAGAATGAATTAGAAACTACCTAACATATGGACATTTTCATTATACAGCCATGAAAATAAAGAAAACTGATGTGAGATCAATATTCTTTTATTTCAAATTATGCAGAACCTCTAATTTTGTAAATGGGAAAACTTTTTTTTTTCATCTTGTAAAATATGTACACATCATTGACTAACAAACTCAGGGAATTTAATAAACAAACTCAGCATGTTAACTTTTTATGTAATCTTGACTGTCATTAGTGGGTTACGTTTATTGAGAGTATACTAGCTGCAGTGCAACAAACAATATAGAAAACTATCCAGATCTGAGATCTCATCTAATTTTAAGAATAAAGATCTAAGAATGCATGGTTCAGCAAATCACCTTCTTTAGCCGTCACAAAAAATATAATCTTTAATGATCATTTGCTACATATATAATTTCAGTTTTAACATTTTTCTATAAATCTGTGACAAACCATGAAATTTGATATTTTCACCATGGTCTTATTTTCATATTAGATGACCCATCTGTGATGAAGTGGGAGTTCTGTCTGTACCATTTCTGAATTTTGGATAATTTTATGAAATTTTATCATGAAATCATTGTGTCATTGAAAACGTATAAATATGTGGATCCATCACGAATTAGCATGTCATGACCTGGGAGAGACAATGGTGAGTGAATGGCACTCAATGATTGTGTATTCAAAGTAAAACACCTTGGGACAATAGGTATGCTCTACCTGGGAGAAGACACTTCCTCCTTTTGTCTGAAGGGAGGGTGGGGTTTGGAAGTAATGGAAAATCACCAAAAAGGCAGAACAAAAGAAGCAGGTGACCCTAGAAGGAGTCTATAAATGGACTCACGGGGGGGGGGGGGGGGGGGGGAATGGATAAGGCAGGAGTTATTTTGCATGAGATTAAGACAGGGGCAGGAAGTGTGGGGCAGGAAAGAGCAAGGTCCCAGATGCTAGATAAGGCCCCCATGAAGGAGAGAGACTAGCTAGCATGCAACAGCCTCCATGAGCAGGGGATATATACATTGCCTGCCTGCCTTCCTGGACCCAGATGCTCCCCCAAGGACTCACAAGGGAAGGGTGAGCTAGAAAGTGAGGGACATTGCGTTTAGGATGTTTTATGTGATCTGTATTCTCTTCTGCTTTATTTGTTAAGAGCATAACATTGTTAGATTGTACAAAGTGTGTGTGTATTGACTGTTTCACAACTACTACATGACCCTGAGAGAGTTAAACTGTAAACCAGAAGCTTCACACCTTTGGGAGGAGTTCTGGGAATGGGGAGTCTGAAGGGTCAGCACTGCACTCACAGTGGCTAAGTGTTTGGTGGCTAAGGTTCCAGCACTCAGAGTGCAGGGGTGCCAGACAGAAGCTCTGCACCCTGACAGCATGCCTAGGTTCCCCAAGATTGGGGTACTGGCTGAACTTCATTCAGGCTCAAAGGGCTTGAAATACCCTGGGGATATCCCACATAGTAGTCCTTGTGACTGGCCAGGAAGGATCTGTGACACCTTTATCTCTGAACATAGAGTTTTTTTATCTAAAGCAAATCAGTTTACTACACTGAGATTTATTACATGCCTAAAACATTGGAGTTTTTTGTGATTTTGAAACACAGTATGTAAAATTCCAAATACAAGCTAGTCCTTTCCATTCTCTCTTTATTGCCCCTTTCTGTTAGACTTCTCTGATTTTTCAAATTAGTAAGTCACTCTTTGTAACTCAGGATACAAGGAAAATCTGTAAACAATAGGAATTAGCAGAACAGCATACAGCAGCTAAAAGGATAGACTACATTCTGTTTTTGAGGACAAAACATTTAGATGTTACAACAACCTCACAAGTGATAAAAGAACCACTCTAGTTAGAAGACCCGACATACACAGACAAAGATCAGGACTCCCTCCTCCTATTTTTTCCCATAGTTGTCTCCTCATATAATAAAATGAAGACCAGACTCACAGGCTCTCAGCTATTTTTTTTTTTTCATAATTTGGGATCTCACTTTAATATCTGGTTCTTACACAAAACAATCGCCATTAAATCCTGGCCCCACTGAAGGCAATGGCATAACTCATATGTAACATCAGTCTAGGCCAAGTCCTGTTTTGGTTGCAATTGTGACGTCTAAAGATATATTCTCCTAAGATTAAGCTTTGTATACACTTGTTCTTTACAAATATATTTGAGACTTACTGAAGCACATCAGCTTCCTATGTGTCAAGTAATCAGAGAATCAGTTCAATGAATTATTTCAAGAAGTCCAGTAATTCCAGAAGTATGAGGAAAATATTTCTAGGAGTGGAGGGCTTTTAGCAGACAAAGACTTGAGAAGATACAATGGCTGGAAGCTGAAGTTAGAAAAATTCTTTATGGAAATAAGGTGCAAGTTTGTAACAGTGAGAGTGACTAACTTGCAAGGAATACAGTGGATTCTTTATCACTAAAGCCTTTAAATCAAGAAAATATATCTTTCTAAAAAGATATGCTCTAGTTCAACAAGAAATTTGCACTTATTGGAGGAATCACTAAGTTACGTTCTATGCCCAGTGTTATGTAGGAGATCAAACTGGATGATCTGTTCCAGCTTTTATGAATCTATGGAAAAGTATGCTTGATTCAAATCCCATTAAACTTGATGGAAAGAATCTCATTGACTTCAATAGTCTTAGAATACAGACCTAATTCAAGACACCAATCAAGTATCTAAAGCAGTGGTTCTCAAACTGTGTCCAGAGTTTGGGTTCCATTTACATTTTAACTAAAAAATTGTCTCATGGACCATCTACCTTTCACTTGCAAGTTAAATAAGCTATATGGTCAATTTTACCTTGTATTAAAATATTACCCTCATACTTACTCATACAGATTCTTCAAAGGTGCAGTTAAAATGGCAAGTGCAGAGAGCAGATTGTTGCAGTGGTTGTGTATTTTATAGATCTTGGCGTCTTTGTCTTTATGTGGATTCAAAAGTTCCTGCACTGAGCAGCAAGCTGACCACAGCATATTTTCAGTAGATACTAAAATCGCTGTGATATCAATTCTGTTGGGAAGAAAGGGTGAAAATGTCAGCCATGGAAGTAGTCTGACGGTGAAATCTCATCTGAGTTATCAATGCACTTTCCTACCATACAGAAAATACAAACTCCTTATTTGAAATGGCTGGAATTGTTAAATGACATAAAGGCTCTCTGTAAGTAATACCCACTACAAACTAATACATAATCAATCAATTTCTGGTCAGAAAAAAAATATTTTATTTGGTTCTCTTAGTAAACAAATTTCTGGTCAGAAGAAAATATTTTATTCAGTTCTCTTAATAAACAATAGTTGACACAGCACGTGAAGATAGAGCCATATTTCTGGCTCTTCAATCCTTGCTCCTGCTACTCCCCAGCATCTTCCCTATTAACATCCAGCCCTCTGCCCCCTACCCTACAATCCTCTTTTCACTGCCAGAGTCACCAGTTACCTGCTACTCCTCCCTTGTCACTTTCTAGCCCCCTGAACTCCTCACTTTCACTTTCCAGTCTCTTTCTGCCAATGCCCCATGCTCTCTCCCCAATATAAACACCCTATTACCAATTTCTTCACATTGTCCAGGAAGCAGATATTCTGCAGGCCTGATATGACCAATCTCTGCCACCAGATGCTATATAATAACTGCAAAACAACTTCTACCACCAGTAAGACAATGCTGCTACAGGAGACCTGTAGCAAAAGAAGGAGGTAGACAAGCGTGGGAAGCAAGGCCTGTAGGGAATTCAAAGAAGAAGAACCTTGTGTACCTTCCCCACCAACCTACAAGGAATAGGAGGAAAGGTGTGGGACTCAGTAGTTTCACAGCCCTATTTTCCTTTCTCATATGGGTGGGCACTGCTCTAACTCTGACTCCAGCAGGCACAGAAAATGCAGCTCAGCCACAGAACTGGTGGTAATGGAACAGCGCATGCACACACACACACACACACACCAGCAGGAGACTGTCAAATCATGGCTCTTCCCTCCTACTTGTGTGAACTGTAAAAGGGAAAAACATTGGGTTTAAATTTTACTGGGGAATAGCAACTTAGTTTAAATAATATTACAGGATGGGAATTGCAGTGCACACACTACATTCAAATCCAACTGGAAAGAATGACTAGTAGTCGGTGAACTGATTTTCAGTATGTGAACCTTTATAGGTGCCCAACTGACTGAGGCAAGGTGATATGACTAGTTCAACTAGTAACCAGCTAGACAATGCCTGGCACAAGGTCACAGAACCTTGACCTAATTAAAAAAAAATAAAATTCAATATAAAATAATAGATATGCTGAAGTAAGAATGTAGTCAAATAAATGCATAATACTCTACACTACGGGCTTGTCTACACTACCGCGGTAGTTCGACGGCTGGAAATCGAACTTCCGGGTTCGATTTATCGCGTCTGGTCTGGACGCGATAATTCGAACCAGGAAGTGCTCGCCGTCGACTGCGGTACTCCACCTCAGCGAGAGGAGTACCGCGGAGTCGACGGGGGAGCCTGCCTGCCGCGTGTGGACCGCGTCTGAACCGCGGTAAATTCGAACTAAGGTATGTCGACTTCAGCTACGTTATTCACGTAGCTGAAGTTGCGTACCTTAGATCGAATTGGGGTGTTAGTGTAGACCAGGCCTACGAGTTTAGGTCGAATTTAGCAGCGTTACATCGATTTAACCCGGCACCCATCCACACGACAAAGTCTTTTTTTCGATTTAAAGGGCTCTTAAAATCGATTTCTGTACTCCTCCCCGACGAAGGGATTAGCGCTGAAATCGACATCGCTGGGTCAAATTTGGGGTAGTGTGGATGCAATTTGACGGTATTGGCCTCCAGGAGCTATCCCAGAGTGCTCCATTGTGACCGCCCTGGACAGCACTTTAAACTCAGATGCATTAGCCAGGTACACAGGAAAAGCCCTGGGAACTTATGAATTTCATTTCCTGTTTGGCCAGTGTGGCAAACTCAGCAGCACTGGTAACCATGCAGTCCCCCTAGAATGTTTCTACGTTCCCCCTATCATCTCCGTCCCTGAGGTTATCGCAGATTAGAAGGCGAAAAAAAGCACTCGAGCTCATGCAGTCCTCCCGCACTGATAGGACACAGTGTAATGCATGGAGGCATTCAGTGGCAGAAGCCAGGAAAGAATTGCTGTGTTTGCTTAATGGCAAAAGTATCATGCCTCGTTAGCGATCCTGCCCGAGCCAGGTCGCTGTGTCAGCCTTGGGCGGGGGCATGACCGCTTTGTGAGCAGGAAGGCCATAGATATAGACATTGAATTAGCTTCTGTAGCTAGAGAAAACATTCCTGTGCATTCGGCAAAGTCTGTGGCAAAAAAAGAAAAGGCCCATAGTGTAGTGGTTATCACATTCACCTAACACATGAAACGTCACCAGTTTGAAACCAGGCGGAAACAGGTCACTGTTCCTTTTTCTGACTCCCCTCCTGCATTTTTAGTCTTAGAACAGACCGCGCTGTGAAATTTTACTTTGAATTATATCAATTATGAGTTAAATAATATGGAAGCTCTCTCTCAGTTATAGTCCCGGGTTCCTTACCCTTTCAGCTGCTCTGATAAATTAACATTTTTGTTAGGGGCGGGGGGAAATTTTCATGAAGCCTTTTATAGGGACTAATGCTATCTAGGACTCTGAAATAATCTTAACGTGGCCCACAGAGTGCAATCCTTCATTCTGGATTTGTCATTCCACAAGTTGAACTGCTCCTTACTACTGTCCAGGCTTCATGAGCCATGGGAGCAAGGGGCAGGCTGGGGTAGGTGTGACCGCACGGTAATGCCGTCTGGGAGAGCAGCCTGAGGCAGAAGCCTCCAGCTCGCATGATATTCCAGGCAGGACTGAATCTCCATGAAATGAAACTTAAAGAAGAGAATGACCTGGAGTCACTCCCATTCAGTGCTCTAAGAGGAGGATAGCCATGTCTGTCCAGGCACCCCTAATCGACCTCACCGAGGTCTGCCAGCTGAGCGGGGCTTGGGACTCCGGCTGGCAGGAGCCGGCAGACGGAGCCCCAGACCGGCAGCGGGCTGAGCCACTCACCCCGCTGCCGGACTGGGGCTCCGTCCGCCGACCCGCTCAGCCCACTTCCTGCCTGGGGTTCCGATCATCCAGGCAGGCAGCGGGCGGAGCGGGTCCGGTGGACGGGACCCCGGAAAAAAGACACGAAACGATTGTCTGCCATTGCTTTCGGGGGGGGGGTGTGAAGGGGCGCTGACGACATGTACTCAGAATCACCCGTGACAAAGTTTTTGCCCCATCAGGCATTGGGAGCTCAACCCAGAATTCCAGTTCCAGAGGGAACTGTGGGATAGCTACCCACAGTGAAATGCTCTGAAAGTCGATGCTAACCTTGGTACTGTGGACGCACTCCGCCGAGTTAATGGTCTTAATGGTCTTAAGTGGGGACACACACAATCGACTGTATAAAATTGATTTCTAAAAAATCGACTTCTATAAATTCGACCTAATTTCGTAGTGTAGACATACCCAAAGGGTGAGATTTTCAAAGATATTAAGGCACCTAGGGATGCAGAAAGGCACCTAGTGGGATTTCCAAAAAGCCTAACTCCCAGTCCCACTAAGTTCCTATCTGAATCTTTAGGCATTTAAATTCCTTTGAAAATCTGGCCCAAAGTGCACAAAAAGTTCTCTATCTTGGTCTCATGGGTTTCTGTCGTCGCTAGAAGTTCCCAGTAAAAATACAGCCTTATAAAGCACACTTATGCAATACATCGTAGTATGAATATATACTAACTATTCAAAGAAAATATGTTTTTATTGTATGACTGGATAATTCACTTAGAGACAAAGCCAAGAATTACCATTTTAATGAGTGGAATAGAAGTTTATCTATAAATGGAGTGCCCTGTTTATTAAAATAAACAAAAAGGTTCTTCTTGTCCAGTAACTTAAATCAGCTTCATGCAAAGCTGAAAATACCAGATGCATCAGGAACTGTAGCAGGACTTTTATATCCTGCAAATTATAGGAAATTTTGCAAGAAAATGATCAGGAAAGGTGTTTTCACGTCAGGAGATACAGTAACTATCGTATTCTGTGTTGGTTAATCCCACAAAATGCAGTACCTGATATTAGGGGCTTCCCTTTGCCACACACCCCCCCCCCCCAGTTCTTGTCACGGAGACAGAAAGCAGAAGACTGGAAGTCAGAAGTGCAGGCAATGCAATGTTTATTGGGGTTAGTTTCAAGCAAGTATATCCATAGCTCTGATGCCGCAGAGCCTTTACCCGTGTCCCCGTTTCCTATTCCCACCGCCTCCTTCTTAACAGGCCTAAATATACCTGCAGTGAATGCCCCTGATCCCACCCCTTATGATTTATGGTCATGCTCCATTTTGGAGGTTCTAAGTCTGGGGTCTTGGTGCCACCTCTTTTGTATCCCATGGGAGGGGTAAGGAATGAGGTTGTGTTCTGGCCAAGGCCAGGCCTTTCTTTGGCTTTTAGTGTTTCTTATAACCCCCCCTCCACCCCTATCCCATGGTTGCTTGATCTTGGCTTGCGAGAGGAGCCAGGCAGCCTTCCAGTATATGCTTATATATTAAACTCCCACCGTACCCAGTAACACATTTAACTCTATCCCTTATCTTTTCTCATTATACTAACAAAACCCATCTGGCTGGGCAGAAGCAACATACAGTGTCTTTGTTCTTTGTTCACACATATTAAAAATGATACAAGAGTATCAAAAAAATCAAACCCAAAATTCTATCTCAAGCTAACAAACAGGCCTATATACGAACACTTGAGCATGCAGAAATACTGTCTAGTAGTATTTTCGTATATTTAAGGATATAAAGTGACCTTATCACAGAGAATTTAGTATAGGATTAAAGCATAAACAAGAACTGGGAAATCTGTGGTTTATTCTCAGCTCTTACATAGACTGTGAAACCTTGGACAAGTCACTTTGCCCATCTGTGCCTCAGTCTTCCCATCTGTAATATGGGTTTACAATACTTCTCTAACTCACATAGATGTTATAAGACTTAATTCACTGATGTTTGCAAAGTACTTTATGAAATTCTTGGATGACAGGCACTTTAGAAATCTTCAGTATCATGAGCAAATTTTACATCTCAATCTCTGTTGCATTTCTACATTTACAACCTTCAGCAGGAGTTATGTGAATATATTGTCCCAGATGGAGTCACTGTCCATGCAGATGATTGATTTTCTTGAGATTAGTTTAAATCTCATGGCCACCATGATCATCATAGACCGTGGCATGTTTCAGTAAAGAGCAGGGCAAGAGAGGCAGTTCACTTTACTGATTGCTGTAACCAAACAGAAGAATGGAAAGGAAGGAATAAGGTATTAGGACAAGTTTGCTGCAAGAGCTGCCTGCCCTTTTATTGCTTCTAGACAAAGCCCTTGCTCCAGCAAAGTTTAGGAACCTGATAGGACAGTCTTCAGCTGGAGCACCTGCCTGTCCTGGAGCTGCCAGAAGAGCAGGGCCTTTAATTCATGGATCAGTCCCTTGACCCTCACCCAAAGCTACTCCTGCTGTCTGCATTTATTTTTGTTTGCTCAGCCACTCAGGTTCTGCATCAAGCCTCATGCGCTCTGGCCACTTATGTGGCAGTTTTACAAAAGAGGGAGTTATGCAACCCCAATCATATACTGAGTGATCACACAGCACATGGAGCCTAGCATATACTTAAATATCCCAGATGAATTTTATTAAAATAATCCTCATAGGAATTATATACATTTATAAATTTATTTTTATATGCACATATATTTAAATTCAGGTGAATTACAACAAAACAACACATCATATCCTGAGAACACATGCATTTTATCCACAAAAACACCTGTTAATCATAAATGTGTTACCTTATCTGTGGAGTTCTCTTGTAACTGGGATGGGCCTGAGAATATCTGCAGGCTAGCACAGCCAAAGATTTCTCCAGCACTTCTTCTAGAATCTCCTGGGCTAACTTGGGGGGTAGGATAGTCCACAGATCATGATGGAGAGCACAGCAGAAATAATGCCACATCTGGACAGAGAATGAGCATCTTTCCCCCTGGCAAAACCACCACACATTAAACAATAGAAACACATCTTCCAAAATGTCAGCTTGGTTCCTGTGAATCTAATTAGTTCAGGCTGAGAGGAAATAGCTGAAGAGTTTGAGACAGTAGATGACCAAAAAAGATTCTTGACAAGATGTAAAACATCTTTATTGACAAAAAAACACATGTTTCATTTCAGTTACTAAACCAATACTCTACCACAAAGCCAAACCACAAACATTTGACCTACTATATCCTTAATTAACCTACTTCTGACCTATTGTTTTAATTTTACTTTAAAACTACATACAATATTTTGCAATCACTAAACTAACCAGATTAGTTTAATATATTGGCTACCTCTTCTTAAACAAGAACCAAATTATTTAAATTACTTAAGTATGTCTATTTCCGTAGATCCATAATAACCACTGCCAGATTTTTTATGAATCTTTGGTTGTGTATAATTATAATGAAAGAACAGCAGAAAAAAATAGCCAAACAACTAATCTCCTTACTATACACATGCAAGTGACATGGGCTGTTGAGAAACATTTTAAAAGTATTTTGATATTTCACTGTTGCATTTTAATAACAATACCAGAAACAAAAAAATAATAACTGCCTGATTTTAAGACAATTTTAAGAGTTTGGCAGATGTTCTCATGCAAGTGAAGCTGGCCTCATTTTGTCCAAGCCAGACCAGCAGCTTATTACAATTTCCTGGTTTTCTTACATAAAATAAACTTCAACTATTATGGGTTTAGTATATTGAAAAAAATATCACAAAAGAGTAGAACTTTACCCATGGAGATCTTTGCGTAGAATGCTTCCTAGACAAGTACTAGCTGAAATGTTCATACATTGTTTGTAACTGAGTGTTTTGATACCTTATGGTCTCCTAATTATGAGATTCACTATTGTAGATTTCTTCCAGAAGAAGGTGATCAAATGTGCAAATATTTTTACATAGTGGATCACAAGCTAAATATGAGTCAACAGTGTAACACTGTTGCCAAAAAAGCAAACATCATTCTGGGATGTATTAGCAGGAGTGTTGTAAGCAAGACACAAGAAGTAATTCTTCCATTCTACTCCACGCTGATTAGGCCTCAACTGGAGTATTGTGTCCAGTTCTGAGCGCCACATTTCAGGAAAGATGTGGACAATCTGGAGAAAGTCCAGAGAAGAGCAACAAAAATTATTAAAGGTCTAGAAAACATGACCTATGAGGGAAGGTTGAAAAAATTGGGTTTGTTTAATCTGGAAAAGAGAAGACTAAGAGGGGACATGATAACAGTTTTCAAGTACATAAAAGGTTGTTACAAGGAAGAGGAAGAAAAATTGTTCTTCTTAACCTCTGAGGATAGGACAAGAAGCAATGGGCTTAAATTGCAGCACGGGAGGTTTAGGTTGGACATTAGGAAAAATTTCCTGTCTGGGTGGTTAAACACTGGAATAAATTGCCTAAGGAGGTTGTGGAATCTCCTTCACTGGAGATTTTTAAGAGCAGGTTAGACAAACACCTGTCAGAGATGGTCTAGATAATACCTAGTCCTGCCATGAGTGCAGGGGACTGGACTAGATGACCTCTTGAGGTCCCTTCCAGTCCTATGATTTTATGAAATATTCTCTTTATTTCTACAAATATACGTCTTGCATTCACAGAATAAGCACATTAAGGACAGAATAATTAGCTTCCATTTCTAATGGAGACTAATTCTTTTTTGGTAGTTTTTAGGTCTTCTAGTATCAAATAAAATCAGTCTCACAATAAGAAATAAGACTTTCTAAATGAATTTTCTATGTGGTACAGCATTTATAATGTTTTATTAAGTATCTGGATGCCTGAGAGTCTTGGAAATTCTCTGGGAGCCTACAAACTCTTATCTTAACGTAAGTTTATACTATTACACTTATTATTATATAATATTTTTGTTCACTATATATAATCTTAAAGTGCTAAATTTAATAATGTATCTTTTCTAACATTGTGCCTCTAAAACAGAAGCAATAGTGTTTTGATTAAAGATTTATATGAGATCCATTCCCTTTTGCTGACCTGTTTTTCTGTTTGTTGCCATTTCTATAGTATTCTACTGGCAAACATCTGCTATTTTTGAAGACTTTGTACAATGTAAACAGATGTGAGCTTTTATTTAGATTATATATCAGGAAACAAGCAGCGGGGCTTTATTACATAAGCCACTCAATATTATCTTTGAACAGACAATTTTTTATTCTTAGACTATTAGAAAACGTAAGTTCCTAAAATTGCAGCAGATGTCTGCTTCACTAAAAGCTTGATTTTAAAATGTAATCTGGAGAGCTGGCCTGGTGGCACAGCGGGTGTTCAATGTACTCCATCAGTGAGATACTGCACCCTAAGAGGTTCACACCCTGACAGCTTAGAATGTAAGTGCTTTATGATAATAATGTACTTAGGGTTCAGTTCAGATCTCACGTACATGCACACATATTGATCCATATCTTGTAAAATCATTACTGAACTTTTACAAGCTATATGTCCATATGAATAGAATAGAGCTCTTAGCCTACAGTTAAGATGGGATTGCCTGCTTTTCTCTTGATCCAACACACCACTGTTTTCAAAATCAGTTGGATTACCAGAGAGGTATAATGAGAGTGTGTGAAGAGAGAATGCAGTCAGGTGTCCCAATGCAAAAACATTTGTAAATTGAGCTATTTTTACCTTCACTGCGTAGAAAAGCAATATCACTTTATTTTAGAGAGTATAAATAGCCATGGACTCCCAAATTTAGTTGGGGTCTTTGGAGGTTACCATTGTACAAATAATAATAAGTCTATAGAAAATGTCACTACATGTAATCACAGAGTGCCACATTCTGACAATCTTACTCATATTGAGAATGCCTTTGTCTGTATATAGTCCCATTTTCTTTTGTGGTGTGCAATTTATTATTTTGAACAAGAGGGGCCAGCCAGTTCTGCTTGTCAGCACATGGTGGGTGGGGCCGGCGGTGGGAAAAGAGGTGGGGCAAAGCCCCACACCTCCTGCCATAATTTGAACGCCATGCATTCCTTGGAATACGAAGGGAACAGCCCCTGGGATCTCCAATGTGTAAGGGCTGGTGTTCTGCCTGGTCCTTACACAGGCTGCATAACAGTGCTCTGAGAGACAGAGACCCTTTAATAGCACCAGCCATGGAAAGTAACATTTAATCAGTTGAACTCTCCAGATCCTCACCATTGAAAGAGAAGGTATAACACAATGGCTCTTCCTAACTGGCTTCCAGAATGTAAGTATCAGATACAAAGGAAATTCTGTTCCACTATAGGAGGCCTGGGAGATGGTAGAGTCATACTCAGAAGCCTAGTTCTCATATATGGCAATTGTAACAAGCAAGGACAGGGCCATGGTTGCTGTAGATCCCAATTATTATTGATAATGAAATTACAAACATTTTACGTGACCCAGAAATCACATTCAAGGGATTTCACGCAATATGTAGTCTATAATCAATGGAATAGTTCACTGGAAGTGGGAAAGAATCAATATATTCAACTGTATGTTTTATTAATTGGCCCTTGATTTTCTTGCACTAAAATAATTAAACTAGAGTTTAAGAGTAGACTTGGGATTCCAAAATTCAGACAAAATCACAATATGCAGGTTAGAAACATATGGCTGGATTCTGTGGACAAGGATACTGGTCACTTGTGCTATCTGAGCCACTTACCAAACCCACAGTAGGGGAGCAAAATTTGAAAGAATGACAAAAGAGAAATATATTAAATAAGAAAAATACTTATAATATGCATATGTATTGGGAGGGAAAGAAAAAAATACAAGTCTTACAATCATCACAGGGAGTATTTCATGCAAGAAAAAATTTACATTATTCTGGTATAGTTATTTCTTTGAGTCTTATACTATATAGGCATCAATATATTAACCTTCTCTCCTTTTCCCCACATAGGGGAAACTATCTATTTTCAGCCAATCCTAAGAAACAGTATTTTACTAGGCAAATGGCATGAGAACCCTTATTTAATTACCTCACTGATTAATCTTAAGTCTTTTAACTATATTTTACTAGATCATTCCTGAGAAGATATTTACATACAGTAACAGAGCTATTTTAAAAACATATCCCAACAGCCCTTGTGCACAAGTAGTACAGATCTTATGTTTCTAATTAGTCAGAGAGCAGATAAGCAGTAAAACACATTTATGTAAAAGGAGGGGAAAGTAAACTTAACCTCACACCTCATAAAAAGCTTTGTAGTCATCCCAGTGGTGGCTCTCAGCATCCTGTAAAATACTTGTAGCACAAACTCTGACGCAGTAGTTGGTAACTTGAAACTGGAGAACATTGATGAATTCCTGATATCCCTGGACAGGCACTAGGAACAGGGGCCTGTTCAGAGGGAATGATCAAAGAGGCAAAGATTTAAGGCCTGTGCAGTAGGAGGTAACAATCCACAGTACTACAAATGGTTTTGATTATTAGTTATCAATCATTCATTTCCTCTTGGGCTTGAAGTCTGAGCCCACATTCACTTTCAAAAAATCTGGTCTTTGTTTTGCAAGCTCTTTGAAAATGTACATCTGCTGTTCTACAAATATGTATTTCTGCTTCAGGCAAACTGCATTATCAATACATCATTCAGAAGTAAAAGTATTCTTCTCTATTATTACAAGTGAGAATGTTATTTTGTCATTCAATTGTCAATGTTGTTGGAAGACACTATGCACTTTTCAGCAGTAACTTTTATAAAGCTAGCATATAAACATGAGTCCCACGGACTTATAAAAAGCGTAACTGCACAGATATGAATGATCACAAACTGTTTTGAAATGCGCACAAATAGAATTATTTGGGCAATATTTGGGGGCAGATTCTGTCATGCACCAAGATACACTCATTGCAAGAGAGGGGAGAGCATTAGGGATCCAATAATGGTTCTCTGATTCTGATGCTGCCCTGGCCCCAACCCTAGACTGCACTAAGTTACAACAACTGGGTATGGTCCCGCAGTGCTCTGCTTACACCTGCCTGAGGGAAGCACAGTGACAATCCACCCCCTCCTCATCCTATCATGCACAGCCATCCTTGACATGCCCCCATGGAAGGATGCGTGGAGGGGAGACTGGCCTGGGAACCAGTTCCACCGTTTTACCCCAGTGCATCAATTCTCTTCTTTCACCACAGGAATTCTCAACTGGTCAGTAGCTACAGCTTATGTCCCCTTTGCCCCATTCAGGCAGAGCAACAGGGAGATAATAGAAGCTGAGAATCGGGACTCTGTTTTTAAATGTAGATGTGAATCATAGCATACAATATATTTTTAATTAGAAATCAAAATCATTATATTTTTTACTAGAGATGGTCAAAACTGGAACCTTGAATCCAAACCCCTTTAAGTTTCTGCTTGGGTCTGCATTCAGATTTAGATCCCAGGATTTGAACCAGCATCTTATTTTGACTCTAGGTCATACTCAAATCCACAAGGAGCCTGTTTTCCAGTTCCAATTCAGACATGACCAGAATCACACAGGATGAGCAGATCAAGAGATTGCTACTGTTCTGAGCCAAAATCTCCTAAGAACCATTTAGATGGTTTCAGGGCCATCAGGTCCAAGCATTAGCTCTGATTCAACCTCTAACCTGAACCCTTACCCAACCCTACTCTGGATCCCAAAACCCCTTCTTTGACCTACCTCTAATTTTATTTAGCATCCATCTAAGACTTATTTAATTAATAAATTACCCTCTCGTAAAAGTTTATTGGATACATATGCTCATGGTGCTCAACACAATCTTCATGACACTAAAGTGCAGGAACATATCTTCATGTTGTCAAAGATTACATTTTTAACATTGTTTTTATGAAAATTAAGCTGTTGCTGCAGACAAAAATGAAATGGAAGTCCTCCATTCATCCATACCATAATATAGTGTAGACAGCAATAATATAGGAGTATTTGCTCAAGATTAACGAGTAAAGAATTTGCATTGCCTTGCCAATTCAAACCTTGAAGATAAAAATCAATGTTTGTAATAACTACTTCAAGTTATCAGTATGTCTGATCTTTCCTAAAAAACAGTGCAAATGGTACTTTAATTATAGGAAATATTTTGGGTATATTTACAAGCATTATAGATTATACATTATATCACTGAAATGGAATCAACGTTCCATATTATCTATATTTGAACTAAAACATATTTAAAGGACTCACTTCTTGCTGGTCTCTCTCATTAAATTATCATACATCATAAAATGCTGAAAGACATGTACTGCTGTGGAGAGAACAGCATACAAGTTTTGCAGTGGAGCCTTGGAGGGCACTTCTTTGCTTCTCTCCTCCAACCTTTCCAGGACAGCTGTTGCTACTTTGCAGCATGCCTCCACAAAGTTTGCTCTAATTTCCTGAAGAGAATCATCTCTGCATGCCAGAGCCAGTGGAAGCACTGTGTCAAGTTCTTCCATGATGTCAGAACAAAACTAGGGAGAAATAAATGTGGCATCAAGTTATCTGTACTCTGACAGCTCTGTGTAATTTATGTATGCCAGGGCCAAATTCTTGAATAATGAAATTGGCACAACACAAATATATTGAATCAGCCTTATAAAAATTTCAATCTCTGGCATAAAAGGCAAAACATTTATTTATAATAATGTGAATACATCAAATATAACTTCACAATCTTTGTGCTGTATATCAGCACAGTACAGGCTAAAAAATATTTAAGGATTTAACCTTATAAGAGATAATGCCCTAATTTTGCTCATGCCCTCTCATCATATATATTTAATGGTGTTCAGAAGATAAGACTAATTCCTTCCAAACAGGGATAATTCTCTAAACTATTATATCATTTTCAAAAGCAATGTTTTAATCAATTTCTTGCTGCTAGTTATAGGTTGGACATTGTCATCTTCTAGTAAGTGTATGTATTGTTCTCAATAAAGCCATCTTACTAAAAGCCTGTACTCTCCTTTAACTAAACATTTAATAATTCTGCTTAGTATCAATTGCTTTCCATCCTAAATAGGTAAAACACTTGCAAAAATTACAACATTAAACAGCTTTAATATATTATATATCCTTAGACTAACCATTTAATTAATCAATATATCTGACCTTTTAGCCAAATCAAAGAACTCCAATTTGGCCATAATATCGGTTATGTTGATTAATTAAATGGCATGCCTAAGGAAATAAATACAGGAAATCCTTTTATAGCAATGCTTCAAATTTTGCAAGCATATCATCATCAAATTGGGATGTAAAGCCACAGACACTAATCGGAATGGTTTTGAATCCTTTTGATGCAAAAAGATAATAGGGGCAAAATTAAAAAGTTCATTTTGTTTAGTACAGACTATGTGTTAAAGTATAACACAATGTTTGGCATTGTATTGTAATGCCTTTCACTTTCTTTTTAACTCCATTTACATACAACTTGGAATATTAATGGCACTGTAAGCACTTCAAAGCTTGGATGGCAAAAAACCTTGGCATTCTGTCTCCCTGCAAACTTCCGATCTTTGGATACCTGCCTTTGCTATTCGTTTTGGTTGTTCCGCCTCGTGGACTGTTTCCCAGGACTCTTTCATTTGCTGGATGTTTACTAGGCTCATTGTATAGACTGCAGCTGAAGCCTGTTCTTTCTGCTCAAGGTGAAGAATTTTAGTTGAAAAATCTTCAATTGCTATTGTTATACAGTGCGCCACAGAAGAAGACAGGTCTTTAAATGCATTCCTCCAACTAAAATCCAATAAAGTAGTCTGAAATATAAATGTATATGACATAAATCCAAACTCAGCAATGAGCATTACTGTTGTTACGGTTCCAATCTTATATGACTACCAGTATACAGTTACGTAGAGATACTCTGTCATACTGTGAAAGCCATTCACATAACTTGGAAAATACAATTCACAAACAATGAACTAACATTAAAAGGCATATGTATTCTTAACACAGATTAATACATATAGTAATGTTTCATTTAAATTGCCATTGGAGTTAATAAAAATATCAAAATGTCATTTATAAAAATCTATTTCAATAAAACTATCTTTATTTGAGCAGCAGGCTGCACTTTACTTACCACATAAAGCAACCTTTAAATTCAATATATTTAATAAAGTCAATTAAATTTTATAGCCGTTTTTATAGTTTGCAACATCAAACACCATGTAATATTCTCTCTTACTTCCTTAGCATGCTTATAACTCAAAACCAGCAAACCAATAATGTGAATGGTAAACGGTTTAGAGAAACCAGTTTTGGCATACCAATGCTAGAATTTCTCTCTTTAGTGCTGCATTTGGCCACAGTTTAAACTAGTCTAGGTCGTTCACAAACCTGGCCAAAAAATTAGAGACCTCTGAGGTGGATCTGAGGAATGTCATGTACCACCCCCTGGTTCACACTAATTCTGCTTTGCACTGCTCTGATGGTGTAAAGCCATCTTAAAACTGGACAATAGTGGCCAACTGATAATGTCTCTAGTTTAAGGGGAATATTTCAGGGCCTAACCTAACCAGCCTCTGACATAAGTGGTATGGTAGGAGAGGGGAGGAGACAGGACTCTAACAACCCTAGCTGCTGCAATAGCCTATTGTGCGTGTACGCTAAGAAGTTAGGCATTATAACCAGCCAGAAATGGAAAAGCGCTTACATTGCTCTAACTTGTGTCAGGGACTTAATTGATCAGAGCCCACCCCACAATTTGGGGAGTACAAAGGCAGCATAATACCACTTTCTCCACATTGTCTTCGGGTCCTGTGCTAGGTATAGCTCATCTGGATCAAAATACTTTCTCTAAAAATAATATTCAAACATAAGTCCCACAAACAGATCCAAAGTGTATTTAAACAAGCTGTTTGAGGCCTAAAATTTGGTACTGATTAATAAAATTCCACTACTGGGCAATGAAGGACTTGGCATGTCTTTTAGACCTCTTAAGTCCCCTAAACTCAACTCCAACATTTAATTGGTAAATGGAGGACAGACCAAGCCACAATACTGCATATGCTTTCTGCAAGGATTACAGCACTAAATGCCTAGTAAAGGAACTAACACAAACCCTAGCAGTAAGCATCTGCATGATCAGCTACTAAGATTTCAGTACATTTTGTCAGCCTATGGTATATTCAAGAACACATGGAATATTAAATAAAGACTTTTATGTTTGTGCACGGTTTTGGTTTTCCTCTTTGTAACTGTGGCATTGTGTTCTTCTGATGTTAACTTTGTTACAGTATAATGTGTACCAAAAAAATAAAAAATAAAAAAGATTATCCCCTTTGTCTCTTTACATACAAATTTTGTATAGGATTTTTTTCATCCTGAGCTGAGATTCTGCAGTCTAAAATTAATTATAATATTCAAACAATTAACTTCCGGAAACAGGTGTTTATAATGAGTATGCCAACAGAATCTATATTGGTGACAGAGAGAAAAAAAAAAAGAAAAAAAATCCTTATAAAGTGCAAGACTCTTTTCATACTCACCTCTTTTACCTGAAGTAACTGTTCAGGAAGCACACTGGTTTCATTTGCTCTAGTTTCCCCTATTAAAAGCTCCCCACTAGCTTTCTTCAGAACTCCTGCACAGTATGATAAAGGGGATCAAAGTTAAGATTAATTTTGTAGAAAAATCTGCAGCCTACAACACCTTCTGATATATCAATATGTAGAATAAAAAAATTCAACAAGATGTAGTAGAATACTAATGTTGCAATAAAGTCAAATTCAGGTTATACACAGCTCCTTTTATATAACCTTATGAAATCCACATCCCATTGTATTCATATTTTACACATATGCATAGATAATGTATAAAATATAGTTCCTTTTGTCATTAATTCATTTTTATACTGATTGTGCAGTCACCTGTTTCTAGCGAGAATAGATAACTTTAGAGCAGCTGTGTAAAAATTAATTTCTATTCTTTGTTCAGTAAATTAAATAAATTATGTGGCACTATATATTTTAAACATTTTAGCGTTTTAAAAATTCTGACACACTAAGAATCAAATGGCAGCTAATTAGTGCAATTATTATATCCAAAATAACAATCAGAGTAAGTACAGACTTCTTTAGAACTAATACCTCATTAGCAAAGCCCAACATATGTGGCCCAGTCACATACCATTGATCTCAATGGGAATTTTGCCACTGATTTAATCTGGAGTAAACCAATAACTGGGACAGAGGGTACAAATTGAGGGCCCGGTCCTGCAAACACTTACACACATGAATTGCCCCATGCAGTTATTTGCATGTGTGTTTGTGCTATCTGGCCCTTAGATTTACAGGACAGAGGCCATGTCTGTTCTATGTTCTGAGCAGCACTAAACATACCACCAGCGCGCAACAAGTAAATAAAAGCAATGTAATTAATAATTTAAACATCCTTCCCTTTCTTAATATACAGTTTACATACAACACTGGTGCAGGTATTACTAATTTACTATGTCTTATGTGAAATTAAAGACAAGAAACAAGGAGCACTAATGCTATCAAAATGCTATCAAGCATAGCTAAAGAATATTGTTAAGAGCATATATTAAAAGGTCTTCTGCAGCTTGAAGGCATTGGCAATATGTATGCTCAAAGGCTGGGGAAAGCTTTTCTGTTGAAGAAAACATCTAATTCTTTGAGATCCTTAGGATCTCATTTGTCTAACATGGATTTTCCCTTTTCCTTAGATAGCGCATCCTTCGAAGGAAGATATTTTGCTTATGCTCTTAAACAATGTTCCATGGCTTGGAACGACTTCCTCATGTCCTGTCTTGAGTTATGTTAATGAAACTAGTTCCAGGGAAAAATAATTTTTATTTTTAGAAATATGAAAAATAAAATGACAGAATATAAAGATGGACAATACTAATCAGGTCACCTACTTCACCGCCTTCCTACTGCAAGTAGTTCTCTGCTATACATTTAATTCTGCCTATTTTTAAATGCACTATGTGATGGAGCTTCCAATGCTTCCTTTGGGAGATTGTTCCTTATTTTTAAGAGTTTGCTCTCAGGAAGTTTCTCCTGATATCCAATCTACCTAGGAATAATGAGCTGACACTGAGAAAGAAAACTTATACTTTCTCTTACTATGTTAGATATTCATCTGCTTGTAGCATTCACAACCTTTCAATGTCAGAAGACTTACATTCTCTTATTGTCACTACTCAAGTAAGCAATACATAATTCACTCTTTTAATCTTTTATCAAAAAGTCAAATGACTAGCCTCCATTTACACTGTCCTTCTGAGAACACCCTCCACCTTGTTAATATTTTCAGTGAACTGACCAGAAGCAAACATAACATTTTGAAATAGATCCTCAACTAGTATAAATTGTCATAGGAGCCATGATAATTTACACTAGTTAAGAATCTGCCCCGTTAGTCTACAGCAGAGCTGTGCAGAGATGACCTGTTGCTTGTAACCTGATATGTTTGCATATATATTCCAGAACTGCTGACATATCTCAGTAAAAAGTCCTGTGCAAATTACACACCACTATCAAACTTAAGTCCTTTTGGGTTTCTACCTCCAAGACCAGATTCTAGCACAGCGTAAACCTTCTCCAGACCCAAGTGCCCCCTCCACCAACCCCAGACAATTTCGGTGTTCTCCCTTGTCTAGGTCATTACTGAAGACTGGACCTAACACAGATCCTTTCAACATCTCAAAAATAATTGTTAGTAAGGTAAATAATACTACAACCAAAGCTACCTGCAGGTTAGATTGCCCATCTATTTGATATGGACTCAGCCAGGATTTTTATTTTAACTCCACTAGAGATAATAGATTCTGAAGAAAATGAAGAATATCAACAGAAACATCAATAATAAAAAGAAAAACTAAAAATATTTTAGTAATAATAGATTTGAAGTCCTCCTAGGTTCTGTGCTCCATCATGGACTTCTAATTTGTTCTCACATACCAAACAGAGGAAATATACATCTCAAAGTAAAACTCATATGTCTTTCTAAGTGTAAATTCCATCATCCCGTCAGTTTGCTCCTTTGGAAAAAAAAAATTTACTACAGAAGCTATAGCTGCATCTACCTTTGGGACCAAAGCAAAGATCATATTTGTCTTGCTGAAGTCTGTACGACTTCAAACACTGTCTATTAAGATGATGCACCTTGTAAATTTGATCCTATTTTCCTTTTATTATGCTTTCTAGAAATGGATGTAAAGTAAAAAATTTCTTCTTCTTAAGCTGTGAAAGGAAGACCTTTGCAAATCTTTTTGGTCCCCTGAGGCAACGCTTGTAAACCTAAGGGCTTGACAGCTTTGCCCAGGGTGTTTCAAAGAGCTCCACTGGAAAAAGCTTTTCTTGGCACTCATTATCAGATCTGTCCAAAGTTCACCTTTCTCACTAGAATGGAAAAAAGGTGAGAGAAAGATGAAAGTGTGTTAGATGTTTTTGATTTTTAAAAGTCTCAACAAGAGGCTTCTGAAAAGCCAGAGGAAAGAGAGAAAACGCATCTTAAAGATGGAAGGAAAATGCAATTTGTCAGTGTATTCTTTATTCTAAATAAGGATCTCACACTTAACCCTGACTGCTACTGAATGTTCCAGGTTCCTTCAAATAGAACCTGTGATGCTGAATGTACTAGGTATGTCTGAACATTCCAGTGATTTCAATGGAATGTAAATAGATGAGAGCAGGTATGGTGAAAGACCAACAAGGAAAGGGTTAATTATATCCACTCCCTGCTAGAGGGCCCTGATGGCCAAACCTACCTTTTTCTCAAAAGGATAAGAAATGTAGACTTGCCCTGGTGACACACTACAATTTGGTGGTCAAAGTGCTTTCACATTCTGTTTTTAGCGGTTTATGACTTTCCCCCAAAAAATGCTTTTTGGCAGAAATTCCTCATGCTTATTCGCCTCTCGGAAGTATATTGTTTTAGCAATTCTAAAAGCAAATTCTATATATTGTTGAGTTGGTGGTGCACGAATCAAGTATTTATATCAGTTAAATCATTTTTCAGATACCTTATTTGTGGTTGGATAATTGAAGTATACTTTGGATTTAAGCTTAAAACATGGTATGTATGTAGTCCTCAGTGAGGAATACCTGCCTTTGCAATGTTTGAAAATAAAGTAGTCAAGAAATAAACCTATGAAGAATTTAAAAAGCATACTGAAAATAAATTATAATAGAGAATGTAATACATAGATTATTTTTGTTCATCTATGTGAAACAATTTGGGGGATTTAACCTATTGAATACATTCCAGAGAATTCCAGACACAGAACTCTCAAACTGAAGTCACAGAATTGTCCAGATCACCTCCGTACAATTGCTACAGCCACCTCCCTACAGAGTTCACTTTGGTTCAGTGTGTCCCTTGGTGCTATTGTCTGCCATGGGGTTACCATAAGAGAGTACCGGTGGGCAGTACTTCCCTGTAACTTCTATTTTCAATCGCCTAAATTGATCTTCTAAGGTTTCCATTGTTCACTCTGCAAAGAATCTTGTCTTGTTGGCAGCTAGAAGTATGAACTACATGTCTTTCTTTTCTTCACTGTTCTTTTTTTGATTCACAAGCAACCTCCTACCAAAAGCAGAATCTGCGGAAGAGACTACATCCAAGCAATAATGCTATGAAAAAGTATGAAGAGAAGCCCAGGTGGCCACCTTGCAAATTTCCAATGTGGAAGCCTTCGACCTCTCCGCCCAAGAAGCAGCTATAGTACTAGTGTAATGAGCTTTACAAACCCTGGGAGCCTCTTTACCCTTAACTACATACGCCTCCCTAATACAATCCCTTAACCATCTAGCTAAGGAACTCTTAGAAGCCATTTGACCCCTCTTAAGACCCCCTAAGAGTACAAACAATCTGTCAGAAGATCTGAAATCTTTGATTCTTCTGAGATAAACCCTAAGTGTTCTTCTTACATCCAATTTATGCAGCCATTGCTCTTTGTCATCGCTGGGTCTAGGGAAAAATGAGGGCCAAGAATCCTCCTGGTTTAGATAAAACTCAGATACCACCTCTGGCAAATAAATAAATAAATAAATAAATGAGGAACAGTCCAAAGAACTACTTTATTTCTGATGGAACTTTACAAATGTTCTAAATATCAAGTCTGAAGTCCCCACATGATATTCTGAACTCAGAACAACTAAACTTGTTATTGCAACAGCCAAAAAATATTCAGTTACTTCCTGGTATGACTTAAATACAAGGCTAATAAGGGCCTCTTCTAATCAAGACTATCAGTGAGACAGTTATCAAGATTAATCAGGATAATATAGGACATTGACAGAGAAGATCTTATTTCCCTTCTGGATTCTTGACAGAAAGCTGGAACAACTGTAAACATAGTTATCATTCTTCCACATCAGATTATCTTTCAGGCAGCCACTACAACTGAGATTTCTAGTAATAAGAAGTGAAGATAATGCCAACTAATATTTTACTACTCAAACACTGTTTTCTTATTTCTCTGGCCATGCCTGCACTTCATATTTCTTCTTAGTAATTGATGTACTTCAGAATGGTTTTCTGAATAAATTCAGATCACCTTAATCAGAATAGCAACTCTGAAAATGAAGGTGTTAGCTAGTCATACTGCCCTAATCTGTATTAAATATATCATCACATTTGTTAAATGGTGACCAAAATTTTGTACTTCCTTTGGAACCACGGGAGCCTTCCATCCCAGAATGCTGCCACTGCAGCTGATCTAATGACACTCACCTGTTCAGATATGGAAGCTAGGGCCACCACTTAGGAGACAATACGAGTATAGAGACAGTCATTATAAATGAGTAGAAAAATTCAGGAAAAGAAAAGCTCAAACCATTCAACACCAACAGTTTTATGTAAAGTGAAGGTCATGTGTAAGTGTTTGCAGGGTCAGGGCCTAAATATGCCTCATGGAAAACAGAACATTTCCTTGTTAACATTCCTTCTTTCAAAATATATATTACTCTAAATAACTAGACAAAAGGTGTTTCTGTACAAAATATATTTTGTTAAACACAATCATGTTGTTTTCCTGTTTTCAGAGTTTCTTAGAGTAATTACACTTGTATCCAAGAGAACAGAAACAACACTACTCACAATTAATGTAGTTAAGTAAGGCATACAATTTCCTGCTAACAGGGAGAAAGTATGATAGACAGAGTGAGAAAGAAACTCATTCCACATTGAAATCAATAGGAAAAACAGAAGGCTTTGAATACCAATTTTAAATGAGCTTCAATATAGCATCTAAAAATACTTTTAGGTTAATTTAGTGTTGTTTTAACACAAAATGATTTCTATTTCTTTATTTTACTGACATAGTGTCCAGCAGATTCAGGTTAAGAATGCATTGCTCTACTCCAGTGGTTCCCAAACTTTAACAACGTGTGAACCCCTTTCACTAAAATTTCAAGTCTTGCGAACCCCCTCCTGAAAATGAATATTTCCAGGGATTTTCTCCTTTACCTGAGTATAACTTATAAAAGCAGTGATTTTGGAAATATTAAAATTGTTTTTATGACATGCTTATTACACACTATTATTAATTATTATTTATCATTACAGTATTTTTAATACATTATGAAAACGGCACCACTCTTCCAAGATCTCACTTTCGTAGCTTGTATCACTTTGAATAAGCCTGTTATAAGACAAGGCCCTACGTTTCATCAAGGAGTATTAGATGTGAAACAGCATGAAGGTATTTAAGAAGCCAACTCAAAGAGTTCCTCCTACACAAGCATTCAGGTCTTGAGCAGTCCAGGCAAACAACACACTTTACAACAAAGCTTAAACTTGTTCTTCATAATAATTTTAAAAACAATACTAGCTGCCTATTTAATTTTAAAAACAGCAAAAAATATCCACCTCCTTTCCATTACTTATAAGGAGTCTTGAAGTTTAAATTTCCTCAGTGTGATAGAGATGCTTGCTTTGATCTGCTTAGCTTTTGGAAGTCCAGGCGCCCCGGGCTGCTGGCCCCATGCTGCCCGGGGTTCCTAGGGACAACTCTGTCCGCCATTAGGGAATTTTTCCCTGAGAACCCCTGTAACATTTCACAAACTCCCAGGGGTTCACAAACCCCAGTTTGGGAACCACTGCTCTACTCCATTGACAAGTTGTGTACCTCTCTATTCTTTCTTTCCATGCTTCTTCATTTTAAGTGTTCTTAGACCATACTCCCAGAACACATTTCTTCCCAGCCCACAGCTTGGTGCAGAGATACAAAGCACATAACTCTACCTATCCTACTCCCTGAGCAGCCTAGCTCATTTCTAGTGTAAACTTTTCTTGCAGCCTAGCTAAAGCTCTTGAGACCATATACTCATTGGTGACCTGGTCTAAGTGCATTGGGTAAAGAAGCTGGGAAGGGGAACATATTATAGGCACACCATTTCTCAGCTAGTGGATTTTCTTCATCTCATTTCCCAGCTTGCAGGGTTACACATTTTCTTCATCTCATATTTCTGGAGATAGTCCAGTAATAAAATAAGGAAAGGGAAATACAAATTAAAGACCTGATTCTGCAAATGTTTACTTCTGGGGAAAGTGCTTATTGCTATGAGATGTCCCACTGAAGTCAATGGAACAACTCAGTAGTGTTTGCAGGATCAAGCTATAAATAAAAACAACTATATTTACATTAAAACTATTTTAAATGTACATTACATTGACCTAAAATTAGTGTTCAAAGTTCAGGGATTTCCCCACTGAATATAAAAATTGCAGCCTCCATGGAACAAGCTCAGGAATATTCACAGCAGTGGAAACCTCCATCTATTAGTTTGTTATATAGAATATATGTAGAAAATGTTTATTAGGCAACACCTAATAATTATAATATAATCACATCTTTTACATACAAGTATCAATTCTTTTCCACAAAATCTACAATTTAAATATACATCTACATTATTTTAAATAAATATTTAATGAGATGTTGAAAGATACTTGTTGATATGGGGGACTGAAGAAAAAATGCAAACATGCAGCAATTTATTTTTATAATACTGCAAATTTAATTTAATTTGGAATTCATACCAAGTGATCCTTTTCCACAAACTGAAAAGAGAACAGTATGTGAGGAAAATTACACATTACCTTGAACATTTTTGTTCTTCTCAGTGAAACAGGGCAACAACAGAATTTCTGCAGAGAGTTCTTCAACTCTTTCTTCCATAAACAAAAAGAGTTTTATAAGCTGAGAAAGACATTTGAGTTGATACAACGTTAAGCAGAAGTTCCTTCCTTTTCTGAGGCATTCTTGGGTAGCTGTCCAAATAAAAAGTCATAACATTTATTTTATTTCTTAGTAGATATTATGTAAAATATGCTTATAATAAAACTAAATTTTATTAAAATACACTGTATAAAGTCAGTCTTATTATTTGTCATGACACAAGATAATCTAATATCATAGTCTGAACTGTGTCACTTCCCTTTTTAAAGGATCAGATCCCTGAATCCAGTGGAGATGCGCTCAGTGCACAAATGAAATGGGGGAGAAAGGTGGTGTAAAACTACTTTTCTGCTCCTCCAATCCTGGAGTAGTCTGGGAGCTGAAACAAAGGACAAACCTAAAGGCTACTCTAAATTACAACAGTCAGAGAAGTCCCCTTGCAGGATCAGTCTGCCAAGCAAGGATCACCAAAGCAAGTTGCATTTCTGCTCCACCCATCTCCAGTCCCATTTCCAAACCATACATCTAAGGGGATGGGAAAGAAAGAAAAAGGAGTAAGTGACGTAAAACCAGCCACATCTGAGAAATCTCCTATTTCCATCTTTGGGCAGTTTTCTTCAATTGCCTCAAAACTTGATTCCTCCATCAACCAAAATTTCATTGTATTCTACTCTTTGATCTTGACTATGACCCTTTGAAAAATTATTACAAATACAACATAATAAGTCTCCTGTATCCATCAGATTATGGTAGATACCATAATCAAAGAACCATCAACACTGAGCTGATCATAACCCACAAGATTGTTACTCAGTAAACATCTTGGCAGATTGTAGTCGTTGCTTTTTTCTTTTTATCCTTCTCTGGTTTGATTCCAAACTAAAATAAAATTCACTAAGATGCACACATTCTGTAGATGAATGTTTTTATAAATAAAATTCTATATGATGGATGCAACCCTACCATTGTTTGCAAACATTAAAATTATTTTTGTAATTTCTTACCTTACATACAATAATATATTTTAAACTTTTCCTGTTTTCTCCACAGTAAATGCTGCTTCTTATTGGCAATGCTATTTAGCATAACTATGGCAAAACACACAAGAAGGCCTTAATATATATGCCAATTTTGCTTTATAACATATATTTATTTTACACATATCATTCAGAAGTTATCATTTTTTAGGATTGACAATATTGTCTAAAACTAAAAATCAGGAAGTTCAGTCCCTATATTAATGTGATCACATACACACACACACACAAAAAATCAGCTTTTGTTAATAGAGTTCATATTCCTTTGGTATATCTCATTTACATATATCATATTACAAAGTAACTACTGAACTCCAGATTTCACTATCCATTAGCTAATGCAGGTGGGGAACATTCCAGTTAAAAGTTTTAATTCAGAAAACATTCTTAGCAGTATTTTGCAGACAAAAACATTGTGTTGCAAAAAATTGATTGAGCAAATCAAGAAACACCCCTTTACCATATATTAATGGTTTGGGACATCACATCAATACACTGTCACTTGGCAAGTCACCTTGTCAGTTTAACACTCTGCTTGCACAATACAGTTAATGAATATGACATCTGAGTGAAAAGAGACATCAATCTAACTCTCCCCAACCCTAAATATGTGGGGTTTGAAAACAAGTGAAACTGTCAGTGAACTAATATCAGCAAGCATTACACTCATACAACAGTTATTTTTTTCCAGAAATTGAACATTTTATTTTCAATGGTTAAAACTTGAAACATATAATCACGTCACATCAACCAGGGAACCCTGCTTGAGCATGGAGCCAGACTGTAGAAGGCTGTGTGATGGTTTTTATTTTGTTTTACTCAATCACACAGTTTTTAACAAGTAATATTTAATATTTTTATTTTTATAACTTTTGGAATGTAACATTTCAAAAAATGATAAAACTGTGCATGATAGGGTGTACCAGGTCCTTTGAGCCCCCTGCTGGAGGCCTCACAGTCCTACCACACCTTGCCCCAGGAAAAGAGCAGCAAAGGTCCTCCAGACCTACCTAGAAAAGCTGCAGGGAAGCAGCCAATCAGAGCACAGCAGGCTCAGTTAAAAGGAGTGGCAGATCCCTTTGAAGCAGAGATGGTTCTTAGCCATGGAGTTCAGCTGAGAATCCAAATGCAGGGCCATCCCTAGACATTTTGGTGCCTTATGCAGTCCCCCTGAGGGGGGGGGGGCTGTGCGGGGCCCCAGGCCTCCGTGGGGGCAGGGGGGAACCACCCCCCAGCCCAGCCCGCTCTGCTCCCCTGGTTCCCAGCCTTAGGGGGCAGGGGGCGAACCGCCCCCCCAGCACTCACCAGCGGCGTGGCTGGGAGCCAGGGAAGTGGAGCAGGCTGGGGCTGGGTCACTCCACTTACCACGCAGTGAGTGCAGGCCCAGCCCTGCTGCAGTCCTCAGGGGAGTGGGGACAGGGCTGGGGCAGAGGAGGAGTGGGAAGACGCGGGGCTGGGGCAGAGCAGGGGCGGGAAGGGGCAGGGCGGGGACTTTGGGGAAGGGGTGGAGTATGGGCAGGGCTGGGGTGGAGCAGGGGCGGGAAGAGGCAGGGCTGGGGCGGAGCAGGGGAGGGGGGCCATGGGGAAGAGGCGGAGCAGGGGCTGGAGCAGCATGCAGCTGCACAGGGCATCAAGAAATGTGGTGCCCCAAATTTCCTGGTGCCCTACGCAGCTGCGTACTTTGCATATGGGTAGGGATGGCCCTGTCCAAATGTGCCAAAGTTTGGGAGTGTTTGGATTTGGTGGTCCAATTTTGGGCCCTTATATAGCGATAGAACAGAGCTATGAATTTTATATCCAGATCTGAACTTCCCTTAAATTCAGAATAAATGTTTTGGCATTAACAGTAACCCTTATACTTTTAAGAGTTGGATAAAAGGAAATATCATATTTGTATTTCTATTGCTAGTAGTGCTGCTGCTTCCTCCCTTCCCTCCCCGCCCCAAAAATAACAGGTAATAATATTTGCATCACTGCATTGCCATTCTTAGAGGCCTGTGCTTCCAGCAGAACACATGCTGAAACCCTCCTTTTTTCATCCTTGCTTGAAAATGTATAACTAAGTATAACTGAGTTAACTAATGCACTGATGTCTGTCTGAGTCTGCAGACAGCCAGAAACAATAGGTCTCAGAAGTAAGAACTGTACCATGCATCTCAATGGGATATTAACTCCAAGACCTATTGCTCATACTGCTGCCCCTGTCTACTGAGGAGGAGAGAGGTCCACCTGTCATTGCTACTGCAGGGGCCAGATTGGGGACAGAGCTATAGAAGGCCTCATGTCTCAACTTTTTTATGGCCCTGGATTTATGCCCTTCATCTGGACCTGCCAATACCTCAGGTGCCTGATATCACATGACCCTCAGCTCTTCAATGAGCAGGAAGTAACAAATTCCTCAAAGCCAACACAATTACAAACATTCTATACAATTATGTTACTCCAAAATATCTTCCCAAACTCTCAGAAGAGAACTCTGAACATTTTTTTTCAATCTCAATGAACATTTAAAATATATTTTAACTGGACCTTAAAGACCGAGTTCAAAGTTCTTGCAAACCATTAAAGAGGTGTAGGAAAACATTAAAAAAAATAAGCTAAGCTGTAGTGTATACATGAAGCGATATTATATACTTTTTCAGATCATAGCATATTGTACTGTAAAACCAGCATTTTTTCTTTGAGTTTAGAGGTTAAATATGTTCTATAGGCACTCTGACTCTGCTACAGTATTTAACAAAACAGTAACTGTAGAAAGAAGATGTTTGTAAATTTCCTAACCACTAATATAACTGTATTTCAAGGTGGCAAGAAGGGCTTTAATTAATTGGGACACTTCAGTATTATCAGAAAACAGAGAGGAAAAGATAGTATTCTTGTACCTTAGGGAAAATGTTATTTCACACAAACTAAGAATGTAGCTGTCTGCTGCTCCATATTATAGAAGCGGGTATTAGGATAGAGACATGGAACCAGAGACTAATAACTGTGGTCCCCTCTGGCTTTATAATCTATGAATGGAGAAGAATGCTGCGGATTAGGGAACCAGAAACAATGGTTATTTACCCTATAGTAATTGTGGTTCTTCAAGATGTATTGCCCACATGTATTCCACTTCTGGTGCACATGCATCCTACACGTGTGGGACCAGAATCTTTTTGAACAGCACTCTCTGTTAAGTCCACTCCGGCAGCTAAGGGTATAAAGGGTAGGGTGGCTGCAATCACTCTCCAGTTCCTTCACCAAAACAGAATCCACCTTTACGGAGACTCTGTAGACGTGGAGAAGGCAAGTTATTGCTCACATGTATTCTACCTCTGGTGACTCACAAGCAGTAACTCAACACCTGGAGTAGAGTGACTGAAGAACAGCTTTCCCATAGTGGGCATCAGGTCTGGAGCACTCAACTCAGGAGTACTGCTTAGTGAAAGTGTGAACTGAACTCTACGTAACTTCTTTATAAGGCTATGTCTACACCATAGTTTATGTCGGCCTAATTTATGTTACCAACATAAGTTATAAGCGCCAGTGTGGACAGCGCTATGTCGATGGGAGAGCTTCTCCTGCCAACATGGCTACAGCTGCTCGCAGAGGCTAGAGTAGTTAAGCTGATGGCAGAGCTGTCCCCTGTTAATTTAGAGTGGCTCCATTAGAAAGTTTACAGTGGCGCAGGTGCACTGATCAACTGCGCCACTGTAAACTTTCTAATGTAGCCATGCCCTTAATCTCTGAGTTTGGACACCTCATAGAGAAGCTGCAAATGCTACCTTATCTCTGGTGGAATGGGTGCTCACCAGCCCAAGTGAATCCAAATGGTCTACTGTATAACATGTTTTGACACAGTCCAAGACCTATTTTGACATCTTTGAAGTGAATATTGGTTGACCTTTCATCCTGTCAACAAATACAGAAACAGTCTAGGAGAACTCTTGAATGCCTTTGTTCTGTCCAGAAAGTAGGAAAGATCTGACAACACTGAAGGTGGGAAGTTTTGCTTCCCCACCAAGTAATATCAGTTTTGAGGAAGGAAATTGGTAGATGGATCATCTGGTTGAGAAGAAAGTCAGAGACCACTTTAGGTAACAAATTAGGGTGAGGACTAAGCCTACATCTACACTTGGAGCTGGGGTGTGTGTGATTCCCATCCAAGTAGACATATTTGTGCTAACTCTCATTGATCCAGTGCCTAAAAATAAGAGTGTATCTGTGGTAACACAGGCAGTGGCGAGCATCAGCATCAGCTGTCCACCCCAAGTAAATATCCACAGGGTCCAGGCAAGTTTGTTCTCAGGGTGACTAGCCCGTGCCACTGCTCACCACTGCCCATGCTACCACAGCTACACACCTATTTTTAGCAGGCTAGCTCAGTGAGAGCTGGCATGAAACTGAACAGTAAATGTACCCTTAGAGTCACTTTGTTTTTGTGGAATACTGTATTGGATTATCCCACCATAAGGGCTTGGATGTCGCCTCTCCATCTGGCTGAAATTATAGTCAATAAGAAAGAAAGTCTTAATGGACATACGGTATAAAAAGCATGTTGCCAAAGGTTTAAAGGGAAGTCCCAAAAATCCTATTAAAAAATGTTGAGGTCCCAAAAATATGTTGAGGTCTTTAACACGTGGGAAGACATGAAAGAATCCTCTGAGAAACTTAGTCACTGTTGGGCAGGGAAGACAGCACCGCCTTCATATAGAGGTGATAAGCAGAGTTAGCTGCCAGATGTATGACTATGCAGCTGTTGGAGAGAGTTGAATGCTTTAGGATTAGCAGGTAGTCCAAGATGGCAGCAATCACACCTCCTGAGGAACCTCTTCCACTGCCCCCAGCGAGAGGAGCAATTGCACCTCCTGTATGAGCAGTTGCTTGTGAGAAGGGTCCCTGAAGAGGGATGGGGAAGGGGGGTGGAAGGGCAGGAGGGCAGAGAATTGAAGTGAATATTCCCTCTCTACTGTGCAGAGCACCCAGCAGTCTGATGTAATATGGGCCCATGCATGGTAGAAAGCGGATAGACACGACGAAAAGGTAAGGCCGGATGGATCCAGTCTTTGCATTGGTGCGTCGCCCCTGGGCACACCTTCAAAAGGCCGGTTTGGGGCCTGAGGAGGGTTTTGACTGGCCACAGCCCTGGCCAGAGGAGGGGTGAGGTCTCTTCCTTGAGTTCCTATTTCTCCTGCATGACCCGTCCTGCTTACCCGGAGGTTGATAATTCCTTGGTGGAGGCTGGGGTCTAAAGTGCCTCCATTGGGTGGCAGTGGTGTGGAGGCCCAGGGACTTCAAGGTGGCTAGCGTGTCCTTGAGGCTGTGCAGATGAGAGTCAGTCTTCTCGGAAAACAAAGACTGACCCTCAAAGGGGAGGTCCTGGATTGTCTGCTGCACCTCATACGGCAGGCCAGAGACCTGCAGCCAGGAACTCCTCCTTGTGGCCGCCCCGGTGCAAGATGCCGTATCTGCTGCATCCAGTGCCGCCTGCAGGGATGCACGGGAAATTAATTTGCCCTCCTCTACTAGTGTGGAAAACTCCGCACGAGCGTTCATTGGATGGAGTTATGCAAATTTCTGCATGGCCCCACAAGTATTATGATTGTGCCTGCTAACCACCACCTGATGGTTAGAGATACAGCGCAGCAACCCTCCCCCTGTCGAATAGATTTTCCTCACAAAGAGGTCCAGCTTTTTGGCCCCCTGATTCTTGGGAGAGGGCCCAGGTATCCCTAGTGTTTGCGCTGGTTGGCCGTGTCAACTGCCAGAGAGTCCAGTTGGGGGTGCATGTAAAGGTGTTTGTTCCCCTTTGAGGGAACAAAGTATCTCTGCTCGTACCTCATGGCGGTAGGTGGCAACGAGGACAGGGTCTGCCACAGGGTCTTCATGGCATCGCTGATGGTTTTAATCAGCAGCAGCACAATACAGGATAGCCCTGGAGGGGAAAGAATGTCGACCACTGAGTCAGCCTCTACCACCTCCTCAGGTTTAATGTTCAGGTTCTGGGCCACCTGTCTCAGCAGCTCCTGTAGGACCCTGCTGCCCTCTAGGCTGGAGTGGTTGCTGAGCCAGCCATTGCCTCATCCGGAGACAAGAACGACAAGATAGCGGCTGGTACTGGAGCCTGCTCCCTGCACTTGGCCCCTTTGGGGTCCCTAGCAGCGAGCCACGGGAGCCACGGTCAGTGCCATGGACAATGCTGCGATCAGTGCTGTGGATGGTGTGGTAGTTGGGGCTGCAGTCAGTGACATGGTCGGTGATACTGGCGGTCAGTGCCATGGACAATGCTGCGATCGGTGCTGAGGATGGTGCAGCAATTGGCACGGAGATCGTCAACATTGTGGTTGGTGCAGAGATCGTCGACATCAGTACAGCTGCCAGATGGGTCCCTTGCAGCAGTGCGGAGGGCGTGTGTGGTGGCCCAAAGGACAGCAAGGCCACCAATGCCAGTCTGGAACCCCGGCTCTTCCCTGGCTCTGATGATAGGCCAGGGTGTCCCGAAGGGCCACCAAGGAGCCTGCCACTGTCCCTGCCACTGTGCTGGGTAGGGCTGTTGGTCACGGGGGGAGCGGGAGCTTCTGCTTCTACTTCTACTGGAGTGCGATGACTCTACTTCCAACTCAGAGGTCTCTGACTGTGAAGACCACGGAGGAGCGGAGCAACTCGGCGCCGGTGAACAATGCCTGGAGCAGCTCCCCCACACAGGCCACCGGTGCCAGGGGTTGGTGCACAGGGGATGATACCCTCCTCGGCGCCATCATCGCTGGCTTGCCCATAGAGTGGATTGGAACAGGAACCGGTGCCGGCGACCTCTCCCGCCTTGGAGGGAGGGTGGCACTGTCAGTGCCAGGAGGTCTGATGCCACCTCAAACGCTTCCAGCGTGGAGGGAAGCTGTAGGTCCTTGTAGCGGTGGACTGATGAGCGGTGCAGGTCCGGACTCGAGTGGACCCTGCTGGGGCAGGAGTTGACAGAGGCCCGATGGGGGCTTGCTGGCCACCTGGTCTTTAGACCTGGTCGGGGAGTACCCTCTGCTGGCCTTCTTTCTTTTATGGGGCACCGGGGAGTGGGATCGGTGCCAGACCTGTGGGTGGAGCCGTGGCAGTGCCGAGGGTCCTTAGAGGAGTCCTTCCTCAGCACTGGCTCACGTGTTGACGGTGCTGAAGCACTGTGCACTGAGGAGATGGTGCTTGGGGCCAGGTCCGCCGTGCCGGGGTCCTACTGAGGCTGAAGTCCTGCCTCCATAAGCAGAGCTCAGAGTCCTTGTTCTCTGTCCTTGAGGGTCCCGGGGCGAAACACTCTACAGATTTTACAACAGTTCCTAAAGTGACCCTCCCAGAGACACTTCAAGCACGAAGTGTGTGGGTCACTTCTTGGCATAAACCTGCCCCAGTCCGAGCATGGCTTAAAGCCCAGGGACCGAGGCATACCCCAGAGCCAGTGAAAACATGGGGGGGGGACCCCCAAAGGAAACTTATGAGAGAAAACTGTCTACACTAACTAAACTACTACTGAATCTAACTATATACACACACAATACTGCAAAACATGTGCTTGCCGAGGCAAGAGCAATGGAGAGTTCCAGCTAGCCATCACAGGTGGTAAGAAGGAACTGGGGGCGGAGTGATGGTCAGGACACTATATTGAGCACCATGAGGGCGTGACTCCAGGGGGCATCCAGGCCGACCCCATGGATACTACTAAGGGAAAAATCTTCTGGCTGTCATGCACGCGGCACGTGCACACACCTGATTGGAATTGACATGAACAAGCACTCGAAGCAGAACCTGCCCTCTTCTCAGATACACCTTTTTAGAACTGCCCTTCAGATCCTTCTCAGACTGCTCTTCAGCCCCAGCCTACTCAGTCCCCCATTCTCAGATCTCCATTCTCCCCCTCCCCCACTTGCCACTGACACAATCATTGCTGTCTCCATTCTGGAACTCATGTACAGGCCTCCAACTGCTGGCAGGAGGATGGCAGTTGCCGCACACAATTTACCTGGATAAGCAAGATCCTGGATGAAATGCAGGTAGATGTGACAGGGCCACCAAATGCATGACCTTTGACAGCCCATAATATGTATATGGGCAAAGGGAACGAAATTAAGGTTTCATAGGCAACCTTAACTCTAGCATTTCTTAACTTCTAAATGCTTGACTTTGCAACCTTATCATTCTTTTAATGTAGTAATTTTGTATATATAGTTCTTCATATTTCTGGATAACCAAACACACAATATTAGATGTCATTTTAGCAAATGAAGTTATGTTAACCTTTTAAAAAACACTTTATTATTAGGCCTTAGGCACAGCTGCTCCCTCCATTCATTTTTTGTTCTGAAAAGACATTCCAGCGTGCACTGTGATGATGATACAATCTGAGAGCATGCACATTATTTGAATTTCATGTATCTGAAATTCCTGAGAATCAGCTGAAAGAAAAGCTCTTTCATTACAAATTCAGCACATCTACCCCTAAACCCAATCCTGAGAAATCCACTTCTTTAGATCTCCAATAAAGTGTCAACAAAATAGTGAAGACAGATTTTTTTAAAACCTTAAAAAAAATCAGGAATTTCAATTCTTTCTTACCTATTTTTCTGGAGAGCTTAGGGAACCCAAGGATGTGGATTTTGAGATATTTCAGGCCCTAAATGAAGGAGTAGTGTGTTGAATATTTAACAAAGAACTTGTCTTTCAACTGTTTCTCAAATGTTTCAATCAAGATCCTCTTCCATGGTATCTGTGATATCACAAAACTACTAGTTCACCAGCTGTACATATAAAGGCTTCCAGGAAAAACAGGGTAGACACGAATTTCTAATGTAAAAAACAAGCATAATGTCTGTCTTGGAGGGCTATTTCTGTATGTTTTAAAACATTTCAGGTCTTCTTCTGATATCATTAAGCAGAAGAAAAAAAAAGATAAACCATTTCCCCCCTTTGCAGGTCACTTTTAAATAAGCTATGAAAGTTCAATTACTCCCACCTCCTCCAGAAAAGAAATAGAAAAGCAAACCATAGTAATATTATATCTAATCCCTTTTCTTCGTGTGACAAATCACTAACTCTAATTATCTGAGCTCCTGCTTCCTCCTTGCCTGTCATGAAGCCCAAATTTTAACTTGGCAGCTCTCAAAATTCTCAGGGAACATGGTTCAATTTCTTACCATCACATCCATCTGAGGTTTGCATTCCTTAGGAAACAAACATATTTAAACATAATTTTTAACAACTAGGTTAAGGTGACAATAATGACCATGACTAACTAGCCTATGTAGAAAAGGATAAGCCATGTTCTTCACTGTGAAAATGAGGTTCTGCAATAGTCATGTACAAAAATCCCCAAAAGTCAAAGGGCAAGGGTGTTTTGTGTAAACACTGAAAGAATGGAATTCTTGTGTCCTCTGAAATATGTGATAAAAGTGCTGCCATAAATGTATTCTTCATTCCTATGTGATAAGTTTTAGAGCGAAGACATTTTTGAGTTAACTGACTGAAAAAAAAACCCAAAACAAGAACACAAACACAATAAAAAAAAACAACTCATGACTCAACAATTTTCTTCAAACATGAAAAATATTTTTATCCTAAACTCCCATAAGACAAAAAAGGACAACGTAAACTTTTCTGAGCTTTCCAAATAGATATAATTTTGGCTTAAAAATAAATATAATCAATTTCAGTATAAATGATATATAATTTGGAAATTTGTAAGCACCGAAAAATAGAGGCTTAGAAAGAAACCACCTTTCCAACCTTAAATAAAGAACAGAAATACTACGATTCAAGTTTGAAAGAGGGTATTGTTTATCACAGCAGTTTTCATACTGTGGTCTTAGGGACCACTGGTGGTCCACAAAACACTTGCTTGTGGCATGCTGAGAGATTTGTACCATGGCACTAGCTCTCCTGTTTCCGGATGCTAGACTCCATTAAAAGTAGCTAAAAAAAAAAAAGAAATGTATCATTATTTTTGTAGTATTATTGTTCCAGCTATAGAACTGTTGTAGTTGCCTATGGATATTTTACAATTGTGAAAGGAAGTCGTCTTTCAATTCTCACATGGGGTTAATGCAAACACATTAAAGTGCAGTCCAAACTAGGAGTATGACTAGTTCATCGTAAACAACAAACTAATAAAATTAAGCTAATGTATATAAAAATATAGTTATTTCAATTTATATTTTTTAAAAGCAACATCTGCAGAAACTTCACTTTTATATACAATAAAATTAATTAGATATGCAATAGCAATATAGCAGGAAAGAGACACAAAGTGATTAACACTGAGACCAAGACTACAGCATTTGTGACATCGGTGGGGACATTAAATAAAAAAACCCCTCTCTCTGAATAATTTAAACTGACTACAGTGCAGAGACTCAGCTTACTCCATGTAAATCCTAATGTAGGGATTAAAAAAAGTTATTGATGTAGAGCAGGGATCTCAAACTGAAATCACCACGAGGGCCACATGAGGACTAGTACATTGGCCTGTGGGCCGCATCACTGAAACCTTTTCATACAACAATACAAAAGTATAGTCAAAAATGAAAAAAATGAATAGTAATATAGTATGCTATTAAAAGCCAATGTATTAACTTTTTAGAAACTGTAATGCGAAAAGTCAGTGCTAATTTTGACAGTCATTTCATTTTTGGCCATTTAGCTGGCAGCGTTTTGCATCAACCAGAGCATCAATATTAGGTTTGATATCCTGAGACGAAACCAATCTCAGTGTTGCTTGCAAATTATACCACTTTCCATACAAAAAAACTACACTAAGAGAATGTTCAGACTGCACAGTTAAGCACACGTGCCAAAATTAGGGTCGCACACACAACTTTTTCTCTGCTCCTTTGAGACTATGTGTTATCATGTAATCTTTTAATTATAGGGTCATGTACTGTTTCTCATATAATATATACCTTTTTTCTACACCCTTAAATTGTATAGCATCTTACAGTGATTTTTCTACTGACTTCTATTGTGTTGTCAGAGTAACCCAATATATGCTTACTAGCAAAGGACTTGCCACTTAGCCACTCAAGTTTATGGTAAGTTTGAGTGAGGGTGGGCAAATGTGTGTTGTGATGGGAAGCTGTGTTGATTTGTGCCTGGGTTGTGTTGTGCTGGGAGATTTTAGCTGATTTGTGTTGGTGGCAAATAAGGGGTGTGTACTGGGGTGAGGGGCTATTTGTATTTGGACATGCTGGTTGTGTTGTTGTGTAGGTGGTTGTGCTGATATGTGAGGTGGCAGCTAGGCACAATGATGTGGCAGTCAGGCCAAGTAATCCACCATCTGTGAAGTTTCCCTCATACAACTGTTGGTGTCACTAGGCATCACCCTAGGTAACTCGGGGGGTTGGAAGACCCGAGAGTCGATGAAACCCCCCCGCTCTAGGCCTAAGTGAATCAAAGCCCCTGCATGTTAAACTTTACTAACCTCACAGGCCAGCAGCTGGGAAGCAGTAGTTATAAGGGAAACCTACATGCTTTTAGCTGAAGGACAAGATTGCTTGTAGAAAGAAACAGTGAGAACAAGCTGCACAGCCAAGGTCTTGTAATGTAACCAGAGGGAGAAAGGGGGAGAGGTGGGAATGGAGGAGGGGGGGTGAGAAAGGGCGGGGGAAGAAGGGAAAGGGTTAGCTGCAAAATATATAAAAGATAAAGGCCGCTTATGTTGGTGTGCTTGATTTGAGACGTGGCTGTCTCCTTGCACCACTTTGAGATCTCAAATAAACTTTGATTGCTTCTCCACCCTGGTGTGTTTATTAGCATGACGCACACCGGGCAATGGACCCCACTGTTGCTGTCCTCGGGCACTCTGTGCCGGCAACAGTTTTGGCGCCCAACGTGGGGCTCGAGGCTGAAATTTAGCCTTGCCCGGATCCCTCCTGGCGGCCGACGGATGGCGGTGATGACCGACGCCCAGCGCGCACCGGTGACTTCATCAGGGGCCTCGGCGGAGACGTGGTTTGGTCGACCCCGGAGGGCACAACGGTGCAACGCGCTCGAGTAGTGGAGAAGCAGCTGCGGGCGACGGTGCAGAACCGGTCCCGTGGATAGGGCGACGGTGAAGAACCGGTCCCTTGGATAAGGTAGGAACAGTCCAGTGGTGTGGACTTTTACCTGTTTTGACCTGGGGACGCCCAGTGTCTCCCTAGGGTATGGGGCAGGGACAGAGTACTCCAGGCAGGGCAAGGTGTACGCCCTTAGAATGCATTCTGGTGAACTGGAAAGTGTTTGAATCGGATCCATTGACTAAAAATAGATTTAAAAGGTTCTGTACAGTAGACTGGCCTCAATATCAGCTAGAGGACCAGGAAAGGTGGCCACCGGAAGGATCACTTAATTATAACATGATCCTTCAATTACTTCTGTTTTGTCAGCTAACGGGTAAATGGAATGAACATATGTATGTACAGTTGTTTATGTTGCTAAGAAATAGGTCAGATATTTTGCAAAAGTGTAATTTGACTCCGACAGGTTCGGTAGTAGCTACTGTTAGTCCCCAGAACACACACCCCCCTCCACAGCTGTAATGGCAGGTCCGGTGTCCCCTTCGGCTATCACACCCCCACCATATAAAGACAAGGTGTGTCAGGTCCCAGAGATTGCCCCCTCGGTGGAATTTTATCCGTTGATCACCGAAACCGTGGTGTCCAGACATGGCTCAGATAGGAATCAGGCCACTACTATGCAGGTCTATACGCATGTGCCTTTTAACCCAGTGGACCTAGCAGCCTTTAAGGCACAGGCAGGGGAATTCTCCACGAATCCAAGCAAGTTTATCTCGGTCTTTGAGGGGTGCCTGGCTAGCCATAAGCCTGACTGGGAGGACCCTGCTGTTGAGGAGGAGGAAGAAAGAAAAAAAAAAGCCAAAAACTAAAAAGGTTAAAAAAACTGGGATTGGGAGCTTATGAACAATATCAAGCCAATTTGGCAGAGACCATCTAAGGAGGTCAAAGAAGATGAAATAACCCTCACCTTACCCCCCAAGAATGCGTGGATAATGACCCTTGCAATTGAGCCCTCAGCCATGCAAGCCCCAGAGTGGAGCCAGTGGAAGGACAAAAGGAGGGTTAAAAAGCAGCTTTGCCGGACTGTGCTGGCCCAGGGATTTAAAAATTCCCCCACCCTTTTTGGCCAGGCCCTGGCCAGAGACTTGGAGGAGTGGGACAATGAGGACAAGGTCCTCCTCCTGCAATATGTAGATGACTTGTTAATTGCCACTGTGGGTCTAATCCCTTGCCTTAAAGCCACTGTGAGCCTCCTGAACTTTGTTGGATTCCGAGGATATTGGGTAGCACAGAGTAAGGCTCAGATCGCCCTCCCAGAAGTACTGTACTTAGGGTTTCACATAAGGCAGGGGAAGCGTCAACTTTCAAACGAAAGGAAGGAAGCTATCTGTCAAATTCCTATCCCAAGCAATTGTAAACGGCTCAGGGCATTTCTGGGCATGGCAGGCTTCTGCAGAATATGGATCCAAGAGTTTGGACTGTGGGCTAAACCCTTGTACAAATGCGTTAAGGGAGCGGATCACGACCCTTTTCACTGGTCCTCAGAAGCCGACAAGGCATTTAAGGTTTTAAAAAGGAAAGCTATTGGACACCAGAGGTTGTACTGAGTGGAATCCTCAAAAGTGGGTGTGCTCGTCCTGGTTTGTTGCTCCAAAGCTCTGTATAGAAGTTATTTTACTGGAAGGGTGTATAATGGCAATGTGTATGTGTTCATTGTTGGGAAAAGGTGTATGAGTGAAGAGTGGAAGTTTCCTTTGTAGGTTAAAAGAAGCCAAGAAAGGGAGAAGGAAAAAGAACAGAATGAGTTAACTGGAAAATATAGCTAGCAAGCTCAGTCCAAAGATAAGATGCTGGCCCCATCCAAGGACATTGTTCACAGCTAAGACTTGGCTGACAACCAAGAAAAGGGGGGCCTGAATGTGCCCAAGCAACTATGAGATCTGCAAAATACTGCCAGGCATTAATGAAATGTGTTAGGTTTCTTTTCTCACAGATAAAAGAAATGCTAACCAAAGACCCTAGCAGCCCTGGGTCTGCCGGACCTCACTAAGCCGTTCCAACTGTATGTGCATGAAAGGAAAGGGGTGGTCCTGGGAGTGCTTATTCAGTTATTAGGCACCTGGAAACGTCCTGTGGCATATTTCTCTAAACAACTGGATCAAGTTGCCAAGGGGTGGCCGGCATGTTTACGGGCGGTCGCAGCAACTGCCCTAGTGCTTGGGGAAGCCGAGAAACTGACACTGGGGGGAATTGTGCAAGTGTATACTCCCCACATGGTCCAAGCTCTGCTGGATACTAAGGGTGGTCTCTGGCTTACATAGGCTCGGGTAGCTCGGTATCAGGCTAAACTGTTAGAAAATCCTGAAGTTACCCTACAGACCTGTCCCTCCCTTAACCCAGCCACCCTGTTACCGGAGACAGAGGAGCAGGAACACGACTGTTTGGAGGTCATAGATGCCCAATACTCCAGCCGTCCGGACTTAAAAGATCAACCATCCCGAATGCTGATTATGAGTGGTATACCGACGGCAGTAGTACTGTTACAAACGGACAAAGGAGGGATGGCTCCACTCCATGGAAGGAAAAATCCTCCTACCAAAGAATCTAATACGGCTAGTGCTACAGAAACTACATCAGACCACCCACGCTGGCAGAGAGGCTTCCCTACAGTGGCCTGATGCTTTGCCTCTTGTTTTGCTCCGCAGTCGCGCTCTCCCTAAGGGCAGATTAGGGCTCAGTCCCTTCGAGATTATGTTTGGAAGGGCATGGCCTATGAACGGTACACCGGTTCCGGCAGGGGAGTGGGAGGTAGGCTGTGGCTTCTTATCTCAGTACATGTGCTCTCTGTCTGCTGTTCTCTGTTCTCTCCACAGGTATACCAGAGATTTGCAGCCTCTCCCGCTGGATGCCCCTGTCCACTCTCTGCAACCTGGTGACTCCGTTCTCATTCGGACCTGGAAGGATGAGCCTCTCCAAGAGAAGTGGAAGGGACCCCACACCGTCCTCCTGGTTTCCCATACAGCAGCAAAGGTTGAGGGACACAAGAACTGGATTCATCACTCCCGTCTGAAGGCAGTGCCCGCTCCTGAACGGTGGACCGTCCAGCCTACGGAAAAGACTGCCAGCGATGACCTGGGACTTAAACTGTTATTCAAAAGACAATAAGGGCTGCTGGGAATGCCCTGTGATCTCGTTGGACAGTCGCAGCGCACTCCCCGCAAAAACTCTGAGCGTTGGTTGTGTTTATTTTCACAGGGCCGGCCTAACCTGGTGGCCTGGTCCCTTTTGTTTTTAGTCTGCCTGCTATTGGTAATTGTTATTTTGTGGGTATTGGGGGAATTGTAATTGTTAAACCCCAGGGTCACCTGCCCAAAATGAAATCAGGTCCAGGGTCTGCCACTGTGTTACTCTTTGCCATAAGGGCATTCCTCTCATTGACTCCCGTTTCCCCCCAGGCACATGCAGGATGGAGAGGAATCCCTAAAATCTTAGAAACAAATACGTATGAGGCCCTGAAGGTTTGCTTTGCCCAAGAGTTTAACCTCTCTAACTGCTGGGTATGCTCTCAAATCCCGCACCACGCGGCAGGGTTACCTTGGAGGGTAGTCCCCCAAAATTGGTCAGATATCTGCTGGGGATGGTTCAGTAGGGGAAGAAATACCTCGGGTACTCCCTTGTAGCAAAACTGCACCATAGAACTCCCTTTAGCCTGCTAGGAAATGACACCTGGAGGCCATTTAGTAATGCTACCACCATTCCACAAGCACATCCTGTCCTCTGAACAGGCCTTCAATCAGTGGAAGGCCCAGGAACGGGAACCCACTCTATTTGATACCCTCTGGAGCTGGCTCCCTAGCCTAGGGGGCTTGGGAGGTGGTATTGTCCGCCTCCTGCTTATTGGTCTCGTATTTTGTTTCCTCACCCTAGCTCTCTTCTCATGCCTGAAATGTTTAAAGGTTAAAGTATGTACCACCTCTAGAAGTCAAGACACCTCCTTTTTCCCTTTAATCAATGATCCTAAGACCATGGCCTTAAATCACATTTTGTCCACAGAATATGAGAAAACTCAGCCAAAAGCTTGTTGAGTATTCTCAAAGGAGGGAGTTGTTGGTGTCACTAGGCATCACCCTAGGTAACTCGGGGGGTTGGAAGACCCAAGAGTCGATGAAGCCCCCCCTCTAGGCCTAAGTGAATCAAAGCCCCTGCATGTTAAACTTTACTAACCTCACAGGCCAGCAGCTGGGAAGCAGTAGTTATAAGGGAAACCTACATGCTTTTAGCTGAAGGACAAGATTGCTTGCAGAAAGAAACAGTGAGAACAAGCTGCACAGCCAAGGTCGTGTAATGTAACCAGAGGGAGAAAGGGGGAGAGGTGGGAATGGAGGAGGGGGGGTGAGAAAGGGCGGGGGAAGAAGGGAAAGGGTTAGCTGCAAAATATATAAAAGATAAAGGCCGCTTATGTTGGTGTGCTTGATTTGAGACGTGCCTGTCTCCTTGCACCACTTTGAGATCTCAAATAAACTTTGATTGCTTCTCCACCCTGGTGTGTTTATTGGCGTGACGCACACCGGGCAACGGACCCCACTGTTGCTGTCCTCGGGCACTCTGTGCCGGCAACACAACCAATGAAACTGTAGCGTGCAAATCAGCTATTGAGTAAGGGTGGTGATTGCTTGAGTTATCTCTGATATCACAATGGTATAGTATTCTTGGCACAGCACAACTACACACCTTTCTGTAGTTGTACACTAATTTTCAAATAAAAATAGCGGAGAACTTCAAAATTGGTGGGTAACAGACTGCAAAACCCCCACTCCACCCCTTCCATGAGGCTCCGCCCCTGCTCTGCCTCTTCCCACCCCTTTCCCGCCCCCATTCTAACCCCTTCCCCAAAGTCCCCACCCCAACTCCGCCCTCTCCCTGCCCCTATTCCAACTGCTGGGAGGTAGGCGAAGGAGCGGGGACGCGGCGTGCTGGGAGGAGGAGAGGGGGAGCTTGGCTGCCAGTGGGTGCAGAGCACCCACTAATTTTTCCCCATGGGTGATCCAGCCCTGGAGCACCCACAGAGTTGGTGCCTATGGCAGGCCACAGGCCGCGTGTTTGAGACCCCTGATGTAGAGGGAAAAAATGCAGGTCTGTCCCTGCCCAAAGAAATTATAGAAGAAAATTAAAGGCCCATATGTAGCCTCCTTGTAATAGTCAACATATGCCATCCACACTTCAAGGCTAGTACCCAGCATGGATTTCCTACAAGATCTCTCAAATTATGAATCTCAGTTTTTAATCCTGTTATTTCTTTTGCATGTCAGGGTGGAAATGTCTTGAGAACAATGTTCAAGATCAAGTTGGAGCTCTCTCATTAGAAATAAGAAAAAGTATGAAATTAAAAATCCTATTGCACCACAGATGAAGTTTAGAAATGCCTTTATCAATTCTAAAACAGCATATATATTATAGATAACTCAGTAAGGCAAGTTTCAAAGGAGTACAAAGCAAAACACAGAAATCCTATTCTCCAATTAGATACCTATCTACTACCATTATCACCATAATATCTGAGCCCCTCCCAAATATTTAAAAACAATATCAAGACTTTTGCATTTATTTTACTACTTACCAAGATTAGCCCTTACTGTCTCAAGAGTCAGAGACATGAGAAATAATGATTTATTAGATCTGAATTAGCAGCTTACACCTGCTAATTGGTGTTCCATTTGTTCTGCCTGGCCTGAGGAGAAGACAGAGCACTGATCAGAGGTGTGCTCATGTTCTGCCTAATATTAGTATATTAAATAGATCGTGAAATAAAGTACCTAGGAATATGTATAGAAAGTAATGCAAAATGAATGACCACCTGTTTCTTCTTCCTTGCCACATCTGAGCCAGGTGACATGAGGATGAATGAATTTTCAGGACTGCTCTATACTGGAGAGGAGACAGTGAAGCTTTCTATACTTCTCTTTGTAGATGAGAGAGAAGTTCTTTCTTCACAGCAGCCACACTTGGGGTTGGGAGGGAAAGAGGGGAGAGGGTGTAGTGTGGGGTTTTCCCTTGCAAATGTGCTAGACTTCGGTTACGAGCACTGCTTCTAGATCCACTGACAGTAGACTTCCAACTTCAGTTTCAGCCTTGTTGAATAGGTTTCTGGGATTTACTTTTAAGCTCATTTTTCAGCAAAGTGACATGCATGGTAAGTAAAATCTTGGATTGTTTAAAAAAAAATGTAAAATGAATCATTTTGGGTTCTCTAACTTTTCTTGTATCTGAGCAGCAAAAGGGAAGAAAGTTTCATACAAGATCATAAGAGAGAGGGGCTAACACAGTCCATGGCGACATACAACACCTGCCTGAGAACAACAGATAGATATGTGTGGAGGATAGATGTCACCAAAAAGAATAATCAATACAATATTGGGCAGAGAAAATAATAAGCAGTGGCTTCCTAATAAAGAAAAATATGTTTTCATTCATGAAGGCTGATTCCACATTTGATGGCCCTTGACAATTGTTCTTCAAGTGGCTCATAAAAGGCTAGAGTAGGGGGGAGGGGAAGGATCTCACAAGGTAGAGGAAGAGCATTAAAAAACAGTAAAAGAGCAAAAATATAACTACAGCCTAAAAACAAATAACCAGCAATTTCATAAACGGAACTAATATTTTGCCAAAATCTGAAATGAAGTAGCTTAATAAAGCAAGAGAACCTCAACTTATTGGTAGCTACACTGTGAATAGGGAGATTTTAAGGGGTAAATTTTAAAAGAAGTGCACAGGAAGATACATGTATAAATCCCATTAACAATAATGTGTTCCTCTGCTCCCAGTGATATTAACTTTTAAGTAATGCCATAACTATTATAACAATCTAGCATTTATGACAGCATTCATCGGCACACTGTCCTAAACCCAGCTAGTATATAACTGCATTATTCTTTCACTTGCATTTAGTAATGATATATTCAGTTTTATAGACCGTAGTCGCAGTTCTCTTTTCTTATGTTGCACTGTGGTATATAATATTTCTTAATAACTAAGTTTAAAAAAATAGTGTTGCTGGATATAATCACTAATTTCATAAAACTGCAAAATGGCAACTTAATATTTCTTCATAGCAGCTGTAATACACAATATTACATAGAACTAAATTATTACAAACAGTGTAAGCAGTTTTCTATACACAGTACTTAAGATAATTATAAAAATCATCTTCATTACTGCATACTAGCAATTTTTTAACAGTTTAATTTGGATAGGTTACAAGATACATTCAAATCACTCAGATATAATTACTGCAAAACCAAGAAGCTATAAAATGTTCCCAACCAAATCCCTTTGACCCTGTTAATGTCTGTTCCTTGTTTATCTAAGGCAAACATTGTTTGTAGTGTGCATTTGTTATAGAATATGAAAAAAAGAAAGGAAATCCCTTAACAGTTGTTATTGATTCCAGCATTTACGGACAGAGAGTTAAGTGCTGTTTACAAAACAGAACAGATGCAGATGCTGACAAAAAGGTAAACAATTGTTGCATGGCTTACTGCCAGAGTCTGAGACGATATATTAAACTCCAAGTGAAGCACATTTCCCCTATGGATTACACTTATTGCCACTTCATTTCCTGTGCGCTCTGTCTCTCTGCTGCTCTGCCTGGCACTAAGCTATTTCTAGTTCTTCAGTGACCCCTGAGGCCTAGTGCTACCTCGCACAGCCATTAGTGAAGGGAATTGCATGTGTCTGACACGGCCTGAAACCAATTATTTGATATTTTCTTCAGAATGATGCCCAACTCTGTTGGGAATGAGCAATCATGAAATAATTTACCTCCTGATTTAATTTTTTCCTGCACAAATTAGTTGTAGTCTGACCTGGCTATACACAGCTGCCTGTGACATATCTCTGTCTTATCAAGATTATACTTGAAATGATGAAAGGGGGGAGGGGGAGGCCGAATAGAATAGGTTGGGGAATCCTGCTTTAAAAAAGGCATTGACAAGTTTATCAGATATACTGATCACATGTACTCTCTGCTGATTAAAACTGACAGAACCATAAAGAACTATCAGCACAGCAGAGGAAACCACATGGATGCAAACAGTTATCAGAGTGTTTATGTTTTTTTTTTTTTAAACACCTGTCCACTTTTCAGTTCCCTTTAGTTCCACTGAAACCTTGGGATGCCAGCAAAATCTCATAAAAAAGAAACACACTCACCCCCTCACCCCCACCAATTTCTGACTAAAGACTACACTGTGCTTATTTTTTATCCTTATGTCATTTCTTTTGGCCACAGATCTGAAGAAAGCATATATTTGCCTATTACTCATCAGCCTAGATCTGTGACTTTTATAATTCCTTATTCCGTATATCCTTACTGTGTACAAGTCACAGGATCCTAGTGAAGTGAGGATTTCAACTTATCTATAAACATGGAAAATATATATAAATTTGCATATGTTTAATTAGAAGAGCATGTCTGACATAGAAACAGAGATGTCACAGCCAACTATAAACAACATCAGTAAAGACTACACAAGTCTCTTGAAAGAGATTTGCTAAACATGAAGCTTTAATCAACTCTACGCCATAATGTCTTCTCAATACAATGAAATAAGATTTTCTTTTCATTCATGAAAGCTAATTCCACATTAGATATTAGATATTGAATGTTGGCATTCAGTGTAGAAATCTATCAAGATAAAATGTTCATACAAATTGAAGTATAGTCAAGTGCTACATATACCGGACTAGGAGCCAGGAGATCTAATCATGACTCTGATGCTAATTTTGTATATCAATTTTATTTATGAAATAAAGATAATATCTACCTATCTCATAGGCCGGTTAAACAGATTAGAAAACATTTATAAAGTATTAGGAAAGTGAAAAGTGCTCAGTAATTATTTTTATTAATAATAATTATTATTCTGGAGTTTATAGATCACAGAAAAATGACAGCTCTGTTGTTAAAGTTGAGTTGAGCATGCATTGATTGTGGGAATTCAAATCTCTTTGCTATATGTCCCAAAACTCACAGCACTTACTCTTGGAGTACAGAATAAATTTTTCTGAGAATTTACAATTAAATCAATGAATTGGTTTATGAATTAAAATGAATTAATAATGGGTCTTTCACAAAATGAGCACCAAGCGTGAGATCATTTTTGTTCTTAACGATCTTACTAATGGAATAACACAGATTCTTCTAAATATCCATATATTTAAAACTATCTGAAAACTTTTGCATAAACTACATTTGCAGAGTTTTGTGTGTTTTTTTTTAAAGTAATAGTGGTAATATTTTGCCGCTGCTTTTCATAATGAAAAGTGTCTCCTTCAGCAGAAGCTGACAAAAATGTTCTGCTTCAGAGAACTCCAGAAAGAACTGCCCTGTTTCAAAATGTTGCCATTTCCAATTGTTCTCAGTGTGACTAAGGCAACTTGGTGCCCTTAGCAAATATAGCCATTGCCTCCATTCACCTGTTCTTCAAAATTCTCTTCTCTGCCTTTTGGGATTACAGGAAGCCACCATCCTCCCTGAAGGCAGTTAGTTGCTCACATTGGGAACATCAGAAGAGGCCATTTTGAAAGAAGGCATCTTAACTGAGGGAAGTATATGGCCTCATTTTCATTGAGAACAATATGGCAGCTAATCTGTCTTTGCTGAAGGAAAAACTCAATGCCACCAGGTTTGTCACACTTTAAGATTTCACAAATATCATGTCATCTAAAACTGGTGGATTTTGGCCAGTTTTGCTTATAAATCATTCAAAAAATTAGACTGATGATAGTGAACTGTAATTTGAATAGAAATCACAATCAAAAGTAGTTAATACCCTTACTTTAATGAACTCTAAATTACTTTAAAATATGCACATTTAAAACAAATCTGCCAATCTCCTCTCAATCCTCTGTTAAATTCATTCAAAATGGAATAGCCCAGCATGACAGCTGTTGCATTACAGAGGCCACCTATATTAAAATTAAACTGTTAGGAACTTTCAGCCAAACAAGAGATTCAATAGGGTACTCATCATTCCTTTGTGTTGTCTATATATGATATTATGTGTTCCCTACATAATAGAGGAAAGTGTTCCTGTCACTGTTTTCTTTTTGGAAATTCCAAGAGGTAGCAAAAGCAAACAATGACAGCTTTTATTCTAATAAAGCAGAATGCAACTCAAAAAGGGGGGATATTTACTCCACCTTGGTAAGTAATTTTCAATTTCTTTCCTCTTGCTATTTCATAACCTTACTTTGGCAGAACCACCCCAGTTCTTATGGGTATTTTTGTAAAGAATATATACAAATTAGAAATGAATGTAGGCATTCATAATGTGGGCAAACATTCAATTTTAAGATTTGCTAGAACAACGGGATTGCTCACTGGAAATCTATAAAGTCCTTACAATGTTGAATATAAAGAGTTAGATTATAGTCTTATCTTTATATATGGTGGATTTATGTGCATAAGAGCAGTTTCCCATGTATACACATTGAGATGAGAGTATAGTCTTAAAACACCTCTCTATACATGAACTAAAAATCCTTCCTGTAGTCTCATTATGGAAGAAGTTGGACTTTCCCAGTAGGGAAGGATAGTTTACCTGAAGCTGTCTGAAATTTACAAGGTGTTAATTGATGGATGCAATTATCACACAGTCAAAGATATTGGGAGCAGAAAAGACCTGTTAGCATTATATATTGTGACTCCCAGCATCTTGCAGGTTTACCACCCTCATTCCTATTCAAAGAGAAAGTGCTGAGCTTCAGTTCATCTGCAAATTTGACACCATCAGCTCAGGATTAAACAAAGACTGTGAATGGCTAGCCAACTACAAAAGCAGTTTCCCCTCCCTTGGTGTTCACACCTCAACTGCTAGAAGAGGGCCTCATCCTCCCTGATTGAACTAACCTTGCTCTTGCTTGCATATTTATACCTGCCCCTGGAAATTTCCACTACATGCATCCGAAGAAGTGGGTATTCACCCACGAAAGCTCATGCTCCTATACGTCTGTTAGTCTATAAGGTGCCACAGGACTCTTTGCTGCTATTCCTATTCTAGGTTTCAGAGTAGCAGCCGTGTTAGTCTGTATCCGCAAAAAGAACAGGAGTACTTGTGGCACCTTAGAGACTAACAAATTTATTAGAGCATAAGCTTTCGTGGGCTACAGCCCACTTCTTCGGATGCATATAGAGTGGAACCTATTCTAGAGCATCTAAATTAATGGTGACTCTCTGAGCCACTCTATCTCATCACACTTTCTGTAGAAGTACACAAGTTATCTATGTAACCCACTGGTCAGCATGTCCTCCTCTGTACTGGAACCACAAACGTCAGCCTGTTACAGCTCTCAGCTAGAGAGAGACTAGTAAATTGCATGCTTCTAGACAGATGAAGCTCTTCCTGAGCGTCTGAGGACCGCAGCAACCCAAATCCCAGACAAGTCCACAATTGTGTGATTGGACACCATTTTGGAGAATACTGGGGATTGAACCATGCACTTCCAGAATTAAGAGCATGAATTGATACATTCTGAGATAAAAAACATGCTCTGTAGGTAGGGCTGTAACAGACTTATATCCTCTGTAGATAAGACACATAGGGGAATCTCCGCTTCTGACACCCGTAGTTAGATCAGCAAGTAATATAAAAAAGGATTTAAAATAAACCTAAAACTTTATTTAAAAAAATAAATTTACTGTGCATTAAAAGCACTTGATTGAAGACAATGTATTTTAGCGTTTTCACACTTCGGTCAATGTGAGAAACAGAAGCATATGCTAACTGAACATATGACATACTTTTTGTTGATGTGTCAAGCCACCCAATTTTAAATAAATGTGATTTTTTTGCAAGACAGCAATACTTTGTGACTAAAATAAATTGAATTTATCTTTTAAAAATGATATATTTGCTATGTATGTGTGATTAGTAATAAACGGGATAAACAAAATGTTCTAAACCTTAACAGTATCTCAGCAAGGAATACCTAATTCAGTTGTGCTCAGGAGATGGTAGACATACCTGTTGAAAAGAGTCATGTAATAATTTTCTTTCCAAATATACCATAGGAGTCTCTTTAAGGGAACTTCTTTAAAGTCTGTCTTCTCTCATCTTTCATAGTTCAACATGGTTTCCTTCATATAACTATATATTCCCAAAGAAAGAGAGCCTAATTTAATAATCCTATCTCAACTTCTCTCTCTCTCTCTCTCTCTCTCTATTTAAAGAGTACTGCAGTATATAAATCTCAAACTGACCTCTGACCACTCAAGCAAAATCAGACTGATGAGTAAATCACATTAATCTTTTATACTTGGGAGGAGAATGCAATAATTAGGGGGCATGGTGAGTTAAATGTTCTTTTCACCCTTAGGAAAAACACCCAGGTGTGCTGAGGAAGCATTTAGAGGAAGATAATTAGTTTGCTAACTGTAGATATTTTGAAGCGAAAAAAACAAACCCCAAATTGAAATTATATCTCCTTCGATCTATAGAATTCAGACAACTGATTCAGGGGCTTGAAAGACAGACATAACATTTAGTATCTTCATCATTACACAAAAGTATAGCATACATCATACAAAATAAAATTGCATCGCTAATTACACAGTGCAAATAATTTTGAATTCAAATTAGCTATATCCTATAATTTTTTTCAAGAAAATCAAAACAAATATAACAGTAATAAGAACCTGAATATAGACATCTTTTCATTATGGCAAGGGGTCAGTAATGAGATTCCACTGTCAGTCTTCACATTATGTACTTAATAAGTGATTTGAAGCAACAGCTCCAAAAAGCAGGAAGGAATTCAGGCATGCTACCAGCTTTGGAATTCTGCCAACTGAAAATTCAGTAACTTAACTACTGTTATCTTACCCCCTACTACAAACTTAAAAAGTAAGAGGCTTAATGCTTTAGTAATCTTTAAGGAAATGTTGCACTCCCCCTATAAACACACTTGTGGTTCTAGGGTATTATGTTCATGTGGCCTTTAAGAGAATATTTCTTTTTTTGTTTATAAACTTCCACTCTGTATATTAAAACAGATGGTTTTATTTTCCTCTCAGAATTACACATTATTTTCATTTAAGATAACTGTGTGGTAAAAATCAAATACCCTACTTCCAAGGATAAGAATAAATAATATATGACAAAGAGCCCACAAAACAAATTTTTTCCTGCATTAAATGCAAAGACAATTAGTCACTATTTTGTTCTCCCTGGGTAATGGGATTTGTTTTCTGCTGTCAAAATCCTATACGTTTTCTAAGGAACAAAGACAGATGCAGAAATCAGCATCAGACTTTGTGCACCTATTGTTTTCCTATTACAACTATCAACCAATGCTTTGTGTCTCCTTCATTAAATGGATGCTAAATATTACCTGTTGAAGAGTCTGACTCTGAACGTTAATTCACCTACCAGTACAAAAATTAAGATACATGAATAAAGAAAACTAAGCATCTGATTTACTGAGGCAATGGAAAACTACCATTTTACTGCTATGTATTTAACATTTTCTTTGTTATTGCACAAAATTGATTGCTTTATCTAAAAGTCACTTGTTTAGTTCAGGCCAGTTCTGAAAAGTGTTGAATCTTATTGAAGCGAGTGGAACTAGTCATATGCTTAAGGTTGTTTATATGCTCAAGTGCTTTGGGACACCGATTGGTTTAAAGTATTAATGGTTGAATTTGAAAAAAATTAAAAACACATTTTCTGATATTTAAAAACCCAGAAGTTTATAATCAAGCTATAGTACCACTCTACTTAATCCTCACTAATGCCCTGTATGTTTCCCCATAGAGGTTACCCCCACACAGGAGAACAGAAATTGCAAGAGTTTTAATTCACAGCTTTTTTCCTCCTAATTTTTCCCTTTGCCCACTCTCCTATGTAAGTCACTGGGGATCCAGCTTCCTACAGCCATGGACCACCACACACTATATGGATGTTGGGGGGTCCTTAAGATGCAAGGGCCCTTTGTACATATGCTCTATTCATTCCAACAGTCCTTGTGGTTTTGTATAGCCTCCTGTAGCACTGCTCCTACAGATGCTGCTAGGTGCCCTACAAACAATCACTCTAGTTGGGTTATGTTCTTCTCCCCATACCTCAAAGAAAGGCTTGCTGAAAATATGCTATATATGGTAAAAAACCAAACTTTTAAAATTAATTTATGTGCTTATGTCTATGCTGCTTAGTATGGAGACATATTTAGACAATATTAAAGTTTCTACACTTCTGCATGAAACAGAATTTCTTAGCTTATTTTTTCTGTTCTTGGTAATAAACTACAGCAGCTGAGATCAAAACAGTCCATGACAAAAACAAACAAACAAAACAAGACAATCTGTTGTTTTCTTATAGAGTGCCCAAAAGCCTTTGATACCAAAACTTAGTTGTGCTAGTGTGGCACAAGAACTGGTGAAGAAAAGGAGATTCTATATAAGACCCATAATTTGAGACCGTACTATTCTTTTCAGGTAGATTTTTTTTTCTTTCTTTTTTTTTTTTTAAAGTCTTCAGCTTCCTTACAAAATTTGAGGGGGGAGAAAGAAACCCCCACACACCACGCCACACCACACACACACTTTCATTTTGAGATACAAAAATTCAAAACTCCCCAAATGTAGCTTGATTATGACAACTTTTGGTGACAAAGAACTATAAAACTGTTTAACAAATGAGACACACCAGACACAAAATTTTCAAGTGTATTTGGTGCCTAAGGCTTAGGTACACACATCCATATTTAGACACCTAAATAAAAGTGGCTTATGTTCAGACATGCAGAGCAACCACAGATCGTTTTGACTTCAATTAAAGACTTTGGTGTTCAGCATCTCTGGAAATCAGAAAACTTTTATTTAAGTGCTAACTTTAGGCACCCAAGTTTGAAATTTTGTCTGTATTAAATACTAATTACTTTACCTATTTTCAAAACAAATGGAGATAGCTGAGAAGAATAATGGGCTGAGCATGCAAACGTTGCCATTTTCATTGGGTGTCAGAGACAACTGATCTCAAGAATGTTTCTGGAGATTAAACTGATTGCAACACCATTGTAAATTCATGTGAATTACTACTGTTATCATTTTAGAGAGTCACACACAGCGATGTGGAACAAGTTTGTTCACTGTATATCAAGTTAAATCTGCATGTCTAATTAAAAAAACATACTTCATCTACATTTGTAACATATTAGTTGAACGGCAAATCACATTGCTCATTGTTAAATGAAAGAACTTTCATAATATATGAAACAGGATAGATTTCCTGGCATTTGAGCATTTAAAATCTCAAAACAGTATAACAGCCTTTCTGAGTTTTCTCAGTAAAAAAAGAGTTCTAAGAATATAAGAAGTTCCATGCTCCTAAAATTGGCAATTGGGAATAGCGGCCCAGAAATAGAATAAAGGCAAGAGAATGAGAGCCAAGTAGCCAGGGGAAGAATGGAGAGGCATAACAGTAGCTTCCTCATGAAGATTGTGTTGAGATCTTAAAACAGAATTACAATATCTACATTTCATACTTAAACATTTAGTCTCCAAAATTTAACATGCTACTCTTCACAGGCCAATCAACTGAATTTGCCCTAGTATATTCTCAGTCTGAGATTTCCTGAGATTCTAATGAGGGTTTGGGTTTTTTAGGTTCCCAACAGATAGACAATCATACTCACCACAAACTCCAAACTTCACACAGAGACTCTCATAAATGCTTAGGGATAGAAAACTTAAAATATTATTTTCCAAATTAATAATACCCTAATTCATTGTTGGAAAGGTCAGGAACTATCCAGTTCACCCAGCTACTTCTGCTTTCCAACACTGTCCACTGTCCCTCACTATACCCCAGATCAGCTCCTCACATACTGCCCCATCTCTGGAGACCCATGGAAACAGGTTGGGCAGCAGAAAGTATGGGAGTAAACTGGAGTGTTCAGAGGACCTAGAGGTAAGCAAGACTTTTGGAAGGTAAAAGGATAAGTGAGATGGTCTCAGGAAGCTGAAGAGTTAAGCAGGCAGTAAGGTGGGGGCTCAGAGTGTAAATGGAAGTGGTACAGGACAGAGTATTTGGGATGAGCACAATATCGATATTTCTGTGTCAGACATTAGCGCATTCAAATTTGGCTCACCACGATGCTGCTGCTGCAAACTGCAACAGTATGGGAGAACTGAAGGACTGAGCAGGGCTGTAGGGATCAGGGGTGTAAGTGGCCATGATGGTTACAGTCAGGAAATTAATAGAGTAATGAAGTTGCATTAGGGTTTGAGTAGGGCTATGGGGGACCAGAAGGAAAAGCAGACTCTGTGAAAAGAGAACCTGCAGTATCTGGGGAAGCAGAGCTGGGTGAGGTATCTTGTGTGGTGGTGGAGAGTTGAGGGTATGCACCAAGGATCTGGCTCACAGAGACTTGGTCACCAATGGCACTGCTGCCTCAGCATCTCCACTGCACCAAATATGGGCACCATGGGGAGCCTCTGGAGTATGGAGGCAATGGTATACAGAAATTCAGTTCTCCTCAACCGGAGGCCCTTGGCCCAAATCACCCTTTTTTGTTCAACTACCTTTATATAGTCCCATTCCCCCCCTCTCGCTGCAAGCCCCTCCATAAAGTCTACTTCTCTTTCAGCTCTCAGTCCCAATGCAGACACACACAAATGCAAACCTTAACTCCAACTTCATATTTGAAAAACACAATAAATGCTTTACAAGTACATGCATATGTACAGAGAACATATCAAACTAGCTGAGATCAGATATCAAGTTTGCATTTGAATGTGATTTAGAGGAAATGAACATGTGACCTGCAGTTGGTTATATGTTGGAAGTGCAAGAGAGTTTGTTGGAAAGGAGGAGTTTACAGATACCTTTGGGTTAAAGTATGTGAATTAATGTTACTTCATGAGTGTGTTGACAGGAAATGCATGGGAGAAACCTTAACAGTTTTTTTTGTGTGGTTCCACTCTGCAATCAGATTTTTAATATGTAGTCAGCCACTGTGTGATGAAGGCAAACAGGCCTTCTCCACCTCTGCTGGAGGCACCTGCACCCTGATGCTCCCCAACCAAGGAAAAGCCACTCAGACTGGGCAACCAAGATGACAGTCCTCCAGAGGCCAAGAAGGCCAGGAGGAAATACTGACCAATCAAGAACCAGCAGGCTAGTGAAGAAGGCTTGCCTGCAGTTGTTCAGGGCAGAGTTAGGTGAGAATGGGACAGAGAAGGAATGTCTCAGAGCTAACCCAGAACCCAGCACTTTGAAGGGTTTTTTTCTCTCCCTCTTTGTTTAAAAGCACAGCCAGCTGAGTCCTGAGTTGCTATTTTGTTACTTGATTTTTTAGAAACTGATGCCAAGTTATGACAGAGGCTGCCCTGCCTCAAGCAAGCAGCCAAACCTTTCAGAGTATGGTGGGAGCACCTGCAGTACCACTTATGGAGCAGCCCTGCCTCTTACATACTGATTTTGATCCACATATTGTCACTAGCTCACATTTAATGAAGTGAATACTAATTAAGAATTTAAAAGATATTCATTATCTAAGAATTCAAAATATGACTTGTAAGGTATGGTAAAAGACACTAAATCTGTGTTTCTGTAGCGTTTGATGGTCTTTTGGCAAGCCTATTGTTAAATGAAGAATAAGAAAAGAGTAGGAACTTCAGACATTTTAAAATAGTGTATATTAGAAAAAAACAAATAGAACTATAAATGTTAAATTTTAGCATCAGAATAATAGTAAGCAGACTACTAAAGAAGAAAAAAACCACCTTATATATAAGCAAACCAAAGAAATTACACACTTTTAGGAAAACTTAAACCTGTAATATGTCATGTTTTTGTTTATTATTATTTTTGAAGTTTCTTTGATTAAAAGCAAATAATTTATAGGAGTAGCTATTTCTTCATCCAAAGGATATGAAGGACTGGGATGGATTGGTAAAGACTGATTAAACTAGCTTAACATTTTTTGTAAACAAAGGAATTGGAGAACAGATTCAAAAGATAAAAAATATGATCCACATTTAATAGACTTATTGCAATTATTTTTGAAAAGTATCATATTAGAAATCTAGGGGAAGGGTGGGGGGTAGAGGACAGGAAAAGGGGGGAACAGAACTGAGTAAGAAGCCAGGATGACCTGGGATAAACAACACTTCCCTGCATTAGATACTAAAATATACTAGGAAACATAATATTTGGTTTTAATATTTTTTGAAATATTTTAACTTTGACAACATTTTAAGGAGCATATTTTTAATGCAGAAAGACTGAAGCAACATTGTTATAAAACTCAAATATAATGAATGATTTTATTATTGATGCTTTTGTTAGCTCACCTTTCTGAAGTTTCTTTGATTAAACAATAATTCATATTTAAAAAAAACTATTTATTGATCATTTTCAAACTAATATTTCTAAAAGCAGGTTTAAGTTTCTTTAGGGATTTTTTTCTTCTCTTGAATTATAGTTTAACATAGGGGAGACAGGAACACTGTATTGGGGTGCCCAAGGAAATGAGACAACACATGTTGTCTAAAAATCTCATAAATTTGAATGCAGCCCGAGCAGTAAGAGCTTGATCCTGCATCATTAAAGTGAATGGGAATTTTGCCACTGACTTCAATGGGAGCAGGATCAAGCCATAATACAGCTGCACCTACCTTCCCTAGAGATGGTGACCAGAGACTCCAACCCCCAGAAGAATGCTTCATTTCACTTCCCATTCCTCCAGCATTTCTCTCAAACCACACTCACCTGCTTCATGGATAATGGGGGAAGAGAAGTCCATTACAATATTTTGCAGTACATTCAGTGTATGAAAGCAAAATTGATAAACCATTATTTCACAAATAAATCATTATATATGAAATATCTGAAAGTTTTATAAATCTTTTAAAGCTTGTTACAGCTTGCCTTTATTTTCCAGACAGAAGTAGTCCATCTATATTAAATTTTGCAAGGTTCTAGTGCAGTTTCATTATTTTCTGTTTCCCCCTTTTTTCACTTCTATAAGGTAGGATCAATTACTATAGTTCCTATCAAAATCACATTTCCGTCAGGGCGCACTTAGTAAATAAAAACAAGAGTCCCAATCGAATATCCTAGATTAAATTATCCTGGTGGTTTGAAATGTGCTGGTTTGGGGGTTCCCAGAGGGCAGAGGCAGCTTGCAGCAAAACCATAGGAAACACATTGGCAGAACTGTCACTCAGCTGAGAAAGCAGTGAATTTTCTCTCTCCCCCACCTCCCTCCATTCTTAGTGACTGTGGTCTTTCCATGTCAAAATGAAGGTCATTGCCAAGGCAACCTGGTACAGCTGTACATTCCTTGACATATGGATAAATGGGGAATTTTACTCCCAGTGTCAGTGGTGAGAGAGTGATGTCCTAGGCCCTAATTAAGATTTAAATATGAGCTCTCATTAGTAAAGTCCACTTAGAAACTAAGGGCTTGTCTACGCTTTTTGGTAATTACCAAAAAAGCTGTTCTAGCAAAAGAGGGTCTACATAGAGGTTTGGCATGAATGGAGGCACATACTCTGCAACCAGCTGATGCCTTTCTTACGTCTTTGGCAGCCAGGGAGCCACTGCCATACATAATTATTGTTCACCTGGGTGAAAATGATTTGGGAGTTTGTAAGCGGGTTGACAATCATCAGGGAAAAGAGGGATTTGGGGCAGATCCAGTAGCTTTTCTCAGGGGTGATTATAAATTGGTTTGAAATGCTGCAACAGAGGGTATGGTAGGGAGCAACCAGGGCTACATGGGTTGACAATGAGAGAAGGCACATGAATCAGGAGATGCCTGAATTTGTAAATGAACAAATTATCCATCCAAAATCATCCATCAGAAAATACTGCATAGGGTACAAAGGTTATTTATGGTCAATGGGATACACCTAATGAAGCACGGAGCAGACATATTTTTGACCGAAGTTCATGAGTGAATTTTTAACTTTCTGGGAACCCAACTAGGAATGGAGGGAACGGAGCAGAGCCAAGCCAATTGCTGGTGTCTTGTGGCAGGGGTCCAGTGAAGGTACTCATTCCAGGGTACAGTTCCCTGATGAACTAGCATTAGAAGTGAACTTAGGGGAAGATACCCCCTAAGGAAGCTGAGGAAGTGGGGCTGGGACTCCTATGTTTGGTACACCAGGAAGACAACCCCCTTTCCAGAGCTTCCTTAGCCCTCATACAAGGGGAGGAGGTGGAGTGGGAATGGGTGCTGTCCACTCTAAACACGTGCAAACAATTAAGACAAGAATGGACCTGCACCCTATGATTTATTGCCAGGTATATCCCAGATGACTTAATAAAGCCATAGCCAAATGAAGCCATATCCCTTGTATGGCCAGGACAATAAAAATTCCAGTATATCTATTCTAGTAACTTTTCAGGAGTAGACAAGTCCTAAGACCCATTTAAATTGATTTGATCAACTCTTAAAACACAGTGGACAATGAAATCCCCCTTCAACAAGAAAAAAAATCCTCGTCGTTTTGCCTTCACATCAGGTGTTTTACTCTGGACTGCTGACTGTGAATACAGAGTATCATTCTTATTTACCAGTGTCCAACTGATAAACTCAGACTGCTAAGGAATCACAATTGAGCTGAGAGGGCATAGTGAGTGGGTTCCCACAGGGATCTGTCCTGTGTCTGGTTCTATTTAGTATCTTTATAAATTATTTGGATAATGGCATAGAGAGTACACTCAAAGTCTGCAGACGATACCAAGCTGGGAGGCGTTACAAGCACTTTGGAGGACAGGATTAGAATTTAAAATGATCTTGGCAAACTGGACAAGTGGTCTGAAATAAATAGGATGAAATTCAATAAGGACAAATGCAAAGTACTGCACTTAGGAAGAAATAATCAATTGCACAAATATAAAATGGGAACTGACTGCCGAGGAAATAATAATGCAGGAAAGGATCTGGAGGTTAAAGTAGATCACAAATTAAATGAGAGTCAACAATGTAATTCTGTTGCCAAAAAAAGAGAACAACATTCTGGGATATATTAGCAGGAGTGTTGTAAGCAGGATACAATAAGTAATTCTTCCACTCTACTCAGCACTGAAAAGGGCTCAACTCGAGTATTGTGTATAGTTTTGGACATCACACTTTGGGAAAAATGTGGACAAATTGGAGGAAGTCCAGAGAAGAGCAACAAAAATGATTGAAGGTCTAGAAAACATGACCTATGAGGGAAAACTGAAAAAATTGTGTTTTAGTCTGAAGAAGAGAAGATTGAGGGGGGACATGTTAACAGTCTTCAACTACATAAAAGAGGAGGGTGATAAATCGTTCTCCTTAACCACTGAGGTGGTCTTAAATTGCAGCAAGGGAGATTTCGGTTAGACATTTTGAAAAACTTCCAAACTGTAAGGAACAAATTACCTAGGGAAGTTGTGCAAACTCTATCACTGGTACTTTTTAAGAATTGGCTAGACAAACACCTGTCAGGGATGGTCTAGATAATATTTAGTCCTGTCCCAGTACAGGAGGCTGGATTAGATAACCTATTGAGGTCCCTTCCAGTCCTACATTTCTGTGATTCTATGTTCTAGACCAGTGGTCACCAACCTGGATCGATCCTGGAGCCTCTGCCAGTCGATCGCGATCTCTGGCAGTGCAGCGGCGCTAAGGCAGAGCCCTGGCCCCATGCCGCTTCTGGAAGTGGCTGGCATGTCTCTGCAGCCCCTGGGAGAGGGGAGGCAGGCAGCTCCACATGCTGCCGCTGCCCCCACACCCTCAGCGCTGACTCCACAGCTCCCATTGGCCGGGAACTGTGGCCAATGGAAGCTGCAGGCGCGGGCAGCTTCCATTGGCCACAGTTCCTGGCCAATAGGAGCTGTGGGGGTGGCGCTCGCGGGCGGGTGCAGCAGCAGCAGCACGCGGAGCCACCTGCTGCTCCTCCCCCCAGGGGACACAGAGACGTGCCAGCCGGTTCCGGGAGCGGCGTTGGGCCAGGGCAGGCAGGCAGGCACTGCACCTCGCACCCCCTCCTGCACCTCAACACTCTGCCCCAGCCCAGAGCCCCCTCCTGCACCTAAACTCCCTTGCAGAGCTTGCACCCCTCACCTCTTCCTTCACGCCAACCCCCTGCCCCAGGCTCAGCCTGGAGCCCCGTCTCACACTCCGAACCCCTCGGACCCAGCCCAGAGCCTGTACCCCCTCCTGCACCCCAACCCCCTGCCCCAGCCCGGTGACAGTGAGTGAGGGTGGGAGAGAGTGAGCGATGGAGGGAGAGGGAATGGAGTGAACAGAGCAGGACCTCGGGGGAAGGGCGGGGTAGATCCTGGGTTGATCTTAAATTCAAAAAGTGATCTTGTGCATAAAAAGGTTGGAGACCACTGTTCTAGACAAACTGCTATTATAGAAGCTTGATGTCTGCCTAACGAACTTTCAGGCAACGCACACTATAGACCATGATGTAATGTATATGAACTTGACAACCTGTAGGAACAAATAAATGCACTCATGCATACAATCAGCATATTCATTTTATGGAGCTGAGGTCATGGGGCTGGCAATGGTCAATATTGTGTTCATACTAGCTATTTACATGGAAGGGCTTGAGCATGGCCCCCATAAACATTATTTGGAGTAGTCAAAACACAGGTTATTTAGTTAAGAGCAAATTAATAGTAAATAATTAAATCAGACATTTATTTCAATATATTTTCTCGAAAACAGTATTACATTTAAAAGCCTCCAACAGTCACCTGAATGTTGGGTCGCCTTAATGTTCATGTCTCTGGATGATTTCCTCAGCTGCCCACTCTATTCCTCTGGCATTTTCAAGTGTCTTCATTGGGTTAATACTGGAGAACTAGTGTTTTCTTACACAAAAAATTCCCATACAACCCAGAAAAGTCTCACATCATCTTTATTCTACAATGAGGATAACAGTCTACACCATAACCACGGCCTCTGATTTTGCACGTGCAAAAAAAAATACATAAATCTATATTGTATGCAAACAAACAGCTGTGTGTACATTTCTGTAGACACAACCACTTTCGCATACATTTTGCAGGTGCAAAATTGAAGGCTGCAGCCCAAAATATGACCTTTACCATCTTTTCAAAAATCTCTGCTGTTGGGTTTTATGGAAAGTTAGTATAACAGCTACAAAGCAGAATACCAAGATTTGCTTTTAAGTAATTTTATCTACCTTTTTTTTTTAATTAGCAGCAGAATACAGTAACAAAAACGATCCTGATACTATAATATCTATGGGGAACCTTTCACAGCAAACAAAATGAATTTAAAATAGAGCAAATAAAAAATTTAAGCAGAACAAAAAAGATATTACCGCTATTCACTACAGTATGCATTTTTACAGATTAATGAAATTTGGGCTATTTTAATCTCGCTCTGCCTCAATTTTCTCAAATACGAAAAGGTGTTTGAGATCTATGGATTAAAAACTGAGTTACACAAGTGCTAGGTATAAATATTCACTCTCTACAAAATGCTGCAGAGCTAGGGTCATCATCCTTGTTTGTTGTTCTTAATGTGTAACCTCTTTGAATCTCTCCACTGGCTTACCTTCTGCTAAGCGCTCCAAATTCAAACTTCCTTTCACAGCTCAATATTACTTTGCCCCTACCTACTTAACCGCCCTTTTCCTGTCTCCCATTGCCCCTCCACTCCAGCAGTAATGTCAGTTTATCACATGACTGTCTGCATGCTTTCTTCTGTACTGCCTCCTAATCCATGTTCCAGACTTCCTTTACTCACCCACAAAGCCCCTATCTTCTCCATATTTCAGTCTCTCTTGAAGAGGCTCTTCTGTCTTTCTACCAATGGAGTTTCTATTTGATTTATACTAACATGAAAATTGATATAAAAAAAAATGAACATAACCTTATTTTGTGGAGAGCTGGTAAACCAACACCTGGAACATAATACTTTTTGTTATACCTCTTTCCCCTGTTTGTTTGTATGTCTAGCGTAAGACTGTGAGCTCCCTATTCCTTCTTGTCTTGCTACAAAAAAACTTAGCCTGCTGTGGATGCTATTGTAAACAAATACATAATTCCTACATACAATACCACTCTAAAACTGTGCATGGCATGCCTGTACACAACTTCTCTACCAATTACATAATAAGAGTTTTCATTTTATATAATTGCATTTTTTAAACCTTCAGTACTCCCTTTGAGAATAAGGTTATCAGATTCACCAATAGTGAAACAAGTATATAAAGTATCTAATGTCAACAGTGGGATCCTCTTTACTGTTGTAAGTTTCTTTTGAAAAACATGAAACCAATTATCAGTACAGTAATTTATATTAATTTAAAAAGCGTTGGAAATGTATTTAAAAAAAATAAGATGTTTTTCGAGACAGTCTGGATACTAAACCTTTCAGACCAGTTATGTGGGATTTAGTGTCAACTATTTTATAATTAAATGCATTGAGTCTGTGTTGCTGCAGTGTAATTTTTAATTTTTTAATTTCAGTCCATTCAAAGCAACTCTGGGGAATAGAGAGGGTTTTTTCCCTGTCCAGATTCAATAATTTGTAATCCCATACCTACTAACACAATCTATGGAAGTTATAATTTTAGTTTTTTTAATATTCCAACAGGAAAATATTACCCAATGGTAATATACTGCAGCTTTGTATATATGGCTATAAAATAATGTTCTATTTTAAAATTTTGGGGTCACACTTCTGATATCTTCAATAATTCAGCTACATGAATACTATTAAAAGCATCAAACTAGAATGGGTAATTTCATGCCTTTCTGTCTTCCTGGGAAATAATCAACCAAAAGAGAGAATATGGTAGTATAAACAAGATATATAAAAATCTAACTAAAATGAACATAAAAATGCCACTAACCCAAAGCATGAACTGTTCCTCTATGCTTCTTTGAAATCTTGCTTGTCTTAATTATATGTAGAGCATTTTCTTTGAACTGCAGTTCACAAAGTCTTTCAAGAAGAACTGTTATTTCTTCTGTGATGGTATCCAGATAAGTTTCATTAATAAACATCAGTGTTGAGGATGGATCTATAGTACCACTTAGTATATACAAATCCTCTTTTATCATTGTGCATAGTGTAGGTATTGAACTTTTGTAACCATGAACCACCTTATCAAAGTTTGTTTCACCACAGCTAGATAGAACACAGTTCTGAAGAAGTTCAGAAACCAATTTATTCTGCATGTTTTGGTACTTGGTTAGAACTTCTGATTCTGGATATAGAAACAAAAGGTGTTGTATGCATTGAGTTTTAAACTGCATTTGCTGTTTTAAAGTAGCAGTATTTGTTTCATGAGGACTCTGAAGTCTATTTACTAAGAAACGTCGAAGGTGTAATCTCACATCATCCCAAACAGACTTGATATTCATAGATGAATCATCCTCAATGGCATGAAGGGAAGCTCTGGATGTTAACTCAAAAGACGTCCCACTTGGAGTACATGGGAATGAGACCCCACACTGACTAGAGAGATCCAGAAGAAAGTGTAGTATCATTTCTTCTTGATTTTGTTCATTCCTCAGCAAGCTTTGCTAATAATGATAAATTATATAGTATTTAGAGATGTTGCATGAATAACTCTATTTACAAAATTAACTTTATGTTACAAGATGTACATTATTTTTAATTGCAAACTACAAAATGATAATTTTTTACCAGGTAACTTGATTTCTCTGAGTCCCTTCATGTTAGCCCAGGCACAGAGTAAGTATACATTCTCTTACCAATAAAGAGAAACAGGGAAAAAAGCACAGTTTTTCTGATGTCACTTTCTGTATAAAATGGCTGTCTGATGACTTTGTTCAGTTAAAGATTCCCTAAGCAATGACGATCATAAATAACTAAAACACACACAGGAAAACTTTCAGAAACTCAAACTCAATTTCATCAATACAATAAGGTATTGTCTTGGCTGGCATACAAGGACTTGGAGTAACCAAACCAACAGGTAAGAACATGCATCAGCATTACCCTCTATGCCTTTCCAGATAGTACTCATTCTAAAGACATAGGATACATACCTAGAAAAACTGATTAATCATACTACATAGGAACCACCTACCGTTGGCAGAGACTGTAATATAAAATCTGTAATGACATGAAGCACGTAAGAACATCCATAGTATCGCTGGTAGAAATTTTTTCATTGAAATGTTTTTTGATGAAAAAATGACTTTTCACAGAAAATTTTTATTTTGATAGAAATTTTCAAAGAAAAAAGTTCTGTTGTCTTTTTTAACTAGAAAACAAATGTTATTTCACTTAAAAATTTCATTTTCCAGTTAATTTTTAGTAAAAATATTCAGCTCTCAGTTTTTGAAAACCAAATAGAAATTTGTAGGTTTTTGTTTCAGATTTTCACTGGAAAAAAAAAATCAGGATATTTAAATATATATATATTCAAAATTTCCTGTGAAAAATAACTGGCATTTTTCTATCAGCTCTACCTCACAGTTCTAAAGGGAAAGCACCAACTCTCATAGCTACCAGTTAAGCCTTGGTAGAAGATGTAGCCTTTTTACTCTGGTTAGCCCATCCTGGAAAGCAAATGAGGAACAAGTCAAAATAATTAATTTGAGACTGGGGGGAGGAGGGGGGAAATAAGTGGCAGATACACTGGAGGGTAGGGATCGGATACAGAGGGACCTAGACAAATTAGAGGATTGGGCCAAAAAAAACCTGATGAGGTTCAACAAGGACAAGTGCAGAGTCCTGCACTTAGGACGGAAGAATCCTATGCAGTGCTACAGACTAGGGACCGAATGGCTAGGTAGCAGTTCTGCAGAAAAAGACCTAGGGGTCACAGTGGACGAGAAGCTGGATATGAGTCAACAGTGTGCTCTTGTTGCCAAGAAGGCTAACGGCATTTTGGGCTGTATAAGTAGGGGCATTGCCAGCAGATCGAGGAATGTGATCGTTCCCCTTTATTTGACATTGGTGAGGCCTCATCTGGAGTATTGTGTCCAGTTTTGGGCCCCACAGTACAAGAAGGATGTGGAAAAACTGGAAAGAGTCCAGTGGAGGGCAACAAAAATGATTAGGGGTCTGGAGCACATGACTTATGAGGAGAGGCTGAGGGAACTGGGATTGTTTAGTCTCCAGAAGAGAAGAATGAGGGGGGATTTGATAGCTGCTTTCAACTACCTGAAGGGGGGTTCCAAAGAGGATGGAGCTCGGCTGTTCTCAGTGGTGGCAGATGACAGAACAAGGAGCAATGGTCTCAAGTTGCAGTGGAGGAGGTCTAGGTTGGATATTAGGAAACACTATTTCACTAGGAGGGTGGTGAAGCACTGGAATGCGTTACCTAGGGAGGTGGTGGAATCTCCTTCCTTGGAGGTTTTTAAGGCCCGGCTTGACAGAGCCCTGGCTGGGATGATTTAGTTGGGAATTGGTCCTGCTTTGAGCAGGGGGTTGGACCAGATGACCTCCTGAGGTCCCTTCCAACCCTGATATTCTATGATTCTATAACTATTGCTCATGACAAACTTGGTAGGAATTCATAAAATAGAAACCTTGTGCTTTCCATGTTCTCCTGGCTCAGCACTAAGCATCATAAAGGCAATTCTAAGGATAAATAAATCTTCCCAAGACAGTCTTGAAGGACTCAAAGAGAGGATCTGCTACATTTAGCACCAGGATTGAGGTCCTACAGGGCAAGGTGGGGGGCATCATGTACCTGTCCTGGCTAGATGCAGACTGATACATTAACAGGTGCCAGGTTGAAATTACATTTCAGCTATATTGGTAAGGGAGAAAGAAGGGAAGCAGGTATGGAGCTGATGAAGTAACAGGACTGCATGTATTGTTTTACTTCATCTGAAAAGGCCTCTAATGTCTAGTAGGGTCAAAGTTCTGGTCTCATGGCTATTTAAGATACAATGGGACATATTACAACCAGAGGGCTTTGTTCTCCCACCATCAGCTCTTCTAATTGCATGGAGCCCAGCCCCTGGTTTGTGGTCTGTCCAACTTCCTCTTGAGTAAAACTGGTTGAGAATATTTCAGCGAACCATTATTTTTTGTCAGAAAATGCTGATTTGTCAAAACCAAAAGTTTTTGTGAAAAAGGTCAGTTTTGATGAATTTCCCATTTTGAAAAAATAGAACATTTTAACAACTTAAAAAGTTCCGTTTTCACATTTTCTAAATGAAAAAAAAAATCACATTTTGGGGTCAAAATGACATTTTGCTTCAAATGTAAGTTAATTTACAGTTTAAAAAAAGCTAAAAAGGAAGGTCAATATCAAAACAAGACATTTTGATTGACCTGATCAAATTTATTTGAGGGATTTTCAGTTCACAGACATTTCTGAGATGTTGATATTTTGCCCAATTTGGGATGGAAATTTTTTTTAGAAATCTTTAAATATTCTCATGAGAAGGGAAAACTGTTTTCTGCCCAGCTCTGCTCTAAAATGCTCCAATATGTAGGAGAAAATAAAAGCCCTGTCCTAACCTGGATAATTTTGATGAAAAGGATAGGCTATATCTTCACTGAAGAAAAAACTAAAAAACTAACCAGACAACATAACTTCTCAGCTGGTGGAGATAAGAAAACAAATGAACAGGACAAACCAGCCAACCATATGTGTTTATAAAGTGAGTGGCATCACAATAATTTTGCTTTTTTCCTCTCTCCATCTTCTTTCTTGCAGAATGATTTATATGCACTCTCTGGGCTGACATTAATGGAGCAAATATAGTGGATAAAATAGAGTTACTAAAAGACAGTCTGAGGGAATGAAGTTATACTCTATATAAATGCACATGTATCTATGCATATTACATACACACATTATATATATTACAGAATTATATGTGCACTCACACCTACACGCAAAGTTTATTTTGTGTTATTATCTGTATTCTTTTACAATTTTGTGGCCCCCCATGAGGCAAGTGCAAAATTTTGCAGACTCTTGCGATATCCTAATCAGAATCTTCAGTTTACTCTGCTGAAGTAGCAAATCTAGATTTATAGTATTTATAGATTTTTTTTGATGATGTATATTCAAATATGCTGTTCTAATAAAAACAGAACAACAGAACTTCAACAGATGTCAAACCAGCCAATGAGATTCACTCCTTTGGAAGATGAATCCAAAACACTGTCGATGAGTCGTTGGTGCTGCTTTTGAAGCTTAAATGGGTCATTTTCAATTAAAAAAAAAAAACCTATCTAAACTTAAACAGTGTTCAAAGCCTTTTGGAACTGAAATAATGCTTTAAAAAGAGTCACTACATCTTGCAGACACCATTTTGGAGTTAGTACTCCTCAGAAAAGGGCCCCCTACAACACACTTTGAAGCTCTGAAAGCTTAGTTTACATTTTCAGAAATCTGTTTGAACAATGCCTATGTTAAGATATACTTTTGCATCTGAAAAATAAGCTTTAAAAAACACTTGAAAAGATGCTGCAGTGATTTTGCGTGAGAAGCATATTCAAAATGGTGGCACAAGATGCTACACGAGGTGTGAAGGATGGATTTTGTACCTACCATGTCCGTACCAAGATAGTGACAACAGAGTACTTAAAACATACACACAATACAATAAGGTAAACAACAAGATTTTGTTATAAAAAAGTTGTGGTTCATTTAGCCAGGATATAATTTAATAAATGCATCCTCTTATTTAAGTGTTCATCTTTTAATTATTTTGAATTACTAGATACTGTGTAGAGTGACTGAGATATTACATCACAGAAGGTGGTCAGACCTCAAAGAATTTTTTAATACGACCATAAAGGATCACAGTCCCATCAAAATATGTAGTTGTGTTGACAGTGTGACATGCTTGCCAACAACATATCTTCGTAGTTTGCACTATTCTTAAACTATTATATTGTTTCAGCATGTTAAAAATAAACAAAGGCCTTGACAGACCAACCCACATAAGTATCAGGAGCAATAATGAACAAGGGTTTTGTCCTACAGAGGGTGGAGAATTACAATCCATCATCTATAACAGTAAGATAATTAGTTAAAAGCTTTCAAACAAGAAATCATCATTAAGTCAATTGAGTAATAAAATTCAATGCATGCAAGTATTCACTTTGGACATAAAAGATCAGATTGTAAAAAACGGACTTACATTGAACAGTACCTTACATCGCAAGTGGTTCCATTGAAGTCAATGGGACAATTTGCAATATACGATATTTCTCATGGAGTAAGAATATCATATTCTGGCACAAAAGTAATCCCCATGTGCCTCCCTATACTTCTAGTCTTATCTGTACAATGAATGTGCTTGGATTTTTTGGAAAGAACGGGTGAGACAGGATGATAAAACTGTTCTCATTTGCCTTCTCCTAAGATTATTTCACAAATATTAAAGGACCATCTGCAATAAAGTCAGTACAAGAAAAAAAAATGTATTCAACCCTCTATTTTTCTGTATCATCAATGACTCTGCATCTTTCCTGGGGGAAAATCCTGCCCTCTTCTCTGTGGTGGGCCATGACTTGGCAGAATCAGTACAGTTCAACTGCATAAATGAAGGTGGAGGGGGGTAGCTTTTGAAGTCCTGGTCCTTGACACACTGCACCTCTGCTCCTTATACCCAATGCACAGGTGTTTTTGGAAAGTCTGGCAAAGTAGCAGCAGCAGAACTAGTGAATACATTATTATAAGTAAAGAATTTTTAGACAAAGTGTTTTTCCATCAAAAAATGTGAATTTGTTTCTCAAGTCCAGGATGGAATTTCTGGTTAGACAGAAAGAGTGAATATGTACCCTCAATTGGCCAGTAGCCCAGTGATTAGGGCACTCACCTGGAATGTGGGAAACCCAGCTTTAAGTCTCTGCTCTGCCTGATTCAGAGCAGGGACTTGAATCTGAGTCTCTCACATCCCAAGCAAGTGCCCTAACCACTGGGCTATAGTCTCTCTGGTTATTATTTATACCAAAAAAGGAGAGTGAAAGAAAGAGAGATACTGACTCTTTTATTCAAATTCTGTTCTATATTCACTCGTGTGAAACTATAAAAGAATAAGTAAAAAAAGAATACATTAAAAAACTGTATAAGTATTTTTTCCCAAATATATAAAAACTGTAGAAGATTTTTTTTTTACCAGAGTTTTAAGAAATTCGATCAACTCTCCATGAGGTGTAGAAGAAGGTTTCAGGGAACTGAAACTGCAGTTATTCAGCCAGTGAAGGCAGTCAGTTGTGTTTTGTAACAGCTCATCAGTACAAGTCTCATTTACTTCTGACTGTAGCTCTTTAAGGCATTGTTCCACACTAAAAACAAAATAAAAAAAAAACAAGCATTGAAACTTTTCCCATTATTTAAAGATGAACATTTTTTATATAGCATATCTTTTCAAGAAAGGAAAATACTTTAGATTTATATAACATTATAACATAACATGTCTGATACGAGGCTTAAGAGTATTACGTCTCAATCTCCAGGACTAACATTTCCTAATGGAGTGAGAGTAGATCTACAGTAAATTTTCTTCGGACCAGAGTCCACCAGCCTTATTCAAACTAAGTAGTACTTTGATCCTCAAATATTCCCATATTTTTCAGTAAGCCTACTTGCAAAGTAAGGCATTACTCAACATAAAACTGACTGGATTTGGCCCTTATGATTAATAAAGACTGTAAGCAGAATCAACTACTGCATTCGCAGCTAAATGTGACATTCTGCTTCTGCAGCAATCAGCAGTTGTTTTATAACATATCATATATTGTAGCAGTTACTTACAGATCTGCTGACACCTCACTGAAAAACTTGAAAATAATTTTAGAGACATTTCTGCTGGTAAAGCAAATATTTTCTTTCCCTTTTCCTCACTAGAATATTTGAATGAAAAATAAAATATTTCTTTCTTAGGAGTTGATCTACTCCTGTTCCTTACTCTTACCTAAAATCATAACCTTGTTTGTAACATCACAAATGCTTGGTATAGAAATCATTAGAGTTTCAGGTTGGGGAAAAATAGCAGGAACAGTTGAACTCCTTACTCCTTAGAAACAAAGATTCTGTTTCCATGAAAATATCCCCAGAACCAGAAAAAGGAGGAAAAGAAAGAAAAATGTCTTAGAAATAACTCTGTTTCTATATTTTTTAATGTTTCCCTTGAGCATCTACTATTCTTTAATACGAAAATATTAAATATCAGTTAGATTTTAGTCTTACAAAATCAGAACCAGCAATGGCATGGATCAATGGTGTTGTGGTTTAAAAAAATTGGGAAAATTAAACTTGTGGGTGTTCCGGGCCACACAGTGGCCATATTCCCCAAATGAGAAGTGGGTACACCCATGTTTACCCTGAACTATTTTACTGGTGTGGATCCACGATCTATTTTATCAAAATCAGGGATGTTTTGATTATATACATGTTTTCAGTTTGGATTATCTTTTTCTGATTCTGTTTATTTATTGCAAGTTCGTTTATTGCTGGTAAAGAATGTAAATGAAAATTTAATCCTCTATTTCCTTATAGAATTAATTCAAATTACAGTAAGGTAATAATATTAGTTCTCAGTGAAAAGTTCATGGTACCAGACACACACATGCCTTACCTGCTATGCTACTGGTCCCTATTCCACTTCTGTATTGAGTACCTTTGGTTATCGGGTATTTAACGGGGGTTAGGGCAGCAAAGTGCATATACTAGCAGATGGAGAGTTCAATCCCACATATATGAAAACTCTTTATTGTAAGATTTAATTTTATTAATATTTAAAGTAAGTCATCAGCTGCTAATGGTTTTTGGAGAGGCAGCAAAAACCAGAGTATGTACACGTTCTCCCACAGGTACTGATACATTGTGTGTATCAGGAGGTGCTCCCAAGTGTGGGAGGCAATTCAGAGGTAAGTAGGGACAAAGTCAGCAGTCATTAGGTAGCCAATTTAAGGGGAAAAAAGGCTTTCTAAATACTGTAACCAGAAATAAGGTGCATTCATAATAGGACTATGAAGTTGCACTGAGAGCAATCATCACTAAGCTATTGTGTTAATAAACATATATTACACACACAAAACCTGGCCATTCAAATGCAACCACTACAATTAAATTCCTAACCCTTCAATGTGTCCTATAACCCCCATTTTGAACTCTTTCATTGGCTTCCACTTCAAGACCCTACATACGTACCCCTGGCCTATGCCACTGACTTTATCTCTTATCTCCATTCTCCAAGGGCTTCCTCGCTCTTTCAATGATTTAAAGGTTAGTGGTTTGTCCATTTTCTACTCCAACATCCAAATTTGGAAAAGTGTTATAGTGTAAAGAGAAAAAGAATGAATCTCTGTAATATTTCAAAACTTACAAAAGTTACTGTGATTTGGCTGCTCTGTAACTTTCTAAAAGTTGAGGAATTTTTTTAAAATGTTGCAGAGTTTCATATTTTCCTTTTGCCACTCAGTAACCAAAAGTTCAGCAACTTTTAAAAAGTTAGAGAGCAGGAAAAGAAAAGAAAGGGGAAAAGGAAAAACAAACAAAAATACTAGGTATCATTTACTTTATTGCAGCAGTTTTTAACCTTTTTTCATTTGTGGACCCCTAAAATTTTTTGAATGGAGGTGCGGACCCCTTTGGAAATCTTAGACATACTCTGCAGACCCCCGGGCTCCACAGACCACAGTTGAAAATCACTGTTGTATGGTAACGACAACCTTCCATGGGCGCCTTGTGACATTACACCGCATATTCATCATCATAATATTATAGGATAATGGCATAATTATGATGCATTTTGTACAAGATGGGTCATGTAAGGTGTCATTGGAAAAGTTATTATTTTCTGGATATGATTATCCTATTTATATGCATATATCATTTTTGTACCTGAAGTTATGAATATTGATTATGGATCTGTATTTCAAATGGGCTTATTCTGGAAAACACCCACAGCCAGCCTCTCAGGTACAACAATGAAGAAGCCAAACAGAGTTAATGACTCATCAACAAAGACAACGGGCTGTGGAATAGCTTAGCCTTCCTGTGGACCTTTCGGCCAGCCTGTAAGTAATAGCTGCCATGACTCTGCAAAGGCATGTGACCAGACCATGTCTCTGGACTCCATTCTGGTTGCCTGTGTTTTTCCACAAACTGGGCTGGGAACTGTTTTTGGAACAAAGGGTTCCCGCCATATGCTAAAACTAAGGCAGGGAGTGACATCATCTGTTGTTCTTCACTCCCCCATAACTCAACACCTGAGAGAGGGTCCGAGAGGGGGGGGGGTGGGGGGGGGGGGGGGGGGGGATCCTAAGCTGCAAAACAAGTGCAGCTTGTGCCTTGAGAATCTGCAAGCCTGCTTGCATCATCAGTCAGGGTGAGAAATTGTTAATTCAAATCCTATCCTTCTAGTATGTTAAACTTAATTTGCATTGTTGTTTATTTACCAGGTAACATGCTTTGATCTGTTTGCTATCACGTATCAACACTTAAAATCTATCTTTCTGTAGTTAATAAACTTGTTTTATATTTTACCCTAAACCAGTGTGCCTTTAAGTGAAGTGTCTGGGGAAAAATCTCAGCTTAGTTACCACAAGTGTGCATATTACTCTCCACATTGCGGAAGAGGCAAACCGAGTAATAAATTCACACTGGTTGGGGTTTTGACCAGGGCAGGACGGTATAACTCTGGGGTCCTAGGCTTCGAAGCTAGGGGTAATCTTGGCTGTAGCCTTTCTATTGTTGGTTAATGCAGTGGCTGGTCAAAGCCTGCATATAACCACAGCTAGGTGTGTCCCTGCCTGTGTAAATGCTGGTGGAAAGTGTAAGACCAGGAGCGGTCTAGAGCTTGTCACAGGAGCACAGTGTGAGAGGAAGCCCAGGCTGGTCAGTCAGAGGACTCAGTGGCACCCCAGTTCCAGGTGTCACCCCGAGGGGAACCCGTCACACCTCTACTACATGGTCTGCAGACTGACAGGGGTCTGCGGACCACAGGTTGAAAACCACTGCTCTATTACATTGAATAACAAAAATGGAAAAAATCCAAAATGTGATTAAAATATATATATATATAATCAGTTTTCAAAAACCAAAGTGACACCGCTTTTCTGATTAATTTAAAGGATTGAATTTTGTTGTTGTTGAAAACATTTTATGAAAAACTTAATTTTCCATGAAAGCAAGAAAACTTAGTTAAAATTTTTCAGTTTGCTCTAAAAAGACAGCTATTAAGTGGCAAAAAACTTCAGACAGTACTAATTCAGGCTAAGTTAGTAGTGAACCAGAAATCAGAGGTAAAAGGTCATTGCTGCAACCCACCCAGTGATCATATTTTTATTTTTAAATTTTGCTTGCCTCTTAAAATACTTACTTTTCTAATGGACTTTTTCCATCTTACATTTAGCAAACATTTAAACTTTCCCTTTTTCATTTATTGTGCATCACAACCAACCTTCCTTTATCTCATTTATTGCCTTTTTCTGATCAGCATCAGTGATTTCACTTATGTCATCTCATAGCTCTGGGAACTGGGTTTGTTAATGTGTATTTATTTTTTATTGGATTTTGTGGTAGGAAAGGAAATTATAAATGAACTGGCAAAAACAGTGATGGATAAATAGTAACTAAAAATTTGTTGTTTCCTTTACAAAAATAATAGCAATTTATTTCCTCAAAAAGATTTCTGGAATCCAGATGATGTATACTATCAATATATTTTCAACAGTGGGTTAAATTTGGAGCCTATTCTATTTGTCCCTTTAAAATAATTGAAATAAATAATTATAGCTGGCTGAATAAAAAAGAAGCCCACTGCAAACGTGGAGTGTGAAAGATATTCATATCTGCATTAACTCTTAAGATTCCTTCAAAATGTGAAGGGAAGATCAAAAATAAAAATATATTGGGCAAAATATGTTCATATGTTTCTGAAATCATCATCAGTAGGTCACTTAAAAGTCACATAATTTCAAATGTGTCCTTTTACAACAGTTTACTCTTACATACTTAATCAGTAGAAGCTTTGTATTCAGGACTGTGAGAAAGTGTATTGTAATATATTTAAAAATATGTGAAATGAACAGTTCAGAAAGCATCTACTCTATTATATGAAGATGCCAAGTTTTATACCTGCATCATCCTCAGAAACCAAACTCACTGACAACAACCAATTCAAAATTATATGAAAACCTCTTTAAAATTAATCACGTGTGGGTGGTCTATAAAACACACTATATAAAAAGATGAAGTAAAGGTCTTTTCAAGACAACTCTGAGTCTGAGCAAGTTTAAAATTAAGTGCACTGAAACAAATATCTTCTGAGTATCAAAGGGCCTTTTCATGAATGCAAAGGACTTCCATGAAAAATAATACCGCTCTGACCATGGCCCACTCAATTTCCTGATGGACTAACTCCATCCATGAATACCAGTTCTGAACACAATAAAAGATTGGCATGTATCTTTTTAACTTGTGTAAACTGTTCTCAGGACTATGAAATCCAATGCCCTGTTCATACACCTTAGCTCCTGGGACACTATATCAAATACTTTTATTTATGAGCCTGATGAGTCTCATTCAATGAAACCTAACAGATTACAGCATTGTGAATTGTAAAGACTCAGGTGTCGTTAGCCTACCTAAATCAGTTTCAATTAGCTTAAATCAGCTTTTATACTAATCTCTGACATCTGAATCAGGGTACTACAAACCATTAATAGGCTAAAGCCTTTCCAGATATTTTAGCAATTTGTCCTAGCACTGATAAAGGGATTAGGCAGACAAATTTCAGTGGACCTCCCTATAGGTACAAATAATGAAAGTTCAGTTCACTTTATTTGATCTTTTTATCCCAATAAACTAAACATCACATTTTTGTCTAAAACTGTACTTTTTGCATTGGATAAAAACTTTTGCATATTCTTTAGTTCATATCATATGGTAGTGAAGCAGAATCTCAGTATTACTTTCCCTCCTGTTTTTTGCAAGGTTTTGTAAGATACTTCAATTATAATTTAACAAATACTTATAGTATATCTATATTCCACTGTATGAATTACATCAGTCAACAACATACTTAAGAATCAGGCCACTGAATAAACAACTTAAAAAATTCTATGTCCATTTTCTGAGTGTACAAAGAAATAAGCTTAAATATGTAATGCTTCTTTCAAAGTATCAAAGTAAACAGTCTAACAACTATTCTGATAAAAAATATAGTCAAAAGCTAGCCTCAAACTGAAATCTCATGCCAGGAATGAGGGCCCGTAGCTGTGCCTGTCCTGTCACTGGGCAGCCAATGGGCACAGATGGCCCACAACAGAACTCCACTGCTTGGCTGAGGCAGTCGGGTGGTTTGCCCTTAATCCCAGCAGCTGCAGAATATCAGTGGCTGCTCACCGTACATGCCTGTGGATTCTGTGTCTTCCTTTGGTTGCTTCATTCCAAATCCTTCTGCAGCCCAGAACCTCCTCTGTACTCACCCCTTGCTCCAGCCTAGACCCAGCCCTGCTCCTGCCTTCCCTGATTCCAAGTAATACAGTTCTAACCCTCTGCTCTAATTTCTGGCTCGGACATTTGGACTCAGACTATGGTTCTAACCCTCAACCCAGTTCTGATTCCCCCTTGACTTAGGCATTTGGGTTCTGACCCTCGGCTCTGATCACTGGCTCTGACTCTGCCTAGACCCTGGGCTCTGGCATGTGGATGCTAATGCCTGTTTCGACCATTAAGCTTGACTCCTCTTCTGACCACTAGGCAAGACAGCCTGCAACTCAATCTCCTGACATCTCATTTTAGTCTAGAAGAAAAATAGTTTTCTGATTTCCAGTGTCTTAATAAGGGGGTATGTATACATCTCAATTTGCTGAAGATATACAATCTTTAAACAAAACCTGTATTTAACTGTGATGCAAAAATCTCATTTAATAAGTTAACAGTTATATTTTAAAAAATAAGTCATATAATATGATTTTAAAAAGGAGACGTTTTATTAATCATTTAATTGCTTTTCGACTAAAGACAAAATTATAACTGTAATTAGCTGATTAATGTAGAATATTTTAGTACAGTGTATTAATTACACTACATAAAAATGAAATTATACCTTACACACACCTAGGCCCCAGTCCTTCAAAGACTTTGGCACACACTTAACTTTATGAGCAGTCCTGTGATTCTATTAATAGTCCCACTGATCGGGGTCTGTGACGTGTTGGGACTCACCACCGTGGCACCTCCTGCTGGTTACCTCCGGGAATTAGCTCAGTTCATGGGGAGCGCCCTCTGCCAGTGGTGTCCCGTCCGTCGTCTCTTCCTCACTGATGTCTGGACCCGCATTGCTCCTCGCTCGGCGGCGTCTTCTTCAGGCCACTGCTCTGGCAGTGCACCCTAGTCCATCCTCACCCCCTTCCAGGGTGGGGTGGTATTCAGCAGTCCTTGCACTGGCCTCAGTGGCCAACCACAACCTCCAAAGTCTAGCCCCTCGTCTCAAGGGCCGGTTGCAGTTTGACTCAGCCACCCTACTGCATGGCCAGGTGCAGTACAAGGGGGAAGGGGGGGACCCAGGCCTGCCCACTACTCTGGATCCCAACCCAGGGACCCTCTAGTGGCAGCCTCCCTGCCCTCCTTCTCTCCCCTTGTCCAACTGTCCCTGGGCCACTTCCCCTCTGGCCCCTCGCACCCTCTAGGCCCTTTCTGTCAGGGCCCGCAGTCTGGCAGGTATTGGGCTGGAGCTCTACTGTGCTCCCCCTGAGCCTGCCCCGCACTGCTCTGTCCCAGGTGCTAGTCTCCCAGCTCTGGAGACAAACCTTCCCCCATGAAGGTCTGGGACAGACTGCCTGCTGCTCTTCTGGGCAGCCTTTATATAGGGCCTAGCTTAGCCCCGATTTCCTGGCTCTAATGTCGGCCCTGACTGGCTCTCAGTAAGCCCTTTCCAGATTGGCTGCCAGCCTGCGCAGCCGCTCTGGCCTATTCTAGCCCCCTCTGACATGGGGGTGGGGCACTCGCCCCGCCACAGGGTCTAAGGGCTGGATCCTGTAAACCTTTTGTCATAACTATGAAGGGAAGGGTAACAGCTCTCTGTGTACAGAGAC
>NW_020664420.1:51761803-51831611 GCF_002925995.2 Terrapene triunguis
CCCTACATTTGAACCCTAAAGTTCAAAGTGGGGATCCAGCCTTGACACCTTTAATCCTGCGAGTAAATCCTCACTCCTGTGTAGGGTGACCAGATGTCCCGATTTTATAGGGACAGTCCCGATTTTTGCGTCTTTTTCTTATATAGGCTCCTATTACCGCCACCCTCTGTCCCGATTTTTCACATTTGCTCTCTGGTCACTCTACTCCTGTGGGTAATTTCATTGCCTCCAGTACAAGACTAAGGATTATTCATAATCTGAAAGGTCACAACAGTGGGCCTTTATGTTATGATTAGGGCCCTACCAAATTCATGGCCATGAAAAACACGTCACAGACTGTGAAATCTGGTCTCCCCACTGTGAAATTTGGTCTTCTGTGAGCTTTTACCCTATACTACACAATGCTGGGAATGGGCAACAGGGGATGGTTGATGATTACCTGTTCTGTTCATTCCCTCTGGGGCACCTGGCATTGGCCACTGTCGGAAGACAGGATACTGGGCTAGATGGACCTTTGGTCTCACACAGTATGGGCGTTCTTAAGTTCTTATGACTTCATGGGGAAGACAAGCGTTTCTCAAATTGGGGGTCCTGACCCAAAAGGGAGTTGCAGGGAGGTTGTAAGGTTATTTTGGGGGGGGTTGTGGTATTGCCACCCTTACTTCTGCACTGCCTTCAGAGCTGGGTGGCCGGAGAGCAGCAGCTGATGACCAAGGGCTCAGCTCTGAAGGCAGCAGTGCAGAAGTAAGGTGCGTTCACCTGAAGCTACTGGTGCAGGCAAGCTGACAAAAATACGCAATGCAATTGTGATATTAGGAAACACCCCAGAGAGTCCAAGTTCGAGTATTTCTTGAAGCAATTCCTTTGGCTTGCAATCCAATGTAAAGTTCATGGAATATATTCGTTTGAGGAAGATGACCGTCACTTGAGATCTTTTCAGATTTCTTTGTTGTACTGTTGCTGCAATTGTTCAGCTGCAGAAAGCAGATCTTCATTACTCAGTCTGTTGAACTGCCAAAGAAACCCAAAAGGGGTACAAATTAGCCGCAGTGACTCAAATTGACAAGCAAGACTTGACTGCATAGAGTCAATGATAACAAGGAAGACATTGACCCTATAATGCTGCTTGGCATTGGATTCAGTAGGTAAGTTGCAAATAGGTGGAGAGCTCAGATGAAATGCCAATATTCTGTGCTACTAATTTGGACACAGTCAGGATCGCATCCAATTGTTCACAAATCTGTTGAATGTCATTGATAAGACTTTCAATGTTATCCCTCTCAACATTAAGTGTAGCATTGCGTGCTTCAATTACCAGATTAGTTTAGTGGATCATTGTAAATAGCTTCATCCACAAAGATGACATCAGAATGCATTCAAATTTGGACATGTGCTTCTGAATAGACTGAAGTTCAGTTCGAGCCTGTGCAGTGAGATTGAGAGACTCAAGCTCATTTAAAGCCTTTCTCACTGAATTCAAATGCTGCGCAACCGGTTGAACACCATCAATCCGTGCAGACCATCTAGTTTTGGACATCCCATGCAGTGAAACAGGAAGATATTGCTTCAGAATTTCCCACCTTTGTGGACTTCTACTGAAGAGATTGTACATTTGCTGAACAGTTCCAAAGTAAATAATTGCCTCCTTGCATGATTCAGCACAGTCAACACCTACAAGGGTTAGTGTGTGGTTTCCACAGCTGGAGAAAATACAGAACTGCTTGTACACCTTTGTACTTTCCAGCCATATTAGATCCATTGTCATAGGCTTGACCAATGCAGACTTGAAAATCTAACTTAAAACCTTCTAGAATTGCTAGTACAACAGGGGGGCTAGCTCAGTGGTTTGAGCATTGGCCTGCTAAACCCAGGGTTGTGAGTTCAATCCTTGAGGGGGCCACTTAGGGATCTAGGGCAAAATCAGTACTTGGTCTTGCTAGTGAAGGCAGGGGGCTGGACTTGATGACCTTCCAGTTCTATGAGATAGGTATATCTCCATATATTATTTTATTTTAATTTCTTTTCCAGTTTTTCTTGTGAAATTATCAAACAAAATAAACCTTGCTTCATTTGAAAATGTTGAGCTGTCTACAATCTTAACATATAGAATAACCATAGTAGTCTGTTCCTTGTGAGAACAATCTGAAGTGGCATCAACAATGATTGAAAAATACTTGGCATTTCAAATCTCATCAAGAATTGCTGTTTGTACAAATGACCCACATAGCTCAATAAACTCATTTTGTATGCGTGCGGAGAGATAATGGACTTGCATCCGCCTTTGACTCTCCTGCGATTCTCAAACATGTTTAACATGCTCTGATAAAAGTGGGTCATATTTGCTGAGGAGCTCATCTATGCCTAGAAAGTTTCCATTTGCACGATCTCTGCCCTGCACTTTAACTGGGGCGGAGGGTTTGTCTGGCTGGCCTATTTAGGTCACAAATATGCTGGGTGTTTAGCTATATCTGCTTTGGGCATTACACTAGCAGCCCTGCTAAGGGGGGCTGGGAAGGAATTTTTCCCTTACCACCATACTGGCCAGGTGCAGTAGGTTTTGTTTGCCTTCCTCGCAGCAGGTTCAGGTGGGCTCTGTTCATGCATGGCATGATGGGCGATAGGTCTTATGTCACAACTCTTTATTTAAGTGTATAGCAGATGTTCAGTGCAGGTACTCCATAAATTAAGGCACAAAAGAAGGGATAAATGGCTTGGAAAAGGAATTAAGGAGAGGTGTTTGGTAATTGAGCAAGCCGGGGGCAGTTGGGGACTCCTTTGATTGGTACAGCAGGAAGCCAACCTCCCATCATTCTAGTCCACCTTAACCCCTCCTACGATGGGGGGTGGTCAGTAAGGTCCCGGCAAGGGAATTGCTGGAGGGACCTGGTCCCAGCAAGGGAATTGCTAGAGGGACCTGGATGAAAAGGGCGGGGCGGGGGAAGCTGATGGAAGCCTCCCCCCCCCCCTCCAAATTGGTTGGAATTGGAGGGTCCCGGCAGTGGATCTGCTGGAGGGACATAAATTTTTCACCTGCACTGCACATTTTATCCTCCGGGTTAGTCCCAGACATCTATCTAATAATAAAGTTGTGGCCTGATTAACCCATATCTAATGTCTCCTGTCATTCTTTTGGTATAGCCAGACAATCACCAGTACATTGACTGGAACCAAAGAAAGCCAATCCCCACTCAGAAAGAAAAATGATGACATTCAGGATGCGCTCAAGTAGTTTTTTCCAGTTATTAGTTTCTGTAGAGAGTTCAGTCAAGAGTAAATTCTGAACTGAACATTCAGCTGATGCTGCCCTACTGGCTGATTTCCATGCAACATAGCTTTCTTTGTGTGACGTTGAACTCTCATGTGATGGTATTCGGTCTTTCAACTTCCTCCAACCTCTGTTGATGCTCCATCCTGACTGATCAGAGAGAACTGATGCATTTGCAGTACTTTTGTTCAATATGAAGCAGGGTGCACAGTACAGAGATTGTTTTTCTGTACTCCAGCATAATCAATCTCTTGTGCAGGTACACCATTTTGGAAGAGTTTTTGTCAGCAGACAAGTAGGGAAAGCATGATTATCAGCATCTCGTGGAATGTTACTTGGAATTTCAAAACAACTAATTTGAAGAAAAGATTGCATTTGGGCAGCACTGCTCTTGTCAATAATTCCAATGTCAGTCACAGTCAAACCTGTAGTACTAATGAATTGCTCTTGCTGCGTAAGATCTACATCTTCCTGTTGCTGTTGAGTTTCTTGATCGTACACAGGATCTTCTGCTACATCTGTTACTGTTGGCACATCTCCTTCTTGACTACTGTCCTCATGTTCAGGTATTGGCATTGAAATATCATTTGTTGCAGTTGCAGAGTTTTCATTATCTGTAGCATTGTTTGTTGGGTAAGGTGTGTTTTCCAGTGGTTTGAGAAATGAAATTATTGGCTTTGAGCTCTTAGCTGCTGCTTCACTCAGTTGTTTTCGCCGTCTCTTGCTTGCACCACTTTCAAATCTCCTCTTCATAGTGATCTATCTGGTCAATATGTAGCCTTTCCACACTTGAAATATTCTGCTGTAACCATGTACACAAATGCTGAAAAGACTTAAAACGAAGGAATACTAATCAAGAACACAAAATGAAACAGTCAGACAGGTTATTATCCTTATCACTGAATCAAAACTCAAGCACGCAAGATATAATATAATAGGCTGAGCTGAAGACAAAGGGATGACATATATATAGTAAACATAGACAAGGATACAGACAGAGGGATAATGTCCAAAAATTTCAAATGTATGTCCTCATGAAACTCACTGTACAAGATGGTCCTCACAAATTTTCACCTTGAATCTGGGCCTATAGACTACGAAAGCCTATGATGATGGACCAGCTACCAAGCTAGGGCTCAACAAACCAACCAGTCACCTCTTTTAGCTATCACATGAAGATAATAATGATTAATTCTCACACATAAATAATTCCTTAGTCAACTAGACGTAAAACTATAAAGACCCTAAAATGTAACAATTCTCTATCTTTCAACATGCACTTGATCCAGCACCAGCCACTAGTCGTGGTTTGTTTACATAATCAGCTGATCTGAGAGGACACGTTCATCACGGTCTAATCTTGTGCCATCAGAACCGATATATTTTTATTAATATTTATGAACATTTTTAACTCTTTAAATATGACAAAATTTGTATCAGTTAACAAAAAAATTATGTCTTTTACCAAATCACATCTCTAATTTGCTTAAATTTGCAGCTCTAAGCTGAGAGAGTGTGTCACATTTTGGTCAGAAAGGGATGCACATAAAAACAAGTTGTAAAACTTATCAAATGCCAAAAAATGAACAAGTGTCTAAATTTGAGGCCCCCTTTGAGCTTGAGGCCCGGGCCCAGGCCATCATTTGTGATGGGTCAGAAGACTTGCTCTACATGGTGGTGGGAAGATACTTAACAGTAATTCTTGCAATGGCTTTCCTTACAAAAACTTTTTTTTAGGAACTGCAAAGGGTGGGGGAGAGGAGTGCAGCCAGTAAGTTCCTGTTCATCTTACAACAGAGGCCTGCCATGCAGCCAAAATTAAGAACATGTGCCATGATTACAGGCAACTGTAGAGGAGGATGTTGATGCTTCAGTACTATTGTGTGCTAATAAGCACCAGGTTATCCATAATGATAAATCATTTATTTCCTAGGACACACAATTAATTCAACTTATGGATAAGATACACGTGAAAAATCATGAAGAGATTCATAAACTGATGACCTTTAACTGGGCCTGATGCAGAAAAATTTTAAAGGATATTTTTTCTCATTATATTTATATATCTTTTTTATTAAAATAGTGTGTGCCCTCACTGTTTTTGATAACTTGCTGTTATTCTGATGGTGCAACTTGTTTTACACTCTCCAAAGAACTGACAGATAAGATTAATATAGCTTCACATTTGTAATGCTTATTCTGTTCAGTTCTAGTCTATTTAATTAACAGCTTACTCTGTGGAGAATGATTGATGTGTTTTCTTTTGCTCCCCGCCCCCTATAAAAGCAAAACACCTTTTCCTTTGGAATATTATGGACATTTAACAGTGATGACCCCCACCCTGTTTGACAGAGGGAAGGTCTGAGATTTATTATCTGTATATTGGAAAGTATAGCTTCCATTAATACTGAGTTTGGAGTTAACTCAACACAGCTGTAAATATCAGGTAACTTATTTCATTGTTCTATAATCTTACTGCTATTTTGTATCCAAATTTTACTCAAAAGAAAAGCCATAATAAAAGTTTAAAAAAATGGATGTCTTGATTTTTATTTCTAAAACTAGGAATTCTTCCAAATTTGAATTTGAAAGTGTTACTCTTTTTATAAAAAACTGGCAGCCTCAACACATCCACTGCTCAGATTTAATACCCGAAAGGACCACTATGATCATCTTATCTGATCTCCTGCATAATACAGGACAGAGAATTTCACCACATAATTCCTTTTTCAAGGCAATAACTTCTGGATGTACAGCACATATTTTAGAAAGGCAATCTTGATTTAAAGTGACTGAGAATCCATCACATCCCTTGGCAAACTGTTCCAATTATTAATTGTCCGCACTGCTAAAAACATGCACCTTATTTCCAGTTTGAATTTGTCTAACTTCACTTTCCAGTCACTGGATCTTGATGTGCCTTTATCTGTTAAACTAAATTCCTAAACAGGGAGATGATTCATGAAAGCCGAGGGTATTCTAAAGACCATGATCAAGCTACCTCATTGTGAGGCTTTGGGGGTCAGACCAGTAAGGGGTTGTGTTGATACCTGCTTTGCAATTCTGGGTGCCTTAAATGCTATAGCAGCAACTCCAGCCGTCAATATACAAGCATGCAAGTCACGCTCTGACTTCTACCACCCAGTTACTTTTTGCAGGGTGACCCCAATGCCCTCCTGAGCCCTGAATTTTCCCCAAACCATCTGCTCTGTAGCAGGGCCGCCCAGAGGATTCAGGGGACCTGGGGCAAAGCTGGGGAGCGGACATAAAAAAAGGTGCCACCCACTGCGGCGCTTGTACTCACCGGGCGGCGCTCTGAGTCTGCAGCGGAGGGTCCTTCACTCGCTCCACGTCTTTGGCAGCACAGAAGTGACGAAATGCCGCCGAAGACCCGGAGCAAATGAAGGGCCCGCCGCTGAAGACCCGGACCGCCGCTGGGTGAGTACCCAGGGAAGGGATTCTCGGCCAGGGCTCACGGGGCCCCTGCGGGGTCCATGGCAAATTGCCCCACTTGCCCCCCCCTCTGGGCAGCCCTGCTCTGTAGTTTACATCCCTCTTGTAGAACACTTTCAGCAGTTAAGTTCACTGCCCCCTTTAAAGAAACAGTACCCAGTAGCTTACTACCTTGACACTCATTTTAATCAACACACTGAACTGGTTTATAGTAAAAGTAAAACAAGTTTATTAAACAAAAAGTCATAGGTTTAAGTGATAGCAAATGCAAGGAATAAAGAAAGGATTCTCACCAAGTCTCTTTTCCAGCATGGCTGACCAGACACTTTGGCCAGGACCCTTCACAGATGTCAAAGTGCTCAGTTCCTTTTTCTCCTCGGGTGAAGGATGCCAAAATGGCTTTTTTTCTCTCCTTATATCTTCCCAAAGTTCATTGACCTTGTTTTGAGAGGCAAGAAGGCTTCCTGGGAGTACAGTCTCCCATCCCCAACTGAGATTAAGTGGCTGTCTTGTCTCACTTACTCTTTTGATGGCTTTGTTTACCTTGTATGTATACGTACTTTTCTTTTCTTTAGTCACACCTTGCTTAATTTACATAGGAGACATTCCTTTGGCTGGAACAGGTGTGGCATAGCGATTGCTTGCCAAATACATTTTAAAAACATATTTCCAGCACATACCTATAAAGTCCTTTGTGAATTTATTGTACACACTTCACACAATATTAATGATCAGTGAGTTATTAGTTTACCAGTGATATATTACATGCCATCTTTTAGATATATATCATGACAACAGTGCAGCAACTGACATTGGGGTGCTCTTAGGGTCACACGTGTATCTTTCTCTTTGCTAAACTAAATAGATTGACTCGGCTTCTTAAATATCCCACTGTGCAGCAGAGTTTCCAAACCTTATAGCAATCTTGTGGCATTTTTCTGGACCTATCTAATTTTTCAACATCCCTTTTAATGTATGCATGCTAGAACTGCACACAGTATTCCAGTAATAGTCTTATTACTAACTTACTTGTTTAGAATGTAGCTCCAACATGCTCTCCTACATTCTTACACCAGCTAAAAAGTAGGAGGAAAATCTTATGCTCCCAGTAAAGGATTAGATACTCAGAGGATTGGTAGTAGAAAATGGAGTCTTTCAATTTGAAATTACTGATCTGAATATGACCCAGGTGAATAATGGCTAAAAATCATTGCTAGCTGTTATAGAGAGAGAGACAAAGTGGGTGAATCTGTTCCACCTTGCATTTTGCTGTGACACTTGGAGTACTCTTTGTAGGCTCAAAAGCTTGTCTCTCTCACCAAAAGATGTTGAACCAATAAAAGATATTACCTCCTCCACCTTGCCTCGCTAATATCCTGGGACCGACTTGGCTATTTGCTAGCTATTGACTGTTTGGTGGCCACTGTGAAATGAGTTGGTGGTCTTAGGCAAGGTCATAAGGAATCAGTGCCCACATCCCAAAGAGCGTCTTTCTTTGCAGACAGAAAAAAGACTGAACGGGAATAAAACTGTACTATCCTTTCAGCTCAGTGATGATCCTTGCTTATGAACTAGAAGCAAATTAATGAAGGCTAGCAGGTAAAGGATACTCCTATTTTTGTTAAATAGAGAATGTTAGTACTATCATTCTAGTATCTTTCAAAAGCTCTAACGTCACAAAAAATGTACTACAGGAATAAATGCTGACAGTACAGTAGATGACCACCTATGTAACAGAAAATCTACACACTATTTTTAGAGATGAATTCTCTCTTCGGACCAAGGTACCAATATCAAAATATTACTGCCTTTCCCATTCATTCAGTGCTTCAGGACTAGAGGACGTGCCTTTGACTTGACCAAGAAGAACAGTACCTCCATTTAGCTAGGTAACATCTTCTAATAGAATCCTTCCTGCTATTAGAAAGGATGGCTTGCACGGCTGTGGAACATGAATGTTCTAAGGATGATGCCCATCCAAATACCAAGCCCTGAGGTGAAGTGGACATGGGTTGAGGTGCTTGATCTTGCCATTCCACTGGGTCAGGATCTTGGGAAACATTGGGAGGATGATTGGTACTTGGGATGACATTCAGAGGAGGTTGAGAAACCAAAACTATTTGGGCCAGTAGGCGGCGATCAGGATAACCGTTGGCCTGTCTTGCCAGATTTTGCATAGAACTCATAGGACCTGAGGGATTAGGGGCCCGATAGAGTAGGGGATTCTGGATCCGGGAGAGTGAAAACGTCCAGTGGAGTGGCAATGGATTCAGTGCTCCCGGGTGTAAGAGGCTGCAAGAGCCGGAGGAGATTGTGTAACTGCCAAGGAAGACAGTGCTGTGGACAGGCAAAGTTGGCAATGATCGGTCATCATTGGTGCCGGCAGATCCTGGGGTTTGGGAGGTGCTAAGGTTGATGGTATCAATGGATTGTGGTCCGGTACCAATGTAGCCCAATGTTTTTGGGCTTTCTTGTTGTGCCTCTGGGACTTAGGATATCCTAAGTCCTCACAGGCCAAGTTGATGGGCTTGCTAAGAGCCGAATCTGACTTCTTCAAAGTGGATTTAGAGGAAGACTTAATCTCATGTTTATGAGAATGCTTTCTGGACTTCTGACAAGATCCTCTTCCACCAGGGGAGGGTGGTCTGTGGAAGCAGACTGTCCCACACCAGAGTTGGACTTTGCAGCAGCAGGCACACTCCTTGATGAATCAGGCTGATGTATAGGGCAGTTTTCCAGCCTGGATCTGATTGAGGCCTCATAGTCTTCTCCATGAGGTATTTCTGGAAATGAAGTTCCCACCTTTCTCAGGTACGGCTGGGGAATGATTGGCAGATACTGCACCTCGCTGCAATGTGGGCTTCCCCAAGGCAGTACAGGCAGCACTGGTAGTCATCACTGACCAAGAAAGATCATAGGCAAGAAGCACAATGTTTGAAGCCAGGAGTTCTGGGCATAGTCCAGTACCCATATAAGTGGTGGCGGGTTCCCCCTTCCCCCCGCCAAAAGAAGGCTAAGTTTAACACTAAGAGATCTATAAAATCACTAAACTGTAAAAACCGTATATGCTGTTAAAACTATTTACAAAGCTAAAGCTAAATCTTATCTTGTAGGAAGAAGCTGAAGCTATGGACACTGGAGGTTCTGACTTGGATCATGTAACGGTGAGAAGGAACTAGAGAGATGGTCTGTCTGCCCTGCCCTTTATCCCCTCAGTCAGAGGCACGAAGTGAGCCAGGGCACATGTGCGGACTAATGGAAGCTACTTTCAAATTCTCTGGCTCTGGGAGCATGGTGTGTATGAATAAACCCATTGTAGAATACAATAGGGACTATCACTTGAAGAAGAGGGGATATATTAAATCTGTGTAGGAGGAAGTTTTGTTTTTATTGTTACTTTACACATGAGTATGTTAAGATAGCATGTCCCTAAGAACCTTCACAAGGCTTTCAAGAAGTTTAATAAGTTTACTTAAGTACAGTTTAAAAACTTACTTGTGTCCACACTGTGTTTTAACACGGTTAGTCCAGCCTGTGTGTTGACCAGGCAAAAGCATATTACAAACAAATTAAAAACAGGGCTGTCAATTAATCGCAGTTAACACACACGATTAACTCAAAAAAATTAATCACAATTAAAAAAATTAAGCGTGATTAATTGCATTGTTAAGCAATAGAGCAGTGGTCTCCAAACTTTTTTGCTCGCACACCCCAATCAGTAAAAATTTTTTGAGCGCGCACCCCCTGCCGCGCCGGCTCTACCATTTTTGCCGAAGCAAAAAAAAAAAAAAAAACCCACCCCCCCTGCTGCACACCCCCCAAGGATCCTCTTGCGCACCCCACTTTGGAGACCACTGCATTAGGATACAGTCTGTGAGCGGGTCACACTCTGGGCTGTTCAGTAGAACAGGATCCTGCCCCATATCAGAGCAGGTGTCTCTGATGGAGCAAAAAGGCCCCGAGCAGCAGTTCAGTGTTGGCGAGATTCACCCATCGCTGGGACATGAAGGGGCCTGTCTCAAGGGGGGGAGGGGCTCAGAGGTTTGTAACGCGGTTACATTTGCAGATGAACAATATCCTCCCCCCTCCTCTCCATTTCAGTCTCATTTCTCACCCCTCCCCTCCCTGACAACCCAGCTCCAGGGACACAACAGGGAACCCCGCTGGGGCCTGTCCATGCCCCGCCCCAGCCGCTCTCCCCCCTGGGCCCGCCCATGGCCCCCCCACGCCGCTCTCCCCCCTGCCTGAACCCCCAGCTGGCTCCGGGAGCAGACTCTTGGCAAAGCCTGGGCAGCGACTCGCTGCTGGGGCTGCAGCTCCGGTCCCTCCGCCAGGCGCTTCCCAGCCAGGCGAGATCTGAGGCTGCAGGGCCGCTTTTGCAGAGTCACTTTCCTGCCCGGCCCCGGCCCTTTCCCTGGGTCCCCCATCACCTGCAGGCTCCGGCTTGGGGACTGGTGCGGGCAGAGCCCGGGGCGGAGACGGGGGTTAATGCCGGTCTCTCTCCGCACAGACCCCGCCGGGGAGCAGCAGCGGCTCAGCCCGGGCTCCTGGCTCACAATGGAGGAGGCAGCAGCGTCTGACCCGGGAAGGTAAACAGACCCAGAGCAAGGGCAGGCTCTGACTGTAACACAAACCGGGCCCCGGGCAATTCGCTGCTGGGCTCCTAGGGACGGAGGATGCTCAGTCGAGGTCCTTCCAGCCCTACGACTGTGTGATTGTCTGAACCCCCCTGGGTGCTGGGCAGGGGCAGGGGCTGCAGTGCAATGGGTCTAGCGCTAGGACCCAGAAGGGAGCTGGGGACAGAAGTGAATTGCACTTGCTACAGTAACGCTTGGTTACTCCTGCCCGAATTGAAAGCAAAATAAATAAATAAATAAATAAATAAAAAAGCACTCCTCCTGCCGCGCACCCCGACGGATCCTCTTGCGCACCCCCTGGCGCACCCCACTTTGGAGACCACTGCAATAGAATACCAACTGAAATTTATTAAATATTTTGATGTTTTTCTACATGATCAAATATATTGATTTCCATTACAACACAGAATACAAAGTGGACACTGCTCACTTTATATTATTATTTTTATTGCAAATATTTGCACCATAAAAATGATAAACAAAAACAGTATTTTTCAATTCATCTCATACAAGTACTGTAGTACAATCTCTTTACTGTGAAAGTGCAATTTACAAATTTAGGATTTTTTTGTTAAATAACTGCACTCAAAAACAAAACAATGCAAAACATTAGAGCCTACAAGTCCACTCAGTCCTACTTCTCGTTCAATCAATCGCTAAGACAAACAAGTTTGTTTATATTTATGGGAGATAATGCTGCCCACTTCTTATTTACAATATCACCAGAAAGTGAGAACAGGCATGTTAAATATCTTGTGATGCCGGCTACAACACTACCATGTGATTGCCTGTTCTCACTTTCAGGTGACATTGTGAACAAGAAGCAGGCAGCATTATCTCTTGCAAATGTAAACTAACTTGTTTGTCTGAGCAATTGGCTGCACAAGAAATAGGACTGCGTGGACTTGTAGGCTTTAAAGTTTTACATTGTTTTATTTTTGAATGCAATTTTTTTTGTACATAATTCTACATTTGTAAGTTCAACTTTCATGATAAAGAGATTGTATTACAGTACTTAATTAGGTGAATTGAAAAATACTATTTCTTTTGTTTTTTACAGTGCAAATATTTGTAATCTAAAATAAATATAAAGTGAGCACTGTGCACTTTGTATTCTGTGTTATAATTGAAATCAATATATCTGAAAATGTAGAAAACATCCAAAAATATTTAAATAAATGGTATTCTATTATTAACAGTGCGATTAATCGCAATTAGTTTTTTTAATTGCTTGACAGCCCTAGTTAAAAAACATTCTCTCAACTACAGCATTATGTAGAACACTTCAGAGCATGTTTTGACTACAACGTGTAACTGAGTCCACCACTTTGTTCCCAGCAAACAAACGGCTAAAAGTTTATTCTTACATTGGTGGCCAATGGATTTGCCATAAAAGTTGCTGATCCTGGAATAGGAGGAGACTACCCTGAAGAAGGATAGGCTCCAAACCCACAGCTATAGATCTAGGATAAAACCCTGAGCTGGTGAATAACTTTTCATTTTTGTTATACTTCTGATGTGTTTTAACTGGTTTTTTTCTGCGTATATGTTTATAGCCACCTAGATGTATATATTCCTTCCATTCCTGACAAAAGGGGCATAACTAGCTTACCCTATCGGTTTGAGATTTTTTAAGCAGAGTTGATTTGCCATCATGTGCATTGTTTTTAAATCCAGTTTTAATGCAGTCTCTGGTCAACCAAGTCTTGTTATTTATGCAGTCATAAATGTGCCTAGTGATTTTTAGAAAAATTTAACAGATATCTGTCCTGACGAGCTGAAAAAATTAAATTAAACATAACACACTAAGGTGGGGCAAAGAAACACATGTAAACAGGACTTACAACAAAGATAATGCAAGATGCCTATTATTGCTTTCAAATCTTGCTTGTTTTATCATTAATAACATATTAAAACCTTGGATGGAGGTCAGCAGTAAAAGGCTAACTGAAATGAATTAATACCCAGTTCAGTCACCACTGAACTTAAACCATGCTTTATGTCAAGTTCTTCTCTGAAAAGAGGCTCTACAAATGGAGTAGCAGGGATCCATGTTTGTCATTTCCACATCTGGTGTGTTCAGTTTACATGTGAATTTTTTTTTTTAAACTGTGACCACAGCAAACGCAACCTGAGATCTGAACATCAATCCTTCTCTTTTGTGCATCAGTTTTGCAGACCAAATTGGGCCCTTAGTGACACCTGTCCAAAACCATAGTCTTCAATGAGGTTGCAGAGATGTAACTGATTGAATCTTAGTAAATAATTCTGTTGTGTATACAGAAGAAGGAATGAAATCTACCTCACTCTTATAGAGTTGTGCTAGCTCTGCAGAGCTATCAGGAGTAAAAAGCAGTTTTAAAATGTATCCACTTAAAGTAAGCAGACAAGACTGAATACACAAAGATCTGTTAAGAATTCATTTTTGCCAATTTTACACAGTCACTTTTGAGAAGAGCTGCATCATAAGCATGATTTCAAGCCCTACACGGTTATTTCCTGGTGTTCCACTAATTACAACAACAAAAAAGCTAATCATACAATGATGTCAGCTGAACTTTTAATTCCTGTGGAGTATTTGTATGTACATAAGCTGCATTAAGAATTCTGAAACCTCCATATTAGACAATGAAAATATTGTTACCTAACTATAATAAAGTTCAAATGTATGTTGGGTAGAAGGAGATGAAGAGAAAGAAATGGCACCCTACAATGAAAAAGTGAAACATGACTTCACCTTAGAATAATCCAAGGCTTAGTTTGGCACACAAACCTGGCCAGCACTGAAAATGGTCAAATTGGCTGCCTTCATAAACTGCTATAAAAATAAAGTTAAAATTCAAGTGTAATAAAAGTTCTCTTATATACGTGTTAACCATCTTTTCCCTTAAAAATTAGGGAAAAAACCATATTCCACAGATGATCATTTTTTTTCCTGTTTATACCACAAGGAGAAAAATAGAACAATTACAATACAAAAATACTGGAGATAATTCAACTGCTGTTGGTAAGTGGAACATAACTGATTTGTTATGTCATACAATTTTGTTAAAGTTGTTCTGTTGGAAGGCCATGAATGAGTGTGCAAGTGATTATACACTTCTGGGTCATAATTTTCACATACTGTTTTATTTTTTTTAAATATACATGCTGTATACTATTATGTTTATTCTCTGTAGTACAATAAAACATAAATCTATCTGATGAAAAATACATTGCATTCCAATTGCATGCACATAATGCACAGAGTAGCTCCCTTATCATACTACTTGCAAAGATCAATGGTAACTGGAAAATGATTTCATTTCCTATAATATATTAGCAATAAATACTCTTTTTAATTAAAAAGTCACATCAAATGTTGTTCATCTTTTGTTAAGCTCCTCTCCATTCCTGAAATCGACATTTTACAGATGCAAAATAACATCTGGTAACCTCAGGGTCTTCTTGACTGAGCTGCTATTGTTGAAAAACAAGACTGTAGAAATTCAGAATTCTACGGCAAGAGCATCAGTGGCTTGTATTGCTATCATACCACAGACTGATACCAAATGCAAAAGACAAAATCCTTGCCTCTCTTCTTTGGGCCATCCAAAGTTGATAGGTGCAAGCCCTTCTAATTTGTGGAACTACAATTGCTAAAGACAATCTCAACTATTCAGGGGGGAGAGGGAGGAGGGGAGAGAGAGAGAGAGAGAGAGAGAGACTTGAAAATGTAAATTGTTATGTAAATGGATATAAAGTGATAGTGAAAGCAACAAACAGTTGGCATCTACTTCTGCAGTCAAAAAATGGCCCAACCCCTCACAAACTACACACCTTTTAAGCAGAAGAGGTAACAAAAGACACCTGTCATACACACCTGTCAAAATGCTGATGGTGGCCTTCCTGGATGTGTAACATTTCATGCAGAGCAACTCAAAACTTCAGATACTTATGACACTGTAAAGACATCAACTGGACTTTTCTGAGTATGCCCCAAATTTCCACTGATGTCAACAGATTGGGGAATAGCACTATGAAGGGGACTGCAATTCTATAGTTGCTAGATTTTCATTAATATCCCTATTATAGGATTATCACTATAATTGACTATTGTAAAGATTAAATAATTTTTTAATAAATCTGTAAGAAATGTATTACCTTTTGTTAAAAACAGCAATATGCTGATGTCATAAAAATTCAGTTTTCAGTTAGATTAACTTCAGCAGAAAAGAAAGAACTGTAAAGTACAACTTCCGTGGGTGCCTGTTTCCTGAATAAGGTGGACAAAGCCTATAGGTGACTGTTTCCTGAATAAGGTGGACAAAGACCTCCTACCCAGGAAGGCCTCATCATTAAGTTATACAATCCTAAATCACACTTCATCAAAGGTATCCTCTGAAGTCTCATAAATGCCTTCTTTGGCACAGCTGAATCCCTGCTGCACAATCATTACTGTTATAAAGCCAATATTTACCCAGAGTGGTATCTAAAATTCCAGTTTCTTCCTCAAAACAAGAAATTACTGTCGTATTAGTGGGTTAATGTTATCTTTTTAAACAATGGCCATTGTACTTGCCACACTCAGCATCTTTCATCCAAGGATCTCCATGTATTTTACAAATATTGATGTATTTAGTCACACAACATCTGTGAGGAAGATATTCTTATTTTACAGAAGTAGAAACTGAGACACAGAACTATTAAGTGACCTGCCCACAGGAAAGTCCAAGGCAGAGCAAGGATTATGCCCTCTGAATAATTATTCAGAGATTTCACATAGCTGAATGTTGTGTATCTTTTCTGATTAAGAGAATATAACAGATTTACCCATTCTTCATAATGAAATATTTTACCACAAATAATGCTTTAAAGTATACTCCAAAACATATGCAAGTTAGAAAGTCTTCTCTTATTATTCCAATAAGAAAATGTGCTTTAGAATAAGTAAAAGAATGGCTTATTTATAGGGCTGTCAAGCAATTAAAAAAACTAATCGCGATTAATCGCACTGTTAATAATAGAATACCATTTATTTAAATATTTTTGGATGTTTTCTACATTTTCAAATATATTGATTTCAATTATAATACAGAATACAAAGTGCACAGTGCTCATTTTACATTTATTTTTTATTACAAATATTTGCACTGTAAAAAAACAAAAGAAATAGTATTTTTCAATTCCCCCATTACAAGTACTGTAGTGCAATCTCTTTATCATGTAAAAAGCGACAAAGAGTCTTGTGGCAACTTATAGACTAACAGACGTATTGGAGAATAAGCTTTCATGGGTAAATACCCACTTCGTCAGACGGTGCCACAGGACTCTTTGTCGCTTTTTACAGATCCAGACTAACACGGCTACCCCTCTGATACTCTCTTTATCATGAAAGTTTAACTTACAAATGTAGAATTATGTAAAAAAAAAAATCCTGCATTCAAAAATAAAACAATGTAAAATTTTAGAGCCTGCAAGTCGACTCAGTCCTACTTTTTCTTCTGTCAATTATTCAGACAAACAAGTGTATTTACATTTGCAGGAGATAATGCTGCCCGCTTCTTGTTTACAATGTCACCGGAAAGTGAGAACAGGCATTCTCATGGCACCGTTGTAGCCGGCGTCGCAAGATATTTACGTGCCAGATGCACTGAAGATTCATATGTCCCTTCATGCTTCAACGACCACCCCAGGAAAACAACCCACAAGTGTTGGCTGAATTAAGGCAAAACTGGTAGTGAAATAACTTAAAATATTCTACGTTATCACCACAAAAAGAGGAAAGGAAACAAATCTTTTAAAAATGTAAATGGCTTACTGATACATTGGACAAAAAAAGGAAACATTTAAAATATGTTACCTAGCAGAGTTTTTCTTTATTTTCTCATCGATGTCACTGAGGATCTGTTGAAACTCCCAGTCCCCAGGAAGAATGTTTAACAAACAATCTAAGTTGGAAGAATCAAGAGAATATTCACCTCCCCACTCCATTTCCAGAACCTGAAATAAATGGAAAAGAAATAGCAAATATAAAAAATGGGATTAAATAATGAAAAAAATGCAGGTTTTATTTTAAATATTAAAGTACAGATGATTTTTGGTTTTCTGAAGTTATGCTTAGATTAACAAGGTATATATATAATTATAATGGTAACATTAAACCAGTAAAAAAATACATCTTTGCATGCTACTGCATGAAATACTGTAGAGGAGTAACTTGCAGTATATCTTAAAACTAATTAAATAGAGTAGTTTATTAGTAACCCCCGTTCAGTCAAAATCAGAATCAGCTAATATTTTCCTAATAGTAACAGAATTACTCTCTATAAAACAACTTTGTGATACAGAAAAAAGTTTGTCACAATTATGCTTAAACAGAACTCAGTATTACAACTAAAAAGTGACATCAGAAAATTCCAAGAGCAAAAAACTATGAATTTTAGTGTGTGTAGGTAAATGAATGGGCCCTTCCCCTCCCACCCGCTTTCCCAGCCAGAGACTAGAGGCCCCTCCCCACCCAGCCCCGGGCCACCCAAGTGCCCGCCCCCTCCCCCAGCCCCAGAGCGCCTGGCTTGTGGGTGGGCAGGCAGAGCGGCCCCAACCCGAGCCCCAGGTGGGCAGGCAGCTGAGCACGGCCCCCAGCATGGCGGGTATGGGGGGGCCTCTGGGCTCTGGTGGGGGAAAGGGGTGGGCAGTACAGTCCCCACACCCCGGAGCGGTCGGTGGGCAGCGCAAGCACTGGCTCCAGCTGCCTGAAGTCCCTGGCTGCAGGCTGGCCCCCACTAGCCCCATCCTGGGGCAAGGGCGCCAGAGCCCTCCCAAAAGTGTGTGCGTGTGTGTGTGTGGGGCCCCTGCCCAAGTTGAAGGCAAGAGAAGTCCCCTGCCTATGTCCCAGGCCCCCCGCCTAAGGCAGGTGGAGGGACCCAGGCTCCCCACAGCTGCCCGCGCAGCTCTCCCTGACCCGGCTCCAGCTGGTGGGGGGGTGGAGGGGCTTAGAGCCACAGCCCAGCCATGATAAGAGCCAGGTGTGCAGTTGTGGGGAAGTCGCAGTGGACCCTCTACCTGCCTGCAGTATGGGGGGCCTGAGCAGCCCTCAGCCCGTGTCCCCGCCCACCAGGGGCAGCTGGAGGGTCTGCAGCTCCTCACTGCTGACCATGCAGCTCTTACCATGGCCAGGCTGCGGCTCTGAGGCCGCTCCCCACTCCCTCCCCCCAGGTGGAACTGGGTCAGGGAGAGCCACACAGGCAGCTGTGGGGAGCTGGCGGGGAGTCATGGACTCTCCTCCTGCCCCGGGAGGCTGGGGAGCCCGGGGGTGGGGACACAGGCTGGGGACTGCTCTCAGTCCCTCTGCACCCCGCGCAGGTGGAGGGTCTGCCATGGCTCCCCACAGCTACCCGGGCTCCACGCTGGCCTGGCCGGGGCCTCAGGGGATGGGAGGGAAGAGGAGGGGAAGGGAGTGGGGTCCATGCCGGCAAAAAATGGACGGATGAGGCCCGTCAACTTTCAAAAAGTGGGAGGGCAATGGCCCCTTGGCCCCCTCAGTTCTGGTGCCACTGGCCTGAGGCCCCGGCCATATGGGAAGGAAGAGCTGAAGCAGAGTGCGGTGGGAAGCAGGAGGAGGTCTGGGGGTGGAGTGTGGGTGGGGCCACACAGGCAGTTTGGGTACGCTCAGCCTTCCCCTGACTTTGATACCTGCTGCCCACGGGTAAATGTTAACTTTTAAAAATGACGATCAGTGCACTTGCCATATGCACACACACTTTCATCCAGGTATCTCCAAGCATTTTACAAACAGCAGTAGCAGCTACTAGTTTAATGTATACGTGTTCCTGAACTTCAGCTTATATCTGCAGTTAATTAAAAACAAAACTAAACAAAAACCCCAGCAAACAGGATATTAGGATATATCAAAAAGGGAAAGGAAGCAGGATTTCCATTTCTGACTCACTTTCATGCTTCATTCCACACATACCTCGTCCATTGACCCATTCACATATATCCAACCAATCACAGGCATGTTTACACCTGAAGCAGCTTTACTTTCGCTTCACTGTCTAATTGTCATAGAGAGGAATGATGATACACGTATTGCAACCAACCATGACTAAACACTGCAATCGTACAACAAAGGAAGTAAAAATGGGAAATTTCCAGTAAGCAGTACATTTGGTAGCCAATAATTAATAGTAATTCATATTATAGTACCGAGAGACCACAATGCAAATGTAAACTGAGCATAAATAAGTAAAATCAATTTATTCATGTCTGAATATGAATTTTCAGAAGCCTTCTTAGTCCATTGCTACCTTTGAGCACTTGGCAACTGATCTCCCAGTGATCTGCTGCACACTATCTATCCATCTCCTTGCTGGTTGGCCCCTGCTACCATGACTCACCACAACTCCTTCCCTGACAACTTTCTTGACGTTATTTCCATCTCTACACCTGATATGACCAAAGTACATAATTTGTGCCTGTTTATTTCTGACAGCAGGGTCTTCTTTTCTCCGATAATATTACTGACATAAGCATTCATCTTTTTTTCCAATCAGGAAATATGAAAGTGTCTTCACCAGCACCGCAGACTAAAGAGAGCATACACATACAAAAAATGCATATTTTGACAACAGAATATACCTCATGTACAGTATTGTATTTTGTGTCTTTTTTTCTATTAAGAAGGATATTATTTTACGTAGCAAGTTCAGTGCTGAGCAACCAACATCTTAAAAACTAAGATCTGAGTTATATTATATGGAAAAACTAAATTTCATAGCGACTTCCCACCAAATCTTAAATGTCTGAGCCATGGTTAAATTTATATAATGAGGCCAAGATTAGGGTACATCAAAAACAGTTATTTATCATGGTGACTGTGATTCTTTGCAAGAGTGCTTCTGGATATTGTGACAAAGTCAGTTCTGACAGATATGAGAGAGAAGTGGAGGGTAGATATAGCAGCCCTAGAATGATCAAAGCCCTGTTCCCTATGAGCTTAAAAAAAAGGTTACCTTGGGTTAACTAGAGACACCCGAGGCCAGTTAGGAACTGCCAATGACCTTTAAAACCCCCTCTTCTGGTAAGGGAGAGAAGGGGAGAGTTGAGAGACGAGCTATGGCGGGGTAGTGGCAGCAGCAGGAAAGAAAGGCTTCCCCTGGGTGGAAAGATGTCTCCCCTCTCTATAGGGAAAGAAACTAAGGTAACATCTGCCTGGGAGAAGAAGTGTCAACCAACTAGGTACCAATGTAGTAGGGCAACACCCCGGAGAGGGAGCAAGGAAAAGTATTTATGATTGTTTTGTGCGTTTGGGTTTTTTGTTTTTGTTTTTTTCTTAAGAGAACTTCTTGGGCTTACCTTGAGGCCCACCATGTAAATAAAGGAAAAATAAAACAGAGTGAAGCAAAAAACCTTCTGGAGTCAGACTGATTTTCTCCAGGCCCCCCCCACCGCCCAAGGCAGAAATGCTGAGACCAACTTACGGTTGAAAGTGCGAGTGACTACAGCTGCAAGGGCCCAGAGATTTCACAAGTTGAAGCACCGGGACAGCAAAGTGCCAAGATCACAACTGTCCGACCTGATCCATCTAATATGGAAGTGGCTCCATCCCAAGAACCACAGTACAGAACAGATCATAGCACTCTTGGTTTTGGACAGATTCTTGAGGGAACTATGAGGGTGGGTTGACCAAAATGACTCTTCCTTTAACTATGATATAGTCGCTCTCGTAGAAAGGCATTTAATGGCCAGAGAGCTTTCTCGGACTACTGGAGAAGAGAAGCATCTGACCAAGTAGCCAATCCCAGATCCAAAGGTCCGGACCACTGAAAGTTTGGGCAGAACTATGTTGGGGAGGAGCGATGCAAAAGAGCAGCCAGAGGCCATGAAGGGATTTGGAGAACTGGCGGGAGAAGGCTGCAGTGTGACACCTAATAGCCCAAAGCATAGGGGAATAACCAGGGCTATGTGTAGATGTTATACTTGTGGGGAATTAGGACATATAGCAGCTCAATGCCCTAACATTGAGGAGCCCATGCAGTGCAGTCTGGGTGATAGTGAAGATCTATGCAACCTAATCCAACCTGTAGGAGTCGCTATGATGCCACATAGATATACATGGCCAGTTAGAATGAATGGTATAGAGCAGAAGTTCTCAACCTGTGGTCCGTGAGGTCCATTCAGGTGGTGTGCGGATAGTTCCCTCTAAGATGCGCGCCTGGATGGCCACACACAAGAGAATGAAGGGGCACCCACCTAATTAGTGGAGCCGTGCAGGCATGGCTCCAATAAGTAGGTGCCTGGTCCCTGGTCCCTGGAGAAGACACACATCTAAGGTGCGGTAGTGGACGTGGGATGAGTAAGGGGTAGGTGGGAGAAGGCAGTGGGGTGAGAAGAGGGGTTGGAGAGAATTTGGGACATGCAGGGCTGTGGCGGCCAGAGAAAGAGGCGACTTTCCCCAGCTCCAGGCTGCGGCTGCTGGGGAGAGATGGCCCTCTTTCCCAGCCTCAGCTCTGTGTCTGCTGTGGTGGGGGAGAAACCCCCCTCCTTCCCAGCCCCAGCTCGGGGGCTGCCGCGGCGGGGGAGAGAGGGCACATCCATCACATTCGAAAGGTAAGACTACTGATATTAAAATATGAGTTGTGTGCTTTTATTTGTAGAAAAAACAATTATTACTACTTTTTTTTTATACAGCGCTTTTATACAAAGCACTTTACAATAGTTAGCTAATGGTACAAACAACATTTGGAAAGATCATTAAGTGGTCTGCCGAGACCCTCAGCAATTTAAAAAAAAAAGTTTGAGAACCACTAGTATAGAGACCATTGCTTTAGTGAACTCAGGAAGTGCAATCACGCTGGTATCTGGGAAACTGGTGGGGCAGGAGCAGCTGTCTCGAGCCAAATGCATGGGAATAACCTGTGCACATGGGGCAGTTCATTACTACTCAGCCATTCCTGTATAAATTGATGTTCAGGGAAATACAAGCAGGAGTAATCGCTAAACTTCTGTATCCAGTGCTCATAGGATGAGAATTCCCAGAGTTTTGAAATCTACTCCTGTTGGAAGGGTTGGAGGAAAACAGTAACCCCTCTCTTCATTTTCCCTGAATTAGCCCTGGACTTGTTTTCAGCTACTGGGAAGTCAAGGAAGACTAAACGAGAGAGGATGGCTGACAAAAGACTGGGGACCAAAATCTTGGTCCAGAATCAAAAGGTGGTGCTTGTGGGGAAGCAGTCTCATCTAGCAGGCAGGGAGGCAACTCAGATAGTGAGCGAATGTGAGGCTGAGCCCAGTTCCACTGAGACCAATCCAAGGGAAGAAATGGATTCCTTTGAGTATGGACATCTTGGTCCCTCATATAAGAATTTTTGGCAGAACCAAGCAAATTATTCTCTATACCACATTAGAAAAGAGATAGTTGAGGTGAATGGGGTTCTGTTGGAGAGGGAAAAACCCCCCAAAGGTCCAGGGATGTACTTCGTGATAAAGAGAGACCTGCAATATAGAGTAGTCAGATTACAGGAACAAAAATTGGAGCAGCTTCTAGTACCTCAAGGACACCAAAGGGCAGTATTAGACCTAGTGCATAGTCATTTGTTTGGGGGACATTTAGGGGTGGATAAAACCCTACAAAGAATCATTCAAAAGTTCTTTTGGCCCGGAGTCTATAGTAAGGTCTGATGCTATTGTGCCTCCTGCCCGGAGTGCCAATTGCACAGCCCACAACCTCAATTAAGGGCTCCTTTAGTACCCCTACCTATTACTCAAGTCCCGTTTGAGAGGATAACATGGACTGAATAGTCCCATTGGAGAAGTCGGCCTGGGATTGTCAATATGTGCTCATGGTTCTGGACTATGCTACCCGGTACCTAGAAGCAGTACCTCTGCAAAACACAATGTCCAAGACAACAGCAAAGGAGTTAATCCAAATTTTTCCAAGGGAGAAACACTGAGGCCAATGAGGTGAAGGAGGTACCCTGCCACAATATGCACACTTGTGAATCTATCCTCTGACACTGCTGAAACCTTCTAGATAAGCAAAGCACAAGTGACTCCTCACTGAATGTTCATAGCCAAGACTATCAATGTAATGCAACAGACCCTGAGAGACAGCGTATATAGAGACATACCATTTCCTTTAAACTAATTCTCAAAAAGCTGCAAACAGTCTAAGAGACTTCCTAAATGCTAATCTTCTCCAAATAAGAATTCAAAGCCCTTTTGATATCTCACAATACTCAGAGATTTAGTTGGAACTCAGGGTATGTCTACACTACGGGATTAATCCGAATTTATATAATTCGAATTTGGAAAACAGATTGTATAAAGTCGAATGTATGCAGCCACACTAAGCACATTAATTCGGCGGTGTGCGTCCATGTACCGGGGCTAGCGTCTATTTCTGGAGCGTTGCACTGTGGGTAGCTATCCCATAGCTATCCCATAGTTCCCGCAGTCTCCTCCGCCCATTGGAATTCTGGGTTGAGATCCCAATGCCTGATGGGGCCAAAAACATTGTCGCGGGTGGTTCTGGGTATATCCTCCCCCCTCTCCAGGAAGCAATGGCAGACAACCGTTTCACGCCTTTTTCCTGGGTGAACAGTGCAGACGCCATACCACGGCAAGCATGGAGCCCGCTCAGCTCAAGACAGCAGTCATGAACATTGTAAATACCTCGCGCCTTATCGTGCAGTTTATGCTGAACAAGAATCTGCAAAACCAGGCGGCGAGGAGCAGGCTACGGCAGCGCGGCGGCGAGAGTGATGAGGATATGGACATGGAATTCTATCGAACCGCGGGACCCAGTGCTTTGGAGATCATGCTGTTAATGGGGCAGGTTATAGCCGTGGAACGCCGATTCTGGGCCCGGGAAACAAGCACAGACTGGTGGGACCGCATAGTGTTGCAGGTGTGGGACGATTCCCAGTGGCTGCGAAACTTTCGCATGCGTAAGGGCATTTTCTTGGAACTTTGTGACTTGCTTTCCCCTGCCTTGAAGCGCCAGAATACCAAGATGAGAGCAGCCCTCACAGTTGAGAAGCGAGTGGCAATAGCCCTGTGGAAGCTTGCAACGCCAGACAGCTACCGGTCAGTCGGGAATCAATTTGGAGTGGGCAAATCTACTGTGGGGGTTGCTGTGATGCAAGTAGCCAAAGCAATCACTGAGGTGCTGCTACGAAAGCTAGTGACTCTGGGAGATGAGCAGGTCATAGTGGATGGCTTTGCTGCAATGGGATTCCCAAACTGTGGTGGGGCGATAGATGGAACCCACATCCCTATCTTGGCACCGGAGCACCAGGGTACCCAGTACATAAACCGCAAGGGGTACTTTTCAATGGTGCTGCAAGCACTTGTGGATCACAAGGGACGTTTCACCAACATCAACGTGGGCTGGCCGGGAAGGATTCATGATGCTCGCGTCTTCAGGAACACTACTCTGTTTAAAGGGCTGCAGCAAGGGACTTACTTCCCGGACCAGACAATAACCGTTGGTGATGTTGAAATGCCAATAGTTATTCTTGGGGACCCAGCCTACCCCTTAATGCCATGCCTCATGAAGCCATACACAGGCAGCCTGGACAGGAGTCAGGAGCTGTTTAACTACAGGCTGAGCAAGTGCAGAATGGTGGTAGAATGTGCATTTGGCCGTTTAAAAGGTCGCTGGCGATCGCTACTGACTCGCTCTGACCTCAGCCAAAGAAATCTCCCCATTGTTATTTCTGCTTGCTGTGTGCTCCACAATCTCTGTGAAAGTAAGGGGGAGACCTTTATGGCAGGGTGGGAGGCTGAGGCAAATCGCCTGGCTGCTGATTACGCGCAGCCAGACACCAGGGCGATTAGAAGAGCACACCAGGAAGCGCTGTGCATCAGAGAAGCTTTGAAAACCAGTTTCATGACTGGCCAGGCTACAGTGTGAAATTTCTGTTTGTTTCTCCTTCATGAAAACCCGCCCCCTTTATTGACTCATTCATTCTCTGTAAGGAAACCATCCTCCCCGTTCCCCCAGCTTGCTTTCAAAGGAAATAAAGTCACTATCGTTTAAAAATCATGTATTCTTTATTAAGTGATTATAAACATAGGGAGAGAACCAACAAGGTAATCTGGGTGAGGTTTGGGAGGAGGATAGGAGGGAAGTAAAAGGCCACTGAACAAATTCAACATAATGACAGCCTTTTGGTTGGGCTGTCCACTGGGGTGGAGTGGGAGGGTGCACGGAGCCTCCCCCCCCGCGTTCTTACACGTCTGGGTGAGGAGGCTATGGAACATGGTGAGGGGGGAGGGAGGTTATACAGCGGCTGCAGCGGCACTCTGTCATCCTGCTGCCATTCCTGAAGCTCCACCAGATGCCGGAGCATGTCCGTTTGCTCACGCAGCAGCCCCAGCGTTGCAGACTGCCACCTCTCATCTCGAGCGTCCCTCATGACCTCACGTTCACTGGCATCTTTTCCTAAATTTAGATACAGTGTCCTTCCACTCATTCAAATGAGCTCTTTCACTGCGGGTGCATTCCATTATTTCTGTGAACATGTCATCTCGCGTCCTCTTTCTACGCCGCCTTATCTGAGATAGCCTTCGGGACGGAGGAGGGAGGCTTGAAAAATTTGCAGCTGCTGGAGGGAGGGTTGAAAAAAAGGAGAGAAGTTTTTAAAATGATACATTTTACAGAACAATGCTTATACTCTTTCACGGTGAAAAACACTATTCACATTACATAGCACATGTGATTTCAGTACAAGGTCGCATTTTCCATCTTAATATTGAGTGCCTGTGGCTTTGGTGTTAGAGATCACAGACGCAGGTCCGGGCAACAGAATTCAGCTTGCCATTGTCTTTCGGCTTCTGCGCCCTCCTTTCCCACATACCAAGCAAAGCCCGTTGACTGCTGCGGTTTTCCTGTTAACCTTCAGCAGCAGAAAACAAACTAACCCCCCCCCCCATCCAATTCTCTGGGATGATCGCTTTATCCCTCCCCCCACCGCGTGGCAGGTATCAGGGAAGATCCCTGCAGAAACCAAACTAACCCCCCCACCCTCCCCCTCCCGCCATGAATTCTCTGGGATGATCGCTGTACCCCTCCCCCCACCGCGTGGCTGGTAATAGGGAAAATCCGTTAGCCAAACGCGAAAAGCTCAGGGCCAATTCCCCCCCCTGCGCTTGGCTAACTGCAGGGAAGGATTTCTTTTCAGCCACAGGCAAACAGCCCAGTAGGAACGGCCACCTCTGTCCCCTTAATTAAGTTCCCGTATTTCAACCAGGTTACCATGAGCGATATCACTCTCCTGAGGATTACACAGCAAGATAAAGAACGGATGTTGCTTGAATGCCAGCAAACACCGGGACCATACGCTGCCAGGCTTTGTCAGGCAATGATACCAGATTACTTGCTGCAAGCATGGCGTGGTCAAGTGTCCTACCATGGAGGACGGAATAAGGCTGCCCAGAAACCTTGTGGCAAGGCTTTTGGAGTACCTCCAGGAGAGCTTCATGGAGATGTCCCTGGAGGATTTCCGCTCCATCCCCAGACACGTTAACAGATTTTTCCAGTAGCTGTACTGGCCGTGAATGCATCCCAAGTCCTCAGGGCAAAGTAATCATTAAAAAACGCTTGCTTTTAAAACAAGTTTTATATTTTAAAAGGTAAACTCACCTGAGGTCCCTTCCATGGGGTCATGGTCTTGGATACTGGCTTGGGAGGGTTGGGAGGGTACTTCAGTCAGGCTGAGAAAAAGATCCTGGCTGTTGGGGAGAACGGAGTGCTGGGTGCTCTCTGCAAGCTCGTCCTCCTCCTCCTCCTCTTCCCCATCCGCAGAATCCTCAGGTGTAGCTGATGAGACTATCCCCGACCCGGAATCCACGGTCACAGGTGGGGTAGTGGTGGCGGCCCCCCCTAGAATGCATGCAGCTCGGCGTAGAAGCGGCATGTCCGCGGCTCTGATCCGGAGCGACCGTTTGCCTCCTTTGTTTTTTGATAGGCTTGTCTGAGCTCCTTGACTTTCACGCGGCACTGATCTGAGTCCCTATTGTGGCCTCTCTCCATCATGCCCTTGGAGATTTTTTCAAAAGTTTTGGCATTTCGTCTTTTCGAACGAAGTTCTGCTAGCACTGAATCTTCTCCCCATATAGCGATCAGATCCAGTACCTCCCGTACGGTCCATGCTGGTGCTCTTTTTCGATTATCGGCCTGCATGGTTACCTGTGCTGATGAGCTGAGCTATCTGTGGTCACCTGTGCTCTCCACGCTGGGCAAACAGGAAATGAAATTCAAATTTTCCTGGGGCTTTTCCTGTCTACCTGGCCAGTGCATGCGAGTTCAGATTGCTGTCCAGAGCGGTCACAATGGTGCACTCTGGGACAGCTCCCGGAGGCCAATACCATCGAATTGCGGCCACACTAACCCTAATTCGAAATGACAAAATCGATTTTGGCACTACTCTGCTCGTCGGGGTGGAGTACAGAAATCGATTTTAAGAGCCCTTTATTTCGAAATAAATGGCTCCGTTGTGTGGACGGGTGCAGGGTTAATTCGATTTAACGCTGCTAAATCCGAATTAAAGTCATAGTGTAGACCAGGCCTCAGACACCACTTTTGGTAAAAATCTGAGATGCAGAATAGGTCAACATCTTACCTGTGGAATACAATGAAGTGAGGATCAGTATTAAAACTTATGACTCAGAAACTCTTCTTGCTGATGTTACTGCAATTAAAAATGCAGTCTTTAAATGGGAGGTGAAATAAAGAACACTCTCTTTGTGTTTGGGGGGAGGGATAGCTCAGTGGTTTGAGCATTGGCCTGCTAAATGCAGGGTTGTGAGTTCAATCCTTGAGGGGGCCATTTAAGGAACTGGGGTAAAAATCTGTCTGGGGATTGGTCCTGCTTTGAGCAGGGGGTTGGACTAGATGACCTCCTGAGGTCCCTTCCAACCCTGATATTCTATGATTCTATATGATTCTCCCAAAAGCTTGAATTGTGCCTCCATTAATGCTGATAGCACCAAGATGAGTTCCCATATCAGGACAGGCTTGCTGAACAGTGGGAGGACATTTATCATTCTTTTAAGGAATCTTGAGATAGTGAGATCACTGAAAACTCAACTGCCCATTGGTACACGGTGCAGTGAAGTGTCAGAGGCAAAGCTGTAGTTCAAAACAGTTCATATGGGCGCAGAATGTAATGGTGGATTATCTGCTACCAATAGTGAAAACTTTTTCCATTTCCAGAAGTAACCACCACGAAGCTAAACTTGGCAGAATGCCCCCTGAAGGAGCTATATGGGGAGCACAAGTCCAACTGACCCCACCCCTGCTGTCACTGCAAGTGTGTCAGCCTAGAAGATCTGGCACTCAACACTCCGGCTGAGGCCTTCTGTTTCTTCCCCTGTCAGTGTCTCAGCTGAAAAACAAAACTGTCCACAGTCATCAAATGAAGTTAAATAAAAGCATAATGGAAAAGGAAGAAAACCTATAGGCAGGGTCAGTCAGGATATCGGCCTCTCTTACTTCAGAAGGCCTTGGCAGCATCAGTTACCCCAGAGTCCACTAGGATTCCAGTATAAGTCTCAGTTTCTTTCCCCTTCTTAGCACAGGGGATTCATGTTCTCCTTTCTGCAAGGATGAAGAGTTGGTTGCAGTCAGACCTCTCTCGGAGCTAAGGAGATCAACTGTTCCTTTCCCAGGGTTGCCCCATCTGAGTGGAGTCCCCTCCTTTTAATGCTTCCTCCAGTTCTGGCATGATTTGTGTGTGCACGGAGAGGCAGGGCCACTCTAGCCCAAAGCAGCTCCTTAATCCCTTCTATGCTGATTAACCCCATCACAGTAACATTTCAATATATATGGTTTCCTGGGCTGCATTAAAGTATTCAATACCTCTGTAGGGCCAGCTGAGTCGGACTGTCAATGTCCCATGACTCAAGCAGCAAAGATGAAACAATTCCAGAATGACAATGTCTTCCTGAGTCAAAGTCTGGCAACATTGGTAGATATTATGGAAGGTCCTAGATCAAGCCAAAGTCGTCAGAACAGTCAGAATAAATTTTGTTATGCCATGTTGTATCTTTCACTACAATCATTCGGCTGAGGGAGTAATCACACTGCAGTTTCTACTCCATTCAAAAAGAAACAAGTTTTGTTACTAAGTTACTGTCCTTCCTTGCTCTGGAACAAAACTGAGGGTAACCTTGCTTTATTGCTTTTTGCAGAGAAATTTGCTGATAGATAACTACAGATCAATAGACCATAGCAGAGTCCACTCATTTTGGGTCTGTCGTCTGAGATATAAAGTGTCTGTAAGTACATTCTTTTTGCCAGCTAAGTGGAGGACAGCAGGTTCTACCCTAAGAGCTAGATGTCAATATAAAGGTCTATATGGTCAAAGTGGTTGGAAGTGAAAAATTCCCTGCTTGCTCACAAAAAGCATTGCTGTCATGTATAAGTCAGCATTGGTATATTAGATATTTTAAGGCCAGAAGGGGCCATTAAATCATCTATTGTGACCTCCTGTATAACACAAGCCACAGAATTTCATACAGTTACTCCTATACTTAGCCGGATTACTTGGGTTTCACTAAAGCATATCTTCCAGAAAGGCATTTAAGTCTTGATTTGACTTCATGAGATGCAGAATCTACCAATTCCTTTGATAGTTTGTTCCAGAGTTTAATCACCCTCACTGTTTAAAAATGAATACCTTATCTCTAATCATCTGGCTTTAATGACCAGCTATTCATTTTTGTGGTGCCTTTCTCCACAAGGTTGAAGAGCCTTGTAGTACCCAGTATTTTCTTCCAGTAAAGGTACTCAACAATTAAGTCACCTCTCCATCTTTTTGATAAAACTAAACAGATTGAGCTTCCTATGCGTCTCACTATAAGGCATGTTACATCTATGCAGTTACCTTTATTAACCAAACTTGTAATCTAATCAAAATTGAAATCAGGTTTGTTTGACATCATCTATTTTTCATCATTTTTCATTACTTATATTCCCATTCTTTAATTATGTATTGATTGAATCCTATATCAATTTTTCCATTATTTTGCTGGGATTGATGTTAGGTTAATTGGCCTATAACTACCCAGGTCATCGTGCTTGCCCTTTTTGAATATTGGCACACTAGCACTCTCCCAGTCTTCTGGAATTTCTTGTGTATTTCAAGATTTATTAAAAGTTAATATCTGTGAGCCTGAGGTATCCTCAGTCAACTCTTTCAGGACTCTTAGGTGCAATTTCTCCAGGCCTGAGGATTTTACAATATTTATTTTTAGTAGATACTTTTTAACATTCTCCTTAGTTACTAACTAAGGTGCACATTTTTGGCTGAACAGTTTGGCTTGGTACATGTTCCACTGACTGATAACTGTCAGATTTAAGAAGTGAGCCCTCCAAATTCAGATTGGATACATCAATGATGACTGATACTAATAGTGATTGAGAACTGACTCCTACCACAGAAGAGACTTGAAGGTTTTCCAAGGTGATAAATCAGAAGTAAACTGTTTACATCTAGAATTTAATTCACTGCCAACCAAGGTTGCATAGGTCTCTTCAGGGATATAAGGTGTCATGTACATAAATAGGACAAATCAATCTTAGGGGGGAAAAAACTCACCATGGGCAAGAGTATGGCTTGGCAAACATGCACCAATCTTTTGTCTGGATTGTATGGAACCCAGGACAATGTGGAAGAAAGATATTTTCTCCCTAGTCATGGAGATTTATTGTCAGACTTAGTGACTGAAATCAACTGCATTTTCTTTCTCCCAAAATGTATATGAGTGTGAGCCTGAATCAGTTAGTGCAACCCCCACATGAACCGAACCTACCTTTTGTGTTCAACCAATCCAGTTGGTTTGTTCAACTCTTCTTACAGATCAGTTACCCATGTAGTAATTCTTGCATATTAGATATACGCAATATTTCAATGTTGTAGTGTGTTTTGGCATACAAATTCTTAAATAATTCAAAATTCTTAATAAAGTAGCTCTCCAATCAAGAAAAATGGATGCACATTCTTCAGTTCTTACATGATTACCAAACACAGTGGTTCCCATGCAGACACCATTGAATTCTACGGCTCATTTATTGTTCAACACATTCCTCATGTAAAAAAAAAAAAAAGTCATTTTGTAAACATGACAGTTTAGTTTTCATTTATGCATTCCTGTAAGACTACTATGTCATATTTGTTCAGTTTACTTGTCAAAACAATGTATTTGCTCCTCTCAGTCTTGCATGATCTACTTGGCTTATGGGGAAAAAAGCAACCTCTGATTGTTCCATTTTCAAACTTCATTGTTTAAAATCACAAGAACTAATAACTCCAAACAGAATTCTAAATAGTTGTCTGTTACCTGACTAAGAAGAACTTTTTAGAGAACCAACATGTATTGGTCAAACCCTAAAAAAAATAAAAAATCATCTAATCAAGGATTTTATTAAAAATGTGTTTTCAGATAAATACAAACACCAAACTAACCAAAGATGTCTTGCAAACCAGGCTATTTCCAAATTTTCACCAGCATTATACTTAATGCTATCATGCAGGTACTGTTGTGAAACTTCAGATTCTTCACATTTGTTCTACATAGTAATAACTTTCATCTTCTCTATGTTGGGGGTTAATTTGACTGTTGTTGTCTAGCAGAAATGTTATTGTCCTCCATCATGCTTCCTTTCATTATTACAATGAAATAATATATAAAAATATAACTAATTATACAAGGATATATGAGGCAACCTTTCTTAGAGAGTGGTGTCTGAAGACAAGTTGTCTAAGGGTATGTCTACACTACGAAATTAGATCGAATTCATAGAAGCCGGTTTTATAGAAATCGGTTGTATACAGCCGATTGTTTGTGTCCCCACATAAAATGCTCTAAGTGCTCTAGTCGGCGGACCGCGTCCACAGTACCGAGGCTAGCGTCGACTTCCGGAGCATTGCACTATGGGTAGCTATCCCACAGTTCCCGCAGTCTCCGCCGCCCATTGGAATTCTGGGTTGAGATTCCAATGCCCGAATGATGCAAAACAGTGTCGCGGGGGGTTCTGGGTACATGTCATCAGGCCCCTCCCCTCCATCAGAGCAACGGCAGACAATAGATTCGCGCCTTTTTACCTGGGTTACCTGTGCAGACAACATACCACGGCAAGCATGGAGCCCGCTCAGCTCAGCTCACCGTCACCATATGTCATCTGGGTGCCGGCAGACTGCATTGCTACACAGCAGCAGCAGCTAACTGCCTTTTGGCGGTAGACGGTGCAGCATGACTGGTAGCCTTCATCGGCGATCTGGGTGCTGGCAGCCGTGGGGCTGGCAGCCGTAGGGTTGCATTGCACCAGCCCCCTTGCCTTTTGCCTTTTGGCAGTAGATGGTTTATTACGACTGGTAACCGTCCTCGTCGTACAGCAGTGGCTGTCAATCATGGGCACCTGGGCAGTCCTATGGAACTGTTTTGATGAAGATGGTTATCAGTCGTAGTATGCCATTTTCTGCCACGCGCCCTGTTGGCTCATCGCACGTTAGCTGAGTCTTCCCTGAGCAGCAGATCGTGCATTAGGCCTGAAGGCTAACTGCCAAGCGCCCAGTACTTGCTGCCAAGCACCCAGAAAATGCTGAGGGCTATCAGTCATGCTGCACCGTCGTCTTAAGATGTAAAAAATAGATTTGTTCTGTATTCATTTCCTTCCCCCCTCCCTCCGTCAAATCAACAGCCTGCTAAACCCAGGCTTTTGAGTTCAATCTCTGGGGGGGGGGGGGGCCCATTCTGTGTGACAGTTGTTTGTGTTTCTCCCTGATGCAAAGCCACCTTTCTTGATTTTAATTCCCTGTACCTGTACGCCATGTCGTCACTCGCCCCTCCCTCCCTCCTTCCCCTGGTCCGTCAGATACTAGTTTCGCGCCTTTTTTCAGACCACATGCCATAGCTAGCACTGGGATCATGGAGCGCGCTCAGATCACCGCGGCAATTATGAGCACTATGAACACCACGCGCATTGTCCTGGAGTATATGCAGAGCCAGGACATGCCAAAGCAAAACCAGGACCAGGCGAGGAGGAGGCGATTGCAGCGCGGCGACGAGAGTGATGAGGAAATGGACATGGACCTAGACCTCTCACAAGGCACAGGCCCCAGCAATGTGGAAATCATGGTGTTCCTGGGGCAGGTTGATGCCGTGGAAAGCCGATTCTGGGCCCGGGAAACAAGCACAGACTGGTGGGACCGCATCGTGCTGCAGGTGTGGGACGATTCCCAGTGGCTGCGAAACTTTCGCATGCGTAAGGGCACTTTCATGGAACTTTGTGACTTGCTTTCCCCTGCCCTGAAGCACCAGAATACCAGGATGAGAGCAGCCCTCACAGTTGAGAAGGGAGTGGCGATAGCCCTGTGGAAGCTTGCAACGCCAGACAGTTACCGGTCAGTCGGGAATTAATTTGGAGTGGGCAAATCTACTGTGGGGGCTGCTGTGATCCAAGTTGCCAGGGCAATCAAAGACCTGCTGATATCAAGGGTAGTGACTCTGGGAAACGTGCAGGCCATAGTGGATAGCTTTGCTGCAATGGGATTCCCAAACTGTGATGGGGCGATAGACGGAACCCATATCCCTGTCTTGTCACCGGAGCACCAAGCCACCGAGTACATAAACCGCAAGGGGTACTTTTTAATGCTGCTGCAAGCCCTGGTGGATCACAAGGGACGTTTCACCGACATCAACGTGGGCTGGCCGGGAAGGGTACATGATGCTCGCGTCTTCAGGCACTCTGTTCTGTTTCGAAAGCTGGAGGAAGGGACTTTCTTCCCGGACCAGAAAATAACTGTTGGGGATGTTGAAATGCCTATCGTGATCCTTGGGGACCCAGCCTACCCCTTAATGCCATGGCTCATGAAGCCGTACACAGGCAGCCTGGACAGGAGTCAGGGCCTGTTCAACTACAGGCTGAGCAAGTGCCGAATGGTGGTGGAATGTGCATTTGGGCGTTTAAAAGCGCGCTGGCGCAGCTTACTGACTCGCTCAGACCTTAGCGAAAAGAATATCCCCATTGTTATTGCTGCTTGCTGTGCGCTCCACAATATCTGTGAGAGTAAGGGGGAGAAATTTATGGCGGGGTGGGAGGTTGAGGCAAATCACCTGGCCGCTGATTATGCGCAGCCAGACACCAGGGCGGTTAGAGGAGTACAGCAGGGCGCGGTGCGCATCAGAGAAGCTTTGAAAACGAGTTTTGTGACTGGCCAGGCTACGGTGTGAAACTTCTGTTTGTTTCTCCTTGATGAACCCTCCGCCCCTCCCCCCCACCCGGTTAACTCTACTTCCCTGCAAACCAAACACCCCACCCTCCCCTACCCTCCCCCCTTCGAGCACCACTTGCAGAGGCAATAAAGTCATTGTTACTTCCCATTCATGCATTCTTTATTAATTCATCACACAACTAGGGGGATAATTGCCAAGGTAGCCCGGGATGGGTGGGGGAGGAGGGAAGGAAAAGGACACACTGCAGTTTAAAACTTTAAAACTTTAACACTTATTGCTCGGGAAATCATCTGGCGTGGAGTGACTGGGTGGCCGGAGGCCCCCCCCACCGTGTTCTTGGGCGTCTGGGTGAGGAGGCAATGGGACTTGGGGAGGAGGGCTGTTGGTTACACAGGGGCTGTAGTGGCGGTCTGTGCTCCTGCTGCCTTTCCTGCAGCTCAACCATACGCTGCAGCATATCAGTTTGATGCTCCAGCAGCCGGAGCATCGACTCTTGCCTTCTGTGTGCAAGCTGACGCCACCTCTCATCTTCAGCCCGCGATTCAGCACGCCACCTCTCCTCTTGAGCCCGAGATTCAGCACGCCACCTCTCCTCTCGCTCATATTGGGCTTTTCTATAGTCAGTCATTGACTGCCTCCACGCATTCTGCTGGGCTCTGTCAGCGTGGGAGGCAGTCTGTAGTTCTGTAAACATTTCATCACGCGTCCTTCGCTTCCGCTTTCAAATATTCACTAGCCTCTGTGAAGGAGAAAGATGTGCAGCTGGTGGAGGAGAAGGGAGAGGTGGTTAAAAAAGATACATTTTAGAGAACAATGGGTACACTCTTTCACGTTAAATTTAGCTGTTCACATCACACAGCACATGTGCTTTCGTTACAAGGTCGCATTTTTCCTCTTATATTGAGGGCCTGCCGGTTTGGTGTGAGAGATCACTCACGCAGTGCCAGGCCACAGATTTCAGCTTGCAGGCAGCCATGGTAAGACACAGTCTTTTGGCTTTTTTAACCTTCTTAACATGTGGGGATGGTTTCAAACAGTTCTGCTCTCATTAACCATACCAAGCACCCGTTGGGTTGGCCATTTAAAATGGGTTTGCAATGTAAAAGGAGGGGCTGGGGTTTCCGGGTTAACATGCAGCACAAACCCAACTACCCCCCCCCCACACACACACACAATTCTCTGGGATGATCCCTTCACCCCTCCCCCCCACCGCGTGGCTAACAGCGGGGAATATTTCTGTTCAGCAGAGCAGGAAGGGGCACCTCTGAATGTCCCCTTAATAAAATTGCCCCATTTCAACCAGGTGACCGTGAATGATATCACTCTCCTGAGGATAACAAAGAGCGATAAGGAATGGATGTTGTCTGCATGCCAGCAAACACCGGGACCATACGCTGCCATGCTTTGTTATGCAATGATTCCAGACTACGTGCTACTGGCCTGGCGTGGTAAAGTGTCCTACCATGGCGGACGGGATAAGGCAGCCCTCCCCAGAAACCTTTTGCAAAGGCTTTGGGAGTACATGAAGGAGAGCTTTCTGGAGATGTCCCTGGAGGATTTCCGCTCCATCCCCATACACGTTAACAGACTTTTCCAGTAGCTGTACTGGCCGCGATTGCCAGGGCAAATTAATCATTAATCATTAAACACGCTTGCTTTTAAATCACGTGTAATATTTACAAAGGTACACTCACCAGAGGTCCCCTGTGTGCCCACAGGGTCTTGGGTGAGTTCGGGGGTTACTGGTTCCAGGTCCAGGGTGATAAACATATCCTGGCTGTTGGGGAAACCGGTTTCTCCGCTTCCTTGCTGCTGTGAGCTATTTACATTATCTTCATCCTCATCTTCCTCGTACCCCGAACCCGCTTCCCTGTGTGTTTCTCCAGTGAGGGAGTCATAGCACACGGTTGGGGTAGTGGTGGCTGCACCCCCTAGAATGGCATGCAGCTCCGCGTAGAAGCGGCATGTTTGCGGCTCAGCCCCGGACCTTCCGTTTGCTTCTCTGGCTTTGTGGTAGGCTTGCCTTAGCTCCTTAATTTTCACGCGGCACTGCTGTGCGTCCCTGTTATGGCCTCTGTCCTTCATGGCCTTGGAGACCTTTTCTAATATTTTACCATTTCGTTTACTGCTTCGGAGTTCGGCCAGCACTGATTCATCTCCCCATATGGCGAGCAGATCCCGTACCTTCCGTTCTGTCCATGCTGGAGCTCTTTTGCGATCCTGGGACTCCATCACGGTTACCTGTGCTGATGAGCTCTGCATGGTCACCTGTGCTCTCCACACACAGCAAACAGGAAATGAAATTCAAACATTCGCGGGGCTTTTCCTGTCTACCTGGCCAGTGCATCTAAGTTGAGAGTGCTGTCCACAGCGGTCATAATGAAGCACTGTGGGATAGCTCCCGGAGGCCAATAATGTCGAATTCCGTCCACACTAACCCAATTCCGACCCCCTAAGGCCGATTTTATCGCTAATCCCCTCGTCGGAGGGGAGTAAAGAAACCGGTTTAAAGGGCCCTTTAAGTCGAAAGAAAGGGCTTCGTCGTGTGAACGTGTCCAGGCTTAATTCGATTTAACGCGGCTAAAGTCGACCTAAACTCGTAGTGTAGACCAGGCCTTAGTCTCCTGTAATGCAGTAACTACACTTCTTTCTAAAATGGATAAGAAGACAAGCCACCACCACCAAAAAAGTGAATTTGTCAGTCCATTCAGTGATTACTGACAGATTTTACTATATATAAATTAGTAACAATCATTTTCAGTTTTGTATTTTGACTAGTAGATAGTGCTAGTAATTCCTATATTTCCTATAATAAACACTCATTTTTACACACATGGTTTGTATCAAATCTACTCTAGTAGATTTTTGTATGAGTACTTGCATTTTAACATACATAGCTGCTATTACTTCTTAAGTAACAATATTCAGACATAAGATTATATTCTCACTGTGGTGTATATGATGATGCAATTAACTTATAAGGAATTGTTGGTTTATTTGATATGGTTTAACCAAACTGATAATTAGATTTATTTGATGTTTTTATAGTAACCCACTTTCCTTTAATTTGATTTGTTTATATTTTATTTTAGATTTACATACTTTGTTTAGTTAATAAATTATACATTTGGAAATCTGTGTGGATTGATGTTTCTTCCTTAGATGCAGTACTAGGCCCTGACAAGGACCTTAGGGTGGATAACAAAGACAACTAAACAAGCCATCCAGTGGTGGTTCATTGAACTTGCCTGCCAAAGTCCTCACATTTTCAGTATATTTAATACTTTTGCCTTTCTCTATTTCCACCCATTTTTAAGACTTGAACTGATCAAAAAATGGGGATTTTTTTCTCATAGCCAAATTAATAAACTTGATCAATAAACTTTTTAATATACTTTTCAATAACAACTCAGATGTTAATCTTAAAGATTAGCTAACACATCCTGGAAAAACTAGGTATAAACATTTTTATGTCTTCTGTATTTAGCATTCCTATTTTGTTTATAAATATTTGCCAAGAAAATGCATGATGACAGACTATTGTTTTGGTTTTTTTTTAAATTACTACTGTACTGTATCTAATTTCTACAGCTATTTCTTTGGGGAATTCCAGTGCTTGAGTACATTTGGCAGGTCTACCTTAGGGAAGCTGAATGATTTCCCCAGCGGATTGTGCTGTGCTGCAAATAACTGTACTTGTTTTCAGATATGATACTTGAATAATGCAACCTTTAATTTTCTGAAACAGATAAAGGACACCCAAAAATTTCAGAAATATCAGGGTTCCAAAAATATGGAAAACAAGCTTCTCTGGTCAATGGGTTTTTAAATCTTTGTACCAATTCTGGAGGATACGTCTACACTAGTATAAAAGACCCGTGGCACAGCTACGGCTTGCCCGGGTCAGCTGATGTGAGCACGTGGGGCTCGGGCTGTAGAGTTAAAAATTGCTGTGTAGATGTTCGGGCTCAGGCTGGAGCCCTATTTCTAGGACCCTCCCCATTCAGAGAGTCCCAAGAGCTCAAGTTCCAGCCCAAGCCTGAGCTTCTACCCAGCTATTTTACAGCAAGGCAAACCAAGTCCTGAAAGCCCTAGTCAGCTTACGCAGGCCAGCCACGGGTGTTTAAATGCTATGTAGACATATCCAGAGTGCCTTCCTAAGGCCAGCTGGCTTCAAAGAGAACATGCTAAGGATTAAAAGAGGCACTCCCAACTTAGTACAACCTGAGACAAGTAACCAAATTTCAGTTAGCAGAGGTTTAACTAATTAAAGTTGGGCAAAATCAACTGTCCTGAATGATTTTCACACAGACCTTTTGCACATGGACCCTCTCTATTCCTTCTGAATCCAAAATACCCACCCGAGACCCACTCCCCAGCTACCAAAAATTAAAATGCAAAACCTTGTACCCCCATTAAGAACTCTCCCTTCCCACTCCTCCAGACTGTTAAACACTAATGCATCCAAATTTCCCAATAGCCTAATGTGGAGTTCTGCCCTTCCATCTGGCTAGTAGCAGAGAACTAGATTACTACTTGCATTAGCAGCTAGGACAGACTTTAACCTTCTCCTTAGCCACACTTATTTAAATAAAAATGTTTGATCAGAAGCCTGTCCAATGGATACCTACAAGTTTTAGTTAAGTAATTCCTTATAGATGGACATTACTGGATGTCACATGAATCCACAGAGAAACTGGAGGAAGATGGGGGAGTAAGGATGCCATGCTATCTAAGTATGGCCCTAAGGGAACAAGAATCCCTGTTTTTAGAGTTTTAGGGTTACAAGATTTAATTAGGTAACCAAAGAAATACAGAGGAAAGGAGTGATGCTGGATACAAAACAGGATGACCCTCCAAGGAGTTCCACACCACCCCAGATGTTTCAATCAGGATTATGAAGGCACAGCAAGTAAATAATACAAGTTTTTCAATGCTGAAGAAGCCCTTTGGACTTTTTGGAAGTGTAGACAAGTACCTCCTCTCAACAGACCATGAAGCAAATAGACACTAAGGTAGGGTTACCATATTTTAAAAAAACAAAAAGAGGACACTCCATGGGGCCCTAGCCCCGCCCCAACTCCGCCCCTTCCCGCCCCCAGCCCCGCCTGCCCCAACTCCGCCCCTTCCCCAAAGTCCCCGCCCCAACTCTGCCCCTCCCTGAACGCTCCGCCCCCCTGCTCCTCCCCCTCCCCTGCTTCCCGTGAATCAAATGTTCACGGGAAGCCTGAAACAGGCAGGCAGCAGGCAAGCTGGGGCTGGGGCTGGGGGGGCGCGAGCAGGCGCGGCCCAGTCCGGCCCCCCCGGCCGAGCAGCTCTGGCCCCGGCGTCTCCGGCCCCGGCGACTCCAGCTCGGCTTGGGCCCCGGGGCACCGGCCCCGGCCGAGCAGCGCCGGCCGGCGGCCGAGCACCCCCAGCCCCAGTCCCAGCGGCTCCGGCCTGGCTTGGCTCGGGCCCTGGTTCCGGCCAAGCGGCGCCGGCCCGGCCCTGGCCGAGCGGCGCCGGCTGAGCACCGCCGGCCCCAGCGGCTCCGGCTCCGGCCCCAGCAGCTCCAGCCCGGTTCCAAGCCCCACAATCCCTCCCTATTTTCCCGGACATGTCCGGCTTTTTGGAATTTCCTCCCTGACGGGGATTTGAGGACCAAAAAGCCGGACATGTCCGGGAAAATCCGGACATATCAAAGGGCCTCTGTAGAAACCAATGAGACAGTGTAGGAACTCCCCTCCCGCCCCCAAACTGGTTTTGTTTCCAGTTTTTCCTTTGTATTTTCTTGAGACAATGGCTACAAAAATGCAGACTCCTGTATTTTTCCTGTAAGGTTTAATCTTATTTAAAATTCAAGGTAAAAATGCCATGTTTTCCACCTTTCAAAAATTAGGTGGAAACGTGAATTGCCCCCATGTTGTTTGCAAGCAGTGCAAAACTCCCACAGCTTTATTATTTTTTCTATTAAACACTTTAAGTCAAAAATCTTTTAAAATGTCATTTTCAAGTGTATAAGTCATAATTTATGAGACTTGTTGATTGATATTCTACCAGATTGGAGACCACTGGTCTAGATAATACTTAGTCCTGCCATGACTGCAGGAGACTGGACTAGATGACCTCTTGGGGTCCTTTCCAGTCCTATGATTCTATAGGTTCTAAAACAAAAACACAAGAGAAATGTTTGCACTCGATAGCATTTATTAGTCTCATTAATGAATCAAAAAATCAAGCATCAATCAAAATTGTGCAGTGTTGTTTAACTCTGCCCCTGTTTTATTTTTAATTCAATAGCCAAGTCTGAATTTGAGCGGTAATAGTCTTCAAAAACCTATGTTCAAAAGTCTGAAATTTAGTGAGATGTAAGGCACCATAACTATAGGTCAGAGTGTAAAAGGTCTAATCCAGACTTATACTGAGACAGCCGGTGAAGTTAACTTCTCACATTCTGGTAATGGTCTTAAAGGTTAAGAAATATTTCTTAATTATTTAAAAAAAATGTGACTAGTACTGACTAGAAAGTTGAAAGTATTTTTTTAAAAACCAGAATGACTGATTAAAACAAAAAAGATGCCAAAGCCATTATAGCTTTTCTTTAGTTATGTGGAAAATTAATTTCAGTCATCTCCTTTTGTCATGGAACTCTAATGTTACATTTCTTCTTTTCATTTGCTCCCATTGGTTTAATTTGCCCAATGGCCAAGGGTTTTGTACTTAACTTGTGCAGTCTCATATAATGTACTATTTCCTCTTAAATTGATATTTGCACTATACATTTTTACCCTTACTCTGTGAAATTTCTTAAACCCATTTTCGTTATTTTTTGTTTTAAAATATTTACTTAAAGCACAGCTCATTTTTCTCTCCTGCACTAAGAATTCAAACTGTTACAGTCTGTAAATATTTTTTCCCTTTTTTAATCTTTTAACACATCAAATTATTTTTAACTTCCAGAAATTGTTCTGTCAAGGAGGAATACTTGATCATTAGAACTAATTCACCTTTCAGCGACACTTTAAATTTTCAGGATCAAAAGATCAGATTAAACTTTTTTATGGCTCCATAGTTGAGGTTGTGTTGAGATATGCACTTAAAGCAGGAATAAAATATTTTTGTTTCACACTTTAAAGACTGAATTTAGTCTCCAAATTTCACACAATACCTCTTGGGAGGATAAGTGAATTTTCCATTATAATTTTTGGTAAAAGATTTACTAACTTTGACAGAGGAATCATTTTAAAATTATCTTTCTTTTTAATTTTTTCCTTTGAGTCTCAGTTTTTTCGCAGTCCCTCTAATTAAAGAACTGTAGTCACCAAACTCCAAACCTGACACACAAACATTTTCATGCAATGTGACTGATTGGACAATTTTGCCCTTAAAGCATATTTAATCATAACCTAAATTAGATATGTTGATAGATATGCCAGTTACTTCTGACTTCTCATAATGTTAAGTTTGCCTACAAGTCTGACTAGCTATGTTCTTCACGTGCAACCACAACACTCCTGAATATGCCCTTTTCTTTGGTTTGTTTCTAATGCTAGCTCTCCCAATTTGTTCTGGGTTTGACCAGCACCCTTTTTAAAGGCCTAAGAAGAACTTTTCCCACATTGCAAAATAGCAGCTAGCATTGTAGGGTTTTGTCTTCCTCAGAGCATCTAAGAGGTTTATCTAGGGAGCAGGTATTATATTATTGATATTTGTCAGAACCATACACTGGATGGGTGGCATCTAGCTGGATCTTTGCTGTGCATTGCATTGTGAGAGAAGTGTTCCAATGTCCTGTGTAGAAAGAGGGATCCTTCATTTAAACTAAGGCTGTCAAGCGACTAAAAAATTAATCACTATTAATCGCACTGTTAAACAAGAATAGAATACCATTTATTTAAATATTTTGGATGTTTTCTACATTTTCAAATATACTGATTTCAATTACAACACAGAACACAAAGTGTACAATGCTCACTTTATATTTATTTTTGATTCCAAGTATTTGCACTGTAAAAAACAAAATAAATAGTATTTTTCAATTGACCTAATCCAAGTACTGTAGTGCAATCTCTTTATCATGAAAAAGTTGAACTTACAAATGTAGAATTATGTAAAAAAAAAACAAAACCCCACTTCTTTCAAAAATAAAACAATGTAAAATTTTAGAGCCTGCAAGTCAACTCAGTCCTACTTTTTGTTCAGCCAATTGCTCAGACGAACAAGTTTGTTTACATTTGCAGGAGATAATGCTGCCCGCTTCTTGTTTACAAAGTCACTGGAAAGTGAGAACAGGCGGTCTTCATGGCACTGTTGTAGCCGCAACGTCGCAAAATATTTACGTGCCCGATGCACTGAAGATTCATATGTCCCTTCATGCTTCAACCACCACTCCAGGGGACATGCGTCCATGCTGATGACGGGTTCTGCTCTATAACAATCCAAAGCAGTGTGGACTGACACATGTTCATTTTCCTTCTCTGAGTCAGATGCCACCAGCAGAAGGTTGATTTTCTTTTTTGGTGGTTCGGGTTCTGTAGTTTCCGCATCGGAGTTTCTCTCTTTTAAGACTTCAGGATTTGGAAGGCACTTCAGATTCTTAAACCTTGGGTTGAGTGCTGTAGCTATCTGTAGAAATCTCATATTGGTACCTTCTTTGCGTTTTGTGAAATCTGCAGTGAAAGTGTTCTTAAAATGAACAACATGTTCTGGGTAATCATCCGAGACTGCTATAACATGAAATGTATGGCAGAAAGCAGGTAAAACAAAGCAGGGGACATACAATTCTCCCCCAAGGAGTTCAGTCACAAATTTAATTAACGCATTATTTTTTTTAAACAAGTGTCATCAGCATGGAAACGTCCTCTGGAATGCTGGCCGAAGCATGATGGGGCATATGAATGTTTAGCATATCTGGCATGTAAATACCTTGCAATGTCGGCTACAAAAGTGCCATGGAAATGCCTGTTCTCACTTTCTGGTGACACTGTAAATAAGAAGAGGGCAGCATTATCTCCTGTAAATGTAAACAAACTTGTTTGTCTTAGCGGTTGACTGAACAAGAAGTAGGACTGAGTGGACTTGTAGGCTCTTAAGTTTTACATTGTTTTGTTTTTGAGTACAGTTATGTAACAAAAAACCCTACATTTGTAAGTTGCACTTTCACGACAGAGATTGCACTACAGTACTTGTATGAGGTGAATTGAAAAAATACTATTTCTTTTGTTTATCTTTTACAGTGCAAGTATTTGTAATCAAGAATAGTATCCATTTTGATTTCAATTACAACACAGAATACAATGTATATGAAAATGTAGAAAAACATCCAAAATATTTAATAAATTTCAATTGGTATTCTATTGTGTGACAAAGTTCCTCCTCTATCTTGGTGGGTCCTGCGCTTATTGGCGGATTTTCTTGCCTCAGAGATTCACCATGTGGGTTGGGGAACAGCCCAGAGACCTTCCCCTCTGGAAGAACCCACAGTTCAGGTCAATTGGGAGGTTTGGGGGGAACCCAGTCCCGCCCTCTACTCCGGGTTCCAGCCCAGGGCCCTGTGGACTGCAGCTGTCTATAGTGCCTCCTGTAACAGCTGCATGACAGCTACAACTCCCTGGGCTACTTCCCCATGGCCTCCTCCAAACACCTTCCTTATTCTCACCACAGGACCTTCCTCCTGGTGTCTGATAACGCTTGTACTCCTCAGTCCTCCAGCAGCACACCCTCTCACTCCCAGCTCCTTGCGCCTCTTGCTCCCAGCTCTTCACACTCCCACCACAAACTGAAGTGAGCTCCTTTTAAAACCCAGGTGCCCTGATTAGCCTGCCTTAATTGATTCTAGCAGCTTCTTCTTAATTGGCTCCAGGTGTTTTAATTAGCCTACCTGCCTTAACTGGTTCTAGCAGGTTCCTGATTACTCTAGTGCAGCCCCTGCTCTGGTCACTCAGGGAACAGAAAACTACTCATCTAGTGACCAGTATATTTGCCCTCTACCAGACTCCTGTACCCCACTGGTCTGGGTCTGTCACAATTGTTTAACAGTGCGATTAAAACTGCGATTAATCGCGATTAATTTTTTTAGTTAATCGCGTGAGTTAACTGTGATTAATCGACAGCCCTAATTTAAACCCTTTTGTTTCATAAAGAAAGATGTGGAGGAATCTGGGGCCTTCCTGGTCCGGATCCCATGGTGGATATTGCAGGAAGAGGTTGCCAGTAGCCTTCTCTTAAAAACTGATCTGCCTTTGCAGTTGCGTCTGAGTTGTGTGTGTGTGTTTTGTAAACTACACATGATTTATCTTGCTGGATAGTTTGTTTGGGGAGGAACCACATGTGCTATTCATTCACTAGTTGTGTTATGCTGTATTTAATAAAATATATGGCTTTTGCTCTAACCCCATTTTTGTGTGTGGGCCAATAGTTGTCAGTTTGAAGAATGATCAGACCCAGTACATTCATTTGAAAAATGGATCTCCGATGCCCTTCAACAGATGACCTTTCATAGATTTACTACAAAAGACGTTCCAAGAAACACTCTGAGCCAAATCTTAATTCCATTGATGTAAGTGGGAGTTTTGCCATTAACTTAAATGGGAACAGTATTTGGTATTATATAGAACAATCTTCCAAAAGAACTGGTGAAAGCCTTATGACACTGAAAAGAAGGCTGAGCAAAGCACTAGAAGTACACTGCAAGGAACAATCCTAAATTGGCAAGAGAAGGGACTAAGTATCCTAAAAAACATCTTTCCCGTCTCTATTTTCTATTATTCTACAACTTCTGGAAGAGAATATAGTAAATTGTAAATTAATTTTTAAATTTTCTGACTTCTGAGACAAGGACTAGGTTATTAATGCTACATACAATATCCTGGAGATGAATAAAAGGGCAGATTACAATGATGTAAAACGTCATTCCGATAGTGCAGGTAAAAAACTGGGATTTCCTGATTCTCCAAAAAATCATCATCATTGTGGCGGTGGTGGCCTCAACATTGTACAAAGCTAAATTAAAAGAAAGGCAACAAGGAAAACTAGGATCTTTGTTTAAAAAAAAGCAGTGGGGGAGGGAAACAAGAATCAAATTAGGACACTTAAAAACCTTTGCAGTACCTTGCAAGTCCCAGAAATCTTTGTACTGTTTCTCTTTGGTTGGAGAGGATGAAGCTTTTAAGGCCTGACTCTTGTTGATGAGTAGCCAGACCTGGCTCTCCTCCAACATGCACTCAAAGTAGGTGGTTTCATCCTTTACTATCTTACATTAGCTGCGTTTGCTGTCAACCCAGCTTCTTCCAGGGATTGGAAGATGGCAGCTATTTGATTTAGGTGGGCCTCCTAGTCTGAGCTATAAATGACCAAGTCATCAAGGTAAGCTGAGGCCTACTGGCCATGTGGCTGGAGGACCTGGTCCATCAATCACTGAAATGTTGTGGGCACTCCATGAAGTCCAAAAAAGCATGTTCCTAATTTGATACAACCCATAAGGAGTTGAGAAGGCAGTCTTTTCATGGGATACTGGCATAATAGGGATTACTATGCTGAATCTCACAATCCCTTTGTGAGATTCAGCATAGTAATGTACTTGGCCTCACTCATATAGTCTAGTAGTTTATCTACAGTGAGCATAGGGTATCCTTCAATTTTAGAGATGTCATTGACTTTCCTAAAATCGATGCAGAACAGGGTAGTGCCATCTGGTTTGGGTATCAGTACAATAGGGCTTCTCCACTCGCTATGGGATTCTTCAATAACTCCAAGCTCCAACATGGTTTGGAGTTCCTGCTTTACAAGGGAGGAAAACCAGCCGTTGCTATTCAACTAGGGGAAAATTATTACTAGGGTGGACATGTGGAATCTCATACATCTGATTATGGTACTGGCAGACCAGGTCATACTGGAGTGTATTCAGGTCAATTCACTTGTGTATTAATATAGATCAAAGTAATGGTTAGATGTAAAAGAATATACTGGGTGTTTAAACTTCATGAATATGAATGGGACATTATTTGCTCTTAAACGGTTTCTGTTATAATGTAATAGTAAAAATTTACATTGTGTATACCCCTGTAACTAAATAAACCATCAAAGAAATATTGTGAAATGCTATTGAAGGGTTTAAGGACTTTAAACAGAAAATGCTAATTTCAAAGCAAGTGGCCATAATTTATGATGGTCGGAGATCAAAAGACTAAGTGCATTCCTCACTCACCACCATCAAAAAAAAATCCCACATCGGTAGAGATACTGTCAGTTTGCTTTCTTTGTGAAGAAACTATAAAATATGGATTGAAAAAAAGATCCTTTATCTCTGAACTGTTTGGACTCTTACAAGGAAGTGTACTAGATGCAAAGCAGAGATGCCAAGAAACAATATGGATACCCTGAAAGACTTTTGGGAAACTGGCAATTTATTACATCGCTGCTGCCATTTGGAATTACAAACTGTGACTCACCTGTTAATTTATTTTACCTGCTTTAACCTCTGAATAACTCTCATTTCCCTTTCTTAGCTAATAAACCTATAATATTAGCTACCAGCCTTGTCTTTGGTATAAGATCTGGTACCAATTTATCTGGGGTAAGTGACTGGTCTCTTGGGACAAGGAGCAACCTGATGTGGTATGATTTTTTGGTTTAAATGACCTTTTAGTTCAGCTCGTTTAAGTGGCAAGACAAACTAGAGAGTCTAAGGGGACTGTCTGTGACTCCATGGTAAGACTGGTATAGTGATCCAGGAGTTCACATGTATTACTGGCTTGGTGAAATTTAATTCTAGAACACACCACCAGCTTGGAGTATCTGCCCTGTTTTATGACAGTCTTCCCTGACGTAGGAACAGTTGTGAGCCACTCCAGATAGCGTGACACTGATGTACTAGTTGAGACCTCAGAGGTCAAGTACAGTCTCAGACCTCCTTTGGACTTGGGGATCAGAAAGTAACATGAATTGAACTTCTTTCCCCAGTGTTAAAGGGGAACTACTTCTATGGCCCCTAAAGTGCGTAGAGTCTGAAGCTCTTGAAGAAGCAGTGATTCATGAGATGGGTCCCTGAAAAGGTATGGGGTCAGAGGGGGGATGGTTAGGAACTGGATAGAGTATCCCAGTCCCACAGTGCTTACGACCCATTTGTCATCCCATCATTGTAGAAGTGGGACAGCCTGTCCCCAGGGGAGGGGGGACCAGGGAATATAACTGAAAGATTGCTGATAACTGGAATGATGACCGCAAGATAGGAATCAGATTGGCTTTTTGCCAAAGTTGATTGGTGATAAGCTGGCTAGTTAGAGGTGGAACCAGAGGATCTTCTCCTCTGTGGATTATGCTTCCTATTTAAAGTCTTGCTGCCTAGAAGGATAAACTGATTGTCTGAAATACTGCTGGGAGTACTCACGCCCCCTGTAATGCTGTCTTCTTCTAGAGTATAAGCTCCCAATGAAAGTATCATAGCGCAAGAATCTTTAACAGAATGTAGGGTTTCGTTGTTCTTTTCAAAAAACAGGAACCACCCATCAAAAGGGAGGTCTTCTGTATTTTGTTGGACATTGGGAGTTATACCAGAGTTCTGTAGCCAAGCAGCTCTTCTCATTGTTATAGCTGAGGCCATCATCTTGGATGAAGCATTTGCTACACTGAGCACTGATTGTAGTGATGACTTAACCAGGAATACCTTAAACTCCTCCTTGGCATCCTCTGGTAACTCATCGGTAAATTTGGACATTTATCCAAGTAAGATTTTGTAAGTTGCTTTGCAAAGTGCCTCCTAATTAGTTATGCACTTTTGCAGTGATGAGACAGAATAACCCCCCCCCCCCCAATAAAATCCAGTCTCTTTTTCTTTGGGAGTTGACTTGTAGCTCCCCCGTCACAAACTCTCATTTGCAGCATTACAACAAGAGGAGCTAGATAGAAGTAGAAACATTCTTGCATAGCTACATAGTACTACTTGCCCATATGCTTTGATCTGGGAGGCAAGGAAGCTGGAATGTGCCACAAGGACTTTACAGGGTTCGGGGGATATTTGTTTATACAGAGGGCTGAGGCCTGAAGAATGTCCAACAATTTATGGGTATTCTCTTGGACAAACTCAGCCTGGATGCCCAAGGTTGTAGCCATTCTCCTTAGGACGTCTTAATGAGACTTAAAGTCTTCAGGAATAGCAGAAGATGAATCCAGGATAGTGGAATCATCTGGTGAGGAGGATGACAGAGGAAATGGAACATGTGGACCCTTCTGAGGGCAAGGATTGTTCCTGTGCTAGTAAGTTGCTCTGCTGTATTAGTGATTCTGTAGGAGCTATGTCAGTTTGTATCTCCAATGTAGATGGGTCAGAAGTTGGGACAATGGAAGGATTAGGTGACCTTGCCTTGGATTGAGTCAATGATCGGGATCTTGAAGAGTGGGAGGCACCCCAAGCATTCCCAGGAGATGACTGAAGAAATGAATAGTGTACAAGAGGCAAGTATGTGCTGGACCAAGAAATCCTGTTCCTGCTGTGGGAACAGTGTCAGTCTTGGTGTTGATGCCGCTCCTCCACAGGCAGTCTAGAAAACTTCCATGATCGATACCTGGAAAGGTATGGAGAGACAGAAGAAGATTCCAAACCTGACTGTGAGGAAGCCTCCAAATAATCCATAGGCAGTGGAGAAGCCAGACCTGCAGGGGCTACCAATCATCATGTCTGCCCAAAGTCCAGTGAGAAGACAGCATTGGTACCAAAGTCAGTATGGTAATAGGTGCCAAGGATACCACTCAGGATGTTGAGACCACACTAAAAGCCATTACCAAAAAGGCTATCAGTACTGATGCAGAGGTCCGTGCCCTGTTCAAAAAAATGGCTCAGTACTGAAGGCTGAGATTGATGCTATCATTGGGGCTGAAGACAGTATCAGTAATAAAGAAGAGTGTCTCAATGCTGATGATGGGACTGGAGTCACCTCTTTACCAGGCTATGTAATTAGTACTGAGGAAGACACCAGTAACATTGCATAGTCCAGAGCAATCAACTTGGACAGGCGCGGGACTGCATAGGGTACTTCCACAACTTAGGACTCCTATATCAGAGGAGAGCCCAGAATGGAAAGGCAGAGTAAATCAGCTGCTGCCTCATGTGACTGTGGGGTCAATCGGTACCAAAACTGATGCTGTTCATACTGGACTCAATCTACATCCTGTTGATGTCGACAATATGGTACTCATCTGGTGTTTTCAGCTCAGTACTGGGAAAAGGGTAGATGGCCCTGCTCTGTCTTGGGCAGTTGAGAAGTTTCTGCACTCCTCTTAGAAGAAAAGGAAGAATCTTTCTGAGCCCTGGAATAGCTCCAAGCAATTTCGTGAGTTCTCTTCCTCAGAGGTCCAGGGGTAGAAGAGCAGTCCCTTTTTCTCTGCAGATAAGAATGTGAGTTTAACAGGAACCAGTCCCAATTCTGAAGTAGTTTAAGGGGCTGGATGATCTGTGAAAAGCTCTCAGAGCTGAAGTGGGCCTCATGGCTTGTTCCATCAGGTATTTCTTGAGGAGTAGGTCTCTGGCAACTTGCATTCTCTTTTTGAACAAGCAGCAGCGACTGCACTTTTCTTTAATGTGCCCCTCTCCTAGGCACAAGTCAGAGTGTGGAGGTCACTATTCAGGGTAGCCACTCCAAAGGATAGTGAGTGCTTAAAGCCTGGTGATGTCATATCGGTTTACTAAACTAAAAAACAATTAATTAAACTACTAAACCTAACTAACTTTAAACTAACTAACTAAAGCGTACTACTAAGCTAATACCAACTATTTACAAAGCACACAAAGAAATCTTGCTGTAACACAATAACAGTGAGGAAAAACCACACGGGGTGCTCTGGCTCAGGCTCTGAGTGGTGAGAAGGAACTGGGGGGTGGGGGGGATCAGGGTAGTGCTGCCCTTAAATAGCCTCAGGAGGGGAAATGAGAAGACATAGATCGTATGCACCGTTCTGATGGGTTCCACTACACAAAGTTCTCCAGCTTCGGCACGCTGGGCGGGCACGCACACACCTGAGTGGAATACGCATCTGCAACCACTCAAGAATAACATCCTATTTATCTTAGTTACATATGCCAAAAGGTTTTCTTTTTGACACTTATCTACAATCAATTATAAAACTTTAAATTGTATGTGGAAAATTTCATAACCACATAATCAGAGTCCACTGACCAAACTCTATAATGTCAAACACAAAGGACATTTAATTCATGTTATTTCAACATCCTAAAGGACAGGAACTCTGTGTTTAGAGAAATTAACACATTAGGAAGGGGTTGAGACAATACCCACAACTGATAACATTAAATGTTTTACTGAACCTAGAATGAAATGTAAAGATAAGATGCATATGACATTCAGTAGTATTTGCCTGAAAATTACACTCAGTGCTTAAAAAAAAAAAAAGCTTCCAGTTTGACTTAAAACAACTGAATATCTCACTCTCACAATATGAAAAAAATGCTTCTAGCAATTTTATACTATGCAGGGGCTATTTAGTTAACATAAGACAACTCTGTACTATGTACATTGTTTAGCACAGTGCTGCTCAACTGATGGGGTATGTCTAAAAAAAGGAATCAAGGGTGAGAGAGGACAGCAACATCACTAGGACCCAGCAGAAGCTTGGGCATGAGAGAAGGAGCAGCCTGCTTCCTTTCCCTCTCTCTTCACTCTGCTATTGCCATTCCTCCCAAATGTGCTCATCCCTTCCTGTCCACCACCCAATCCCAGAGCACCTCCTCACACCCACAAAACTCTAAAACTCCAATTTTCCCCTCAATGTAAATGTAAAGCACTACACAAGTTCTGTATTATTATAAATGTTGAGATATTTGGGATTCAACAGTTAAATGTTTTGTAGATGGTATTGTGGATAAGACACTGAATTGGGACTCAAGAAATCTGGGTTCAATTGTCAGCTTTGCCACGGATTTCCTGCATGACCTTTGGGAAGTCAACTGATTTCTCTGTGTTAAAGTTTCCCATCTGTAAAATGGGGATGATATTATTCCTTTCTCCCATCCTTGGTCTGCCCTTATGTACTTACTCGGTAATCTCTTCAGGGTAGGGGCTGACTGTTAGCATATTTAGTGCCTAGCACAAATGGAACCTGACCTCAGATGGGGCCTCTACATGCTATTGCCATAGAAATAATAAACTACAACAACTTATTAGCTCAATTTGATACATAGTTTGACGAAAAATATACAATGCATGTAAGGATTCTGGTTGTACCCATTTGGTGTTCTACAATAAGAGATATGCCATATTTCTTATGTATTAATTTATTTAGTGTCTATATATATAGAATACTTACTATATATCAAATAGGTTACACAAATGAATTTGACTAAATGATACATAATATATGATTAGACACCTAAACATACATACAACGTGCAGTTAATATGTCTTCAATAACTAAAAATTCAGCTGTATGCATAACAGCAATAATTTGAGTTTTTAAATAGTATCTAAAAGTGGCAGAAAAGATTGCTATTTAAAAACATGGATACCAGTCATGGAAAATGACAGCCTTTAATATTAGAGCTCATTTTATGCAAAAATATTTATGCTAGAAATTTCTTACCAAAATTCAAGTCAATAAAAAAAATTCTTATGACCCGTTCCTTCAATTCCTAATCCTCAATATTATTCCCTTTGAAGTATACTTGCCAGCTCTATGAACTTAAAAGAAGGATAACGTGTTGTTGGTTAAGACTTTTCACAAGGGAAGAACTGACATTCTCCCTCAACTCCCCCACCACCACCCAAAGTGAAAATAAACAACTGGCTCTTTCAGTGTTGTCAGAAAATCCATTACTATAACTGCATTTTATCATATTTGCTGCTTAACATATAACAGGGAATCTAACATTTAGAATCCATCATATCAACATAGTCATCATGATCCAAGCTGCAAATAATAGAGTGTGTCAGTGTCAATTTTGCTTTCTCACACTTGCTTCCCTTCACTTCATCTGATTTTAATAATCCCTGTCAAACCACAAACAGTCCAAATTACCTTCTTGACACAGAAGCTTTCAAGGAGGAGACAGAATCTCAACTTTCATTTAGTAACTACAAAAGAAAGCTGTCCAGCTGGACAAACATTATTTCCACTCTTGACAATCTCTACAGTAAAGCACACGTTTTAATTTTAACTGAAGTTGCCAAGAGTTTGATATGAGCTTCTTGTTTAGTATAGATTGACTCTCAGGATTACCAGGCCAACAACTGTAGTTGTGTTAAAAGAACCCAGCATTTTCTACTAAAAGATAATTCATAAACTGCACCTAACAGATCGAAGGAACATGCAAGAGATGACAATTACACATTATGAATTACCCAGTCCCACACACTTAATTAGGAAAAAAGAAGAACATAAAAGAAGTGGTTGCAGAAGATGAGATTTCCGATCATTTCATATTTCTAAAATTCACTAACTAAATAATGCTAAAACCTGCAGACATAAACAATGTAATCAAACTTGTAAGGAACATAGAAGTTACATTTTCACGCTCTTGAACAATAGCCTAAGAAAGCTGACCATTTGACTTCTGAAAACGTGTTCCAGACAAATAAGCTTCCACAAAATCATCTGATCTAAGCTTCCACAAAATCATCTGATCTGCAAGCTTTTTCCCCTAGCTGACCTGTCTTCAAAGTAAACTTGGTAGCATAACTCACTGTTTCACATGGATCAAGTTTAAAAGTAACTGATTTATCTGATGAACCACTGGATTGTATAATCAGCATTCTATTTACAGCTTATGTGAGTCAATTAAAGCATAGTATGAAAATTTACATAAGGAGAAAAGTAAATTAAGATAGGGTTACCATACATCTGGATTTTCCCGGACATGTCCAGCTTTTTGGGCCTCAAATCCCCGTCCGGGAGGAAATCCCAAAAAGCCGGACATGTCTGGGAAAATAGGGAGGGAGGGAGGGGCTGGCGGTGGTCGGGGCCGCTGGAGCCGGCGGTGCGGGGCCGGGGGCGCGGGGCCGGGGCCCGAGCCGGGCGGGAGACGCCGGGGCCAGAGCCTCTTGGCCTGGGCTGGCAGGCCGCCGGAGGGAGCTGCTCGGCCGGACTGGGCCGCGCCGCGCCCTGCCCCGGGCCGGGCCCCGCCCCAACCCACCTGCTGCCTTCCTGTTTCAGGCTTCCCGCGAACATTTGATTCGCGGGAAGCAGGGGAGGGGGAGGAGCAGGGGGCGGAGCGTTCAGGGGAGGGGGCAGAGTTGGGGCGGGGACTTTGGGGAAGGGGGGGGGTGGGGGGGGGGGAGGGGGGCGGGGAAGGGGTGGAGTTGGGGCAGGGCCGGGGCCCCGTGGAGTGTCCTCCTTTTTTTAAATTAAATGATGGTAACCCTAATTAAGAGACTAAGAAACAATGAGTTTCTGGATACAGCAGGTCAGGAATTTCCTAACAAAATGTTAAAACACCAATTTATCGAAACCAAAACTGCTTATAGATTCATAGATTCCAGGGCCAGAGGGAACCATTCAATCTAGTCTGACCTCCTGTATAACACAGGCCATAGAACTTCCCCTTCCTGCCTGCAGGAAAAGGTTAGTTTTGTCAAATTTCCTGTTTTGAAAAATTTTTTAATTAAGTTTGAAAATTGTCAATAACTCCCTAAGTCCCATTGTTTCAAAATGAAAAAGTTCCATTTATAGTAAAAAAAAAAAAAAAAAAATAATAATAACAAAAAATTTTAATTTTTTTAATGATTTTTTTTGAGATTTTGACTTTTCATCCTGATTTGGGGAATGGGAAAAATGTTGAAATCTCCTAAATTCTCACGGGACAGCAAAATAGTTTCCTGCCAACTCTATTTCTGGACAGTTAGAGAGGCTAGGTTCCCTGACTAAAAAAAACCCCCACACATTTTGTATAAAGCAATATCAGACTTCAAAGCATTATTAGCCATTAGGAAGCAATATAAAGTAACTAAGGCTCTTTCTATTGGAAATCTCAAGCTGTAACATATTTTTGAAATACAGTATATGACATTTGTCTGTCCCATGATGCTTGACTTAGCCCCATACACAGGACAAAGTCTTGATTAACTTTAAATTATTCTACTCTAAGTAGCCATAATAATCCAAGACAATAAAAGCCTACCATGAAAGAGCCTCAAAATAACTGACAAAATAGGCAAATAGCTGTCTAATTGTGGCATTCTTATACTTAATTGCAAACAGGTTTTAGCGTTCCATACTGAGAGAATTTTTGCATTCAACTTTCTCTTTACTAATTAGAATATAGGACTGATATTAGGGCTCTCATTTCATTTTTTGGCTAGTAAATGGAACTCCGCCATCATACTATTCTTCCCTGCCTTCTTTCATTTGTTCTCCTTCCCAAGCAACCTCAGTGACAAAGGAATATGATCATGTCATATTATTGTGTTGTTCCCTCATGGTAGAGCTTTCCTAGTGACATGGTAACACCTGGTGCACATATTTTTGATCTTGAAGTTCTAAACCATATTGATTTCTATTATAATATCTCTGTATTTGATTTAACCCCCCTCTCAGCATTTTAACTTTTATCCCCAATATCACATTACATGTAAAATATACCAAACCTTATTTTTCCTGACAGATACTAAGATGGCTACCAATAATGATACTGTTAATCTTCACAGGGATAAGCAGGCCAACCAAAAGGTACTGCAGAAGTCGAAATCAGTTTGGTGGTAGTAACTGAGATAGTGAGATACGTGTGTTGAAGGAGCTTTAGAGGAAATGAAAGAATAGTTGTCATGGCAGGAGCTCTTCTTCATTCCCAAGGCTTTTCTTAATTGTACTTATCTTCTTCTTAGGAGAATTTATGGAGATAGACATCTCAAATTTCAGATGAAAGGATGGCATTTACTGAAATTTACAGGAAGTTCCTGGTCACGAGGCAATGAAGAATATTGCAGCTGGCAAACATTTTAACCTCAACATCTAAAGGAGAATGTATACTTTCTATTGAGGGATTGTTTCAGAAAAAGGTGGAAAAAGTAGTGAATAATCACTTAAGTTGCACCAACTCCTTACAAATTTTGCTAATTGTGACAGGAGACCTTGTGGTAACAAAACACAGTGAAATGCCATAGGAAAAGGTAGGGAAATCAGAATTTAAAATCCATCTCAAGCTTCCATTCTCTATATCAGCAGATGAAGGAAGTATAGTGGAGATAATTTCCCTCAACTTCAGAGTGGAATGCTTCTTGTAGTAATATGACAGCATTATCTCCTGGATTTGAGTATGAAGCAAGGGTATTAATGAGGGCCTCCACTGCATGAAGTCGAGGTGTCAAGGACCCCATTACAGGGAGGAACAGAGCCACAGGTATTAAAAGATGGAGAAGGAAATGGTACCAAAGATATGTTGTCAAAGTCTCCTATAATTTATAGCCCAGACTATGGCTTCCTACTTTCTCTCCTTTGTATGGTAAGTCCCTTTTGGGTGTCAATCAGCAATTGTGATGCTGAAAGATGTCCCTCCTCCCCACTGTAATAAAAAATTACAGTAGGGATATTATATGAAATTCTGTAATGCTGAAACAATGAGGAGTCCTTGTGGCACCTTAGAGACTAACAAATTTATTTGGGCATAAGCTTTCGTGGGCTAGAACCCACTTCATCAAATGCATGGAGTGGAAAATACAGAAGCAGGTATAAACACATGAAAAGATGTGAGTTGCCTTACCAAGTGTGAGGTCAGTCTAACGAGACAAATCAATTAACAGCAGGATACCAAGGGAGGAAAAATAACGTTTGAAGTGGTAATGAGAGTGGCCCATTTCAGACAGTTGACAAGAAGGCGTGAGTAACAGTAGGGGGAAATTAGTATTGGGGAAATTAGGTTTAGGTTTTGTAATGACCCAACCACTCCCAGTCTTTATTCAGGCTTAATCTGATGGTGTCCAGTTTGCAAATCAATTCCAGTTCTGCAGTTTCATGTTGGAGTCTGTTTTTGAAGTTTTTTTGTTGAAGAATTGCCACTTGTAGGTCTGTTATTGAGTGACCAGGGAGACTGAAGTGTTCTTCTACTGGTTTTTGAATGTTATGATTCCTGATGTCAGATTTGTGTCCATTTATTCTTTTGTGTAGAGACTGTCCGGTTTGGGCAATGTACATGGTAGAGGGGCATTGCTGGCACAAAATGGTATATATCACATTGGTAGATGTGCAGGTGAACGAGCCCCTTATGGTGTGGCTGATGTAGTTAGGTCCTATGATAGTGTCCCTTGAATAGATATGTGGACAGAGTTGGCAACGGGGTTTGTTGCAGGGTTTGGTTCCTAGGCTGGCATTTTTGTTGTGTGGTGCGTAGTTGCTGGTAAGTATTTGCTTCAGGTTGGGGGGCTGTCTGTAAACGAGGATTGGCCTCACTCTCAAGATCTGTGAGAGTGAGGGATCGTCCTTCAGGATAGGTTGTAGGTCCTTGATGATGCGCTGGAGAGGTTTTAGTTGGGGGCTGTAGGTGACAGCTGGTGGCGTTCTGTTACTTTTTTTGTTGGGACTGTCCTGGAGTAGGTGACTTCTGGGTACCCTTCTGGTTCTGTCAATCTGTTTCTTCACTTCACCAGGTGGGTACTGTAGTTTTAAGAATGCTTGATAGAGATCCTGTCGGTGTTTGTCTCTGTCTGAGGGATCGGCACTTAGCCTTTGGTTTCATGCCTAAAAGTGTGTGTGTTCATAAATATCGTACAACTGAACATCATGTCCTGTGTTATTCCTTACAGAATTACAAGCCTCAAGTGCATTGTGTAATCACACGAGAAGTGCAACAGTGTAAACAATGCATGCTATTTGTCTTATTACATCATAAAAAGAATCTTTCGCTTCTAAACAATTTTGTATTGTAAATTTAAGATTCATCTTAAAAAAGGAAGAATATATTTCATAATAGAAGGGAAGGAAAAATTGAGAGGGGAAAAGATAAAAAGGTAGTAAAAGATTTCCCTGCACATTCCCATTAATGAGTTCACAAATTTCTTTTTTCTTGAATTAATTTTATTGCATTTTTACAACTTTTATATAAAGCAAAAAATTATAAGACTCAAGAAATAGGATGATGAGGTAGCTGGGAACGTATATTATATTCAAGATTTTAAAAGCTTAATCCATTTTGTTTTTGTAATTTAACCGCTTAAAACTGAGTGCAGTGACAGCTACGCTGGATGAGTTCCGACTAAACCTATTTTTAGTTCAAGTGTTCCATTACAGTATGCTTCCCTTAAATCAGCTACTCCATTCTATCTGAAAGGTAAATCTTTTGGGGTCTGATCTCATCAGTCTGACATCCAACCAGCAGCAGGGAGCCTCTGTAAGTCAAGTCCTCCTTCATTGGCTAGAGTACCTTGAAAGGACAAGCCCTGGTGGCGATATCAGGAGCAGCTTCAGTAAGACGTCATCTACCCAAGTAAAACCTCCAGTGAAATTACCAACCAACAATACATGTTGTGAGTAGTGAGGAATGGAGTCATTCTTGGGGAAGCTTCTATTGAACTGATATTTTCTTTTTTCAGTGGCAGGACCAGTTGGGGGCAGCTGGCGTTATTCCAGCCTGCCCAATGCTGTTCTCTGGAGGCCAACACAATTCAGACTATTAAAAGCACTTACATGGTTGTTTCTATCAATACAATTGTTGTATTGTACAGTATTTGGAGTCTACGTCATTGTACACAGTAGTATGTTGGATCACCTAATTTACAACTATAAGAAAGTGAGAACAGAGTCTCTTGTCATTCCACTTATCTTACTGTGTACTGCTGGAAAGAATTACCACAAGAGCCACATCACCCCATGTCAAGATCCACTCTTTCCTGATTGGTGATGAATGTTTCTTTCAGTGAACTGCAATGCATTATCTAATTAAAATTTTAATAAAAGTGATGGGCCAGATTCTTATCTGTGCCAAGAGGCATACTTGAAACAACTGAAGGGAGTACCACATTGCTGTCCCCTGATTCCTGAAGCTGATGAGAGCTGTTTTGGTTCCCAGAGTAACGTAGAGCAGAGCTAAGCCTTCTTTAAATTTACTGGTCTATAATGGTTCTTGGGGGGATGTTGCACTAGTCTTGAAATGCCAGAGCCTGGTATACAACAGCCAGGCATCCACTGGCGAGGTGGTGGGGGGAGGAGGAGGAGGAGGAGAAAGGAGATACTCTGGCTCTATGATAGCCAGAAATTCTCCTTGTTGAGGCTGCCTTTTCCTTTGCACCACTCCAGCAGCACAAAAGTGGACACAATCTGTTCTGGTGCTTTTTTATATTTTTAATTTAAAAACAGTGTAGAACGGGGTAGTCAATTATTTTTTGTCAAGGTCCAAAATTTCTTGGTCAAGGTCCAGACTCCAGAGAAAAGAGAGTTACCTTTTCCGTAACTTGTGTTCTTTTAGATGTATTGCTCATGTCCATTCCATATTAGGTGTGTGTGCTCGCCACATGCACCGGTGCCGGAATTTTTTCCCTCAGCAGTATCCATAGGGGACCGACTCTGGCACCCTCTGCAGTGGCGCCTGCATGGTGCGGTATAAGGGGTGCCCCTGGTTCCCCAAACCTCAGTTCCTTCTTGCCGGAAAACTCCAACCGTGGGGAAGAAGGGTGGGTTGGGGAATGGACATGAGCAACACATCTCAAAGAACACCAGTTATGGAAAAGGTAACTGTCTTTTCTTTGAGTGCTTGCTCATGTCCATTCCATATTAGGTGACTCCCAAGCAGTACCCCTCTGGAGATGCGTAGGAGTTCACGGACGTGTAGATTGCAGCACAGCTCTGCCAAACCCAGCGTCATCCCTGGCCTGCTGAGTGATGGCATAATGAGCAGTAAACGTGTGGACAGAGGACCACGTTGCGGCTCTACAGATGTCCTGGATAGGGATGTACGCCAGGAAGGCTGCCAAAGACGCCTGCACTCTCATCAAGAGGGCTCTGACAATTGGCGGCAGCAGAACCCCACCAGGTCATAACAGGTCCTTATGCATAAGGTGATTCAATTGGAAATCCTCTGCAAGGACACTGGGTGACCTTCATCCTATCTGCTGTAGCGATGAAGAGTTGAGTCAATTTACAGAAAGGCTTGGTACATTCTAAATAGAAAGCCAAGGCCTTCCGGATGTCCAGGGTGTGAAGATGTTTCTCTTCACTGGTCTTGTGCGGTTTGGGACAGAACACCGGGAGGAAGATGTCCTGTTTCATATGGAAGGTGGAAACCACCTTTGGCAGGAAGACCGGGTAGGGCCGCAACTATTATTATTTTTGCAGAAGACCATGTTTGGAGGTTCTGAGGTCAAGGCTTTAATTTCAGAGACCTGTCTCACCGACGTCACTGCCACCAGGAATGCTAACTTCCATGACAGGTGGGAAAAGGAGCAGGAACCCAACGGCTCAAAGGGCGGGCCAGTGAGCCTAGAGAGGACCAAGTTAAGATTCCACTGTGGGACAGGAGGCTGTACCTGTGTGAAGAGTTTCTGAAGCACTCTCTGGAATCTGACCGTCATGTCATGGGAAAACACTGTCTGTCCTTAGATCGGCGAGTGAAAAGCGGAGATGGCCATGAGATACACTCTAATGGAAAAGTGCCAAGAGTGTGATTCCTCAAATGGAGCAGGTAGTCCAGGACAGCCTGTATGGAGGAACGCGAGGGAGAAATGCCCGGTTTGGACACTCATCCACTTGGCCAGGTAAAAGTCAGTCTAGTTGAAGGCTTCCTACTTTCCAGGTACTACCCCTCCCTGGCCACCCCACCTCACAACTTTTCGGACTAACTATCAGCCTCGGAAAGACAGAAGTTCTCCATCAACCTACACCTGGATCAAATGCTTCTGTCCCGAGTATCTCCATCGACGGCACTCAGCTGAAAGTAGTGGAGAACTTTAAATATCTGGGTAGTGTCATATCCAGTGATGGATCACTGGATAATGCGATCAATGCACAAATATCCAAAGCAAGCCAGGCACTTGGCTGTCTGCGTGTCAAAGTTTTAAATCACCATAACATCCGGATGTCAACAAAACTGCTTGTGTACAGAGCTGTTGTTCTTTCATCTCTTTTGCACGGGTGCAAAACATGGACACTATATAGGCGTCACATCAAGCAGTTCGAAGCATTTCACATGCGCTGCCTCCGTAACATCATGAAGATCCGCTGGCAAGACAAAGTGCCCAATCTCGAAGTCCTCGAGAGAGCCCAGATGACAAGCATCGAAATGATGATCATGAAGTCACAGCTACGTTGGACCGGTCATGTCAGCCACATGGGTGCCAACAGAATCCCCCGCCAGCTTCTGTATGGTGAGCTCTCCCAGGGCATCCGGCATATAGGTCGTCCACGGAAACGTTACAAGGACACCATCAAAGCCAATCTGCAGGACAGCAGTATCAAACCTAGGGATCTTGAGGACGCTGCCAGCGATAGAACACAGTGGCGTGCAACAGTCAGAAATACCTGCATCGCCTTTGAGGAAGACTGCTGCCGGCGTCTACAAGAGGCACGCGAACGACGTCACAGAGCATCAGCAGCACACAGTCCACTGATCGCGAACTTCCCATGCACCATCTGCAGCAAAATGTGCACCTCTAGAATTGGCTTGTATAGCCATCAGAGGGCACACCATAAGACCAACAACTGATGATCTGCACAGATTTGTCATCATCGGATCGATGGACTACCAAGACTTTCCAGGAGGACCTGTTGAACTCCTTCCGAAAAGGTCTGCTCCTCTGGGTTCAGCCACGCAGCATCCATGCCGAGAGATGGAGGGACCTGAAGTTGGGGTGTAGGAGTTGACCATGGTCCTGTGACAGCAGGTCCGGTCGCTTGGGCAAGGGCCATGGAAGGGCCGCTGACAGGCTCATGAGCGTGCTGAACCAGTGCTGGCGAGGCTATGTCAGGGTGAACATGACGACCTGCATCTTCTCTCCCTTGATCTTTGCCAGGGCCCTGCTGATGAGCAGAATTGGAGGGAACACATATCAGGCTCCCTGACCATGACAGGAGGAAGGCATCTGAGAGGGAGCCCTTGCTCAGACCCTGTCGAGAACAAATCTGGTGGCGTTTCTTGTTCTGTCTGGTAGCAAACAGGTCCACTTGGGGAGTTCCCCACCTTTGGAAGATCATGCAGGCTACCTCTGGATGGAGCGACCACTCGTGGTGAGAGAAGAAGTCTCTGCTGAGCTGGTATGCCTGTGTATTCCTGATGCCAGGAAGGTGACAATCTCGTGGATCTCGTGGCTGATGCAGAAGTCCCATAGATGGAGCACCTCCTGACAGAGAGCCAATTAGAGTGCCCCGCCTTGCTTGTTGATGTAGAACATCAAGGCTGTGTTGTCCATCAGGACTTGTACTACCTTGCCCAATAGGTGGGGCAAGAAGACTCCGCACGCCAGCCAGATTACTCGGAGCTCCTTGACATTTATGTGCAATCACGCTTTGTCCGGGGACCACATCCCCTGAGTCTGGACGATGCAGATATGCACCCCCCAGCCAAAGTCTGAGGCGTCCAACACCGATTTGATGGAGGGGGAGGGTTGTCGAATGGAACCCCTTCCAGGACTGTTCTGCGGTCGGTCCACCACTGCAGCAGGGCAAGTATTGATCTTTGGTAACAATCTTTTCCAAGGGGTCTCGGAACTGCGAATAGACCGTCGCCAGCCATTGTTGCAGGGGCCGCATCCAGAGCCTGGCACGGCAGACCACATAAGTGCACACTGCCATGTGGCCTAGCAGGCGCAGGCAGACCCTGGCGGTAGTCAGAGGGAATGTGGAGACTTCCGCTATGAGGTTCGTCAACGTGTGGAACGTTTCCAGCAGCAGGAAAGCCCTGGCACAGGTCGAGTCGAGGACTGCTCCGATTAACTCTATCCTCTGCACTGGCACTAACACTAACATTGACTTTTTGTCATTTACCAGTAGGCCCAGAGTGCGGCACGTAGCTTGAAACACCGCGACATCTCTTTGAAATTGAGACCTGGAGCTGCCCTTGACGAGCCAGTCGTTGAGTTACGGGTAGATCTGGATACCCCGGCACTGAGGTAAGCCGCTACCACCGACATGCCCTGGGTAAACACTCTTGGTGCTGTCACCACGTCGAATGGTAGGACCGTAAACTGGTAGGGGTGGGGCCCCACCATAAACCGGAGGAAGCGTATGTGTCCTTGAAAGATCGCTATGTGGAAGTATGCATCCTTCAAGTCAAGGGCGGCATACCAGGCTCCCGGATCCAGGCAGAGGGGGAAGGAGGGGTAGAAAGGAACTGGAGGGTATAACCCTGTTCCACTGTGCTGAGGACCCATCGGTCCGAGGTTATAGCGGACCAGGCATGGAGGAAGAGGGAAAGGAGAACACTGAGAAAGACGGATCCGGGGAATAGTCTGGTAGGTCGCCCTCGGGCACACTCTCAAAACGACTGTTTAGCCCCCTGCTTATTCTGGGTCGAGCCCGACTGGGCAGAGGGTGGAGGCGGGTGGCTCAGATGGCGCTTGTAGCCCTTGGCTCATTTATGGGGCTGGTCCTGTCGAGGCTGGGTCCCCTGGCCCTGCGGCTGCTGTGGTTTGAACCGCTTGTGAGCCGGGGCTGGGACACAGAGACCGAGGGTCTTCAGGGTGGTGCAGGAGTCCTTAAGGCCATGCAATTTATCTGTTTGCTCCGCAAATAGGGCCTGGCCATCGAAAGGCAGGTCCTGCATAGACTGCTGGGCCTTGGTGGACAACCCAGAGAGGAGCATCCAAGAGACTCGCCGCATGGAGATAGTGGAAGCCATGGTGCAGGCATCAGCATCCGCAGCGTTTGACGCCACCTGGAGGACTGCCCTGGCTGCAGTTGTGCCCTCATCAAAGATAGCTCAGAACTCCTTTTGGAAGCCTTGGGGAGTGACCCTTCGAACTTGGCCATGGCTTGCCACATACTGAAGTCATATTGGCCAAGGAGGGCTTGGTGGTTGGCTACTCTCAGCTGCAGGCTGGAAGATGAATAAACCTTACGTCCGAAAATATCCAGCCTCCTGGAGTCTTTATTATTTGGGGTGGCCCCAGGTTGTCCCTGTCTCTTCTTGTGTTTAACTGCTTTGACCACAAGGGAATTGGGGGCTGGGTGGGAGTATAAGTACTCATTGGTTGGCACGAAGTACTTGTGTTCAGCCCTTTTAGAGATAGGGGTCATTGAAGAGGGGCTCTGCCACAGGGCATTAGTGATCTTGGAAACACCTTCATGAAGGGGTAGAGCCACCCCGGCAGGAGCTGAGGAGTATAGGACGTCAAACCAAGAGTCCGAGGGCTCCTCTAATTCCTCTGCCTGAAGTTAGAAGCGACTCTCTTCAAAAGTTTCTGGTGTGCTTTGGCGTCATCCTGAGGATCTGGGTGAGGGGGCCCCGTTATAGACTGGTCTGGTGATGACAAGGACAATGCCGCCTGCCACGGGAACCTCCACGTCCATTGGTAGTCCAGCAGCTTGCTCCCCTGGGTCCTCATGGACCTGTGGGGTCTTACCCCCCGAAGTCTCAAGCCTGAGAGGGATGGGATACCGAGGCCACTGGCCTCTCTGAGGCTCCTGACACCGATTGGGCAGCTTGGGAAGGTTGGGTGAACCCCCCCAAGGATTCCCCAGGTACCATGGTGCCAGCCATTGAGCTTGGGGCCATGGGACAGGTTTTGGTGCTGATAATGTAGTTGGCACCACCAGTACTGGGGCTTGTCCCGCAATCAGGTAACCTTGCTCCAAGCCGGAGCTATGAGCAGAGCGGTCAGTACCGGGCAACCAGGATCGGGCTGAACGGTGGCTCTTGTCTGACCAGTGCCAGTCGCTGTGTCCTGAAGCTGACCTGTCCGAGCGAGACGGTCTTGGTTGGGCTCTTGGGGACTGATGGTGTTCGGCAGATCTGCATCGACTACCCGGCAATCCACGCCTCACGCTACTCGACCAGTACCGGGATGTCGAATGAGACCAGGAGCTACTACAGGCCGGTTGCCAGGAGGATCGTCCTGAGTAGAGCGACCTCCTTCTTGGAGACAAGGGATGACGGCCCGGTGATGGGTGGTCTCTGGTGTCGGATCAGTCCCAGGCTCTTGGAGATGGTTGGGGCTGGCCCCGGAGTTCTTGCCAGGTGGCGCATGCCTCAGAGGGTCTGTGCCAATCTACTTCCGAACTATGCCTCGAGTCCCTCGATCGGTGCCCCTGGTCTGGGGATTGAAGAGGGGTCTGCTGAGCCTGCCTCTCCAGTCCTGAGGCGTGGCGGCTGCAGGTTGGCGAATGCTGGCGGGACGTCCCTCTTGCTGGGGAACAGTACCGCTGAGGCGTGAACACATGCATAGGTCCCAACACTGGTTTTCCCCGAGACCGGGGTAGCGCGGGAGCCGGTGAGGGCAGCACAGGGAGTGTCAGGATCTCCTGAGCTGCTTGAAGGGCATTGGGCGTCGACGGCACGTGAAGCTGGCTGGGGCCTACACCACTATCTGGAGTCGCAGGCAAAGCATGAGATGGGCTGCACTGCTCAACTTGAGGTAGGGCCCAACTTCCCTAGGGCGATATTGAGCTGCCCGACATGGGTCTTGGCTCTCCCCGTTCTCTTTCCTTTCCCTTGCGGGAGGTAGGAGATCTTCCCCTCACAGTCTTTTTCGGCTTCTTGACCGGAGCCACTGGGGAGACCGGTGCCAGCTCATGGACGGCACCGGGGGAGCACTGTGCACGGAGTGAGTGCCGACTCCATTAGGAGCGCTCTTATATGGATATCACGCTCCGTCTTCATCCTAGGTTTAAAGGACTTGCAGATATGGCACTTATGTGCCCTTCGCCGAAGTATCTTAGGCAGCTGGCATGTGGATCGCTGATGGGCATAGGCCATTTGCAGCAATTGCAGGGCTTAAAGCCTCAGTGCCCCGGCACAAGTAGATGGCTCCATGGCCCAGGCCGGCCCCGCCATCTCCAGGGAAAGCAGAGAAGAATTTGAATTAAGGTCCTGACAGCACTGCCCTCTGATTAGGCTGTAGAATGAGCACACAACACCCCATCGCTCCCTGACTGGAAGGGCATGGTGTAGTGGAGACACATTATGCTGCCCGGATGTGGGGGGTGGAGACGTCCTCCCCCAAAACATCACCGCTTTCTCCCCACACAAACCCTGTGCCGCTGCTTCTGGGGCTGTGGCTCCACAAGCAGCTGCCCAGGGACACACTGCGCCCCACAGCACAGTTGAATCGCCTGCCCCATGCTGGGAGGCCCTGCACTGGGAAGTGGGCATGGTTTCACATGGCTCCAGTCCCAGCTTGGCTTCAGCCCGAGCAGTCCGTTAAAAAGCGTCTGGAAGATTTGACCCACGGTCTGCTTATTGACTACCCCTGATAGAATCATAGAAGATTAGGGTTGGAAGAGACCTCTAGTCCAGGAGGTCATCTAGTCCAATCCCCTGCTCAAAGCAGGACCAACACCAACTAAATCATCCCAGCCAGGGCTTTGTCAAGCCTGACCTTAAAAGCCTCTAAGGATGGAGATTCCACCACCTCCCTAGGTAACCCATTCCAGTGCTTCACCACCCTCCTAATGAAATAGTGTTTCCTAATATCCAACCTAAACCTCCCCCACAGAAACTTGAGACCATTGCTTCTTGTTCTGTCATCTGCCACCACTGAGAACAGCCGAGCTCCATCCTCTTTGGAACCCCCGTTCAGGTAGTTGAAGGCTGCTATCAAATCCCCCCTCACTCTTCTCTTCTGCAGACTAAATAACCCCAGTTCCCTCAGCCTCTCCTCGTAAGTCATGTGCCCCATTTTCGTTGCCCTCTGCTGGACTCTCTCCAATTTGTCCACATCCCTTCTGTAGTGGGGGGACCAAAACTGGACGCAATACTCCAGGTGTGGCCTCACCAGTGCCGAACAGAGGGGAATAATCACTTCCCTCGATCTGCTGGCAATGCTCCTAATACAGCCCAATATGATGTTGGCCTTCTTGGCAACAAAGGCACACTGCTGACTCATATCCAGCTTCTCATCCACTGTAATCCCCAGGTCCTTTTCTGCAGAACTGCTGCTTAGCCAGTCGGTCCCCAGCCTGTAGCGGTGCATGGGATTCTTCCTTCCTAAGTGCAGCACTCTGCTCTTGTCCTTGTTGAACTTCATAAGATTTCTTTTGGCCCAATCCTCCAATTTATCAAGGTGACTCTGGACTCTATCCCTACCCTCCAGCGTATCTACCTCTCCCCCCAGCTTAGTGTCATCTGCGAACTTGCTGAGGGTGCAATTCATCCCATCATCCAGATCGTTAATAAAGATGTTGAACAAAACCGGCCCCAGGACCAACCCGTGGGGCACTCCACTTGATACCGGTTGCCAACTAGACTTCAAGCTGTTGATCACTATCCGTTGAGCCCGACAATCTAGCCAGCTTTCTATCCACCTTATAGTCCATTCATCAAATCCATACTTCTTTAACTTGCTGGCAATACTGTGGGAGACCGTATCAAAAGCTTTGCTAAAGTCAAGATATATCAGATCCACCACTTTCCCCATATCCACAGAGCCAGTTATCTCATCACAGAAGGCAATCAGGTTGGTCAGGCATGACTTGCCCTTGGTGAATACATGTTGACTGTTCCTGATCATCTTCCTCTCCTCCAAGTGCTTCAAAATAGATTCCTCGAGGACCTGCTCCATGATTTTGCCGGGGACTGAAGTGAGGCTGACTGGTCTGTAGTTCCCCGGGTTCTCTTTCTTCCCTTTTTAAAATATGGGCACTATATTTGCCTTTTTCCAATTATCCAGGACCTCCCCCGATTGCCACAAATTTTCAAAGATAATGGCCAACGGTTCTGCAATCACATCAGCCAACTCCCTCTGCACCCTTGGATGCATTAGATCTGGACCCATGGACTTGTGCATGTCCAGCTTTTCTAAATGGTCCTTAACCTGTTCTTTCACTACTGAGGGCTGCTCACCTCCTACCCATGCTGTGTTGCCCAGTGCAGCAGTCTGGGAGCTGACCTTGTCTGTGAAGACCGAGGGGAAAAAAAAGCATTGAGTACTTCAGCTTTTTCCACATCATCTGTCACTAGGTTGCCTCCCCCATTCAGTAAGGATCCCACACTTTTCTTGACCTTCTTCTTGTTGCTAACATACCTGTATAAACCCTTCTTGTTACCCTTCACATCCCTTGCTAGTTGCAACTCCAATTGTGCCTTGGCCTTCCTGATTACATCTCAGCATGCTCAAGCAATATTTTTATACTCCTCCCTAGCCATCTGTCCAAATTTCCACTTCTTGTAAGCTTCCTTTTTGAGATTAAGCTCACCGAAGATTTCACTGTTAAGCCAAGCTGGTCACCTGCCATATTTGCTATTCTTTCTGCACATCGGGATGGTTTGTTCCTGCGCCCTCAATAAGTCTTCTTCAAAATACAGCCAGCTCTCCTGGACTCCTTTCCCCCTCATATTAGCCTCCCAGGGGATCCTGCCCATCAGTTCCCTAAGGAAGTCAAAGTCTGCTTTTCTGAAGTCCAGGGTCCATATTTTGCTACTCTTTTTTCTTCCTTTTATGAGCATCCTGAACTCAACCATCTCATGGTCACTGCTGCCTAGGCTGCCACCCACTTCTCTTTTCCCTACCAATTCTTCCCTGTTTGTAAGCAGCAGGTCAAGAGGAGCACGACCCCTAGTCGGTTCCTCCAGCACTTGCACGGGAAGTTGTCCCCAACACTCTCCAAAAACTTCCTGGATTGTCTGTGCATTGCTGTATTGCTCTCCCAGCAGATGTCAGGGTGATTGAAGTCTCCCATTAGAACCAGGGCCTGTGATCTGGAAACTTCAGTTAGTTGTCCCAAGAAAGCCTCGTCTACCTCATCCTTTTGATCCGGTGGTCTATAGAACACACCCACCACAACATCACCCTTGTTGCTCTCGCCTCTAAACTTAACTCAAAGACTCTCAACAGGCTTTTCTCCAGTTTCATACTGGAGCTCTGAGCAATCATACCACTCTCTTACATACAATGCAACTCCTTCACCTTTCCTCCCGTAGCTGTCCTTCCTGAACAGTTTACATCCATCCATGACAGTTCTTCAGTCTTGTGAACTGCCCCACCAAGCTTCTGTTATTCCAATCACATCATAGTTCCTTGATTGTGCCAGGACTTCCAAATCTTCCTGCTTTTTTCTCAGGCTTCTTGCATTCATGTACATGCACCTAAGATAACTAGCCGATTGCCCTACTGGTGTAGAATAACCTTTAACGTACCCTTAGGTTAAGTAACTAAGCATTTAACAACTCATATAAACAATCTGCAAACTAACATCAAAATAATTGCTGTGTCCTATGACCATGTCCCATGATATATATAATATAATATACTGTCATATATAAACAACTACATTGCTCTGACCTGTTCACATATTACAACACAATCATCTAAAGTATATTCAGAGTCCAAATCTACCTATTTCTCTATGATTATGCCAAGTACATCTGGTCCACAGAGCAGTTATGAATTTATGTAGTGGCTCACCCTCAGCAAGCTCACTTTTAACTTTTCTTTTAACTTAAAAAAAAATAAAAAAGCTGAAATTCAAAGTCAGCAGGTGTTACATGGTTCTCCAAACAAGTGTTTAAATAATAAAATCTCACACATAGGTCAGATGTTTCTAATCAAGACTATGTCAAAGAATTTTTAAAATGTAAACCTATCTTTCATCCTTTGCTTCTGGTCAGTGGGAGGAGAATTGTGTTTTGAATGTCATAGCTCTCATACATGTGCAATTATCACACTAGAATTTCATAAACATATATAATTTATAATAGGGAAATCTTGGAAAATATCCTGTCAGGCACATATGTATTAAGTACAGTACCTTCACTAAACAGATTTTCTTTGTAACACCACCTTGTGATCTTCAGTTTGAACAGACTTCTTAAGGGACCATATTGAGTTCACATAGCAGTAGCAGAAGTTTTTCAATAGCCCTATATAAAAACAAACAAACAAGTAATAAGATTACCGACTGGTAGCATTTTAGGAATAAAAAAATTCACAAGTAAGTCTTAAAGATGTTTAAATGTTACATAAAAACATCTTCCAATAAAAAGAGAAAATTCTTAATTCCCATTGATAAATTGTTAACTTATGCTATTGGACAGATTTTTTTTTTATTTAAGTGCTACACCTCTACCTTAATATAACGCTGTCCTCGGGAGCCAAAAAATCTTACCGCGTTATAGATGAAACCGCGTTATATCGAACTTGCTTTGATCCGCCGGAGTGCGCAGCCCCACCCCCCC
>NW_020664420.1:51832011-51845838 GCF_002925995.2 Terrapene triunguis
GACGTGGCAGGTTCGGCTGATCGCGGCCCCCACTGGCCGCGGTTCGCCATCCCGGTCCAACGAGGGCGACGGGAAGCGGCGTGGGTGAGGGATGTGCTGGCCGCGGCTTCCCGCCGCTCCCATTGGCCCGGGACGGCGAACCGCAGCCAGTGGGGGCCGCGATCGGACGAACCTGCCGTGTCAGCAGGTAAATAAACTGGCCCGGCCCGCCAGGGTGCTTACCCTGGCGAGCCGCGTGCCAAACGTTGCCGACCCCTGCTATAGAAGTACAGTATATCCCATCCATCAACTGAATATTCTATAATACAACTTTGTGAAAAGAAGGTTCTTACCTCTTTCGAGTCAAGTAATTTTTAAAAATGAGTGAGAATTGTGGAGGGTTTTAAAAACTCTTTATTTTATATAAAGGAATGGAAATTCCTTCTGGAGTGCTTTCCAGGATGGATCAGCTATGGCAATGGGAAAAACTCTCAGTCAAGTAGCTGGGGTGTAGGTTGGGAAACACTAATACCACTACTAGTCCACAATTAAAAATTAAACTCCTTCCTAAATATGCTTTTAACAAATAGACCAAAACTACTGAAGAATCCATTTCTGTCTCTTGGGTACAAAAACACACAGTGTTTTTTTAAAGAAATAAGTAGTAAAGGAAATGCAAAAACCTATATGAAAAATGACATTAAGGTTGTGACACCAGAGAACAAAAGCCAAGAAATTTAAAGTTAAGCTGACACTCAGTCCTTAAATCATGCTATTGTGCTTCTTTTTAAAAAGCAACAATGTGAGTTAATGACAAGTTGTCAGCCTTAACTTTGAATTGCCTGAAGTTTGTCATTTGGTGTTTGTGTCACAACCTTAATGTTATTTAAATGTAGTTTTTAGTATCTATTATTTAAAAAGGTCTACTTTAAGACAGCAAAAAGCTTTGATGGAGTAAACCTCAAAGTACACTGCATTGCCGGTATGCCACTTCATTAGAAGTAGTGCATAAAATATATGCTGTTGACAAATCTAATTCATTAAAGTTGAGATAGATGCACTTTAAAACAACTGGCTGGCATCATTATCTTCCTTTTATAAATTATTCCTCTTTTTCCTTTTGACTGAACTTGTCACTGTTCCCTTTTCAGAGTGTGAATGTTATGCCTTAAAATTCAATACTTTCAACATTTTTAGACGAGTCATAAGTTAAATAAAGTAGCTTATTTGCTAAAAATAAGTGTGTAAGCAAAAAAACTTACACTGATTATTTCAGTGATTTTAAGTGAAGACAAGTAAAATTAGTTAACAATGTATAGCAGTTTCAGCTTGCTCAAAAACATAAAATAAAAATGTATTGGATAGGAATAGGGAATTAAAAAATAGAAGGGAGAGAGCCATCATGGCAGCCCTGTTGCATTGCTATGCAGATGATTTGGGTTTAGAATTGAATCGTGCTCTGCAAGAGAGAGGAGATCAGGCACATCACAATGTTGACAGCTGACACATACTTTTAAAGGGAAATTGCTAACTGTATTACTCTTAGAAACCAAAACACAGTGCAGCATTATGTTGACTGTTTGGAGGAAGCTTTAAGCTGGCAAAGTACACTTAATCAGAGAAGAAAAATTTCTCACATATTAGCTACTTTCTTCTCTATGAATTAGATGTTCAATTAAAAGGTCATCCTTCCTTGACAGTATGTGAGGGCAGCTACAAAGCTCATCTGTAAGCTTCTTCAGTGCAAAAACGGAACTTTTAGTTTCTTTCAATGCTATACACAACTGGAAAACTGTTATTGAATTAGTTACATAAAATGCATCTCAGTATCTTCATATGCTGTAACAAATCATTTTAAAAAGGCTGGTTGGTGTAGTGGACATGTAACTCAGAGAAAGTTAAATTAGAAATTTTTTCTTGCTCTGTCCTATACACCTACCAGTTCTTCACTAAATATCAGGTGTCCCAGCTAATTCCATAGTCTCTTCTCATGTTTTGGATGAGGACAAAAGGATAAAAAACATTTTTTTTTTTAGGAGTTATTAAACCTCAAGTTCATTTAAGGGTAAACTCTGGAACTCATGTACCAGGAACAATTTTTTTCCTGATGAAAAATGAAGTTCAACTGGCAGAACTCTTTGCACCGTGGGAAGACAAGACAAGACACCAGGAACGTTGTTTAACTAGGCCACAACTTTATTAACACATTTGGAAACTATCCAGCAACAACTCATCCAGTGCAGGTCACCCTTCCTTTGTAATTCATGCCACCTGGTGGAGGGCTGCCGTCGGCCTCCCCAGCTCTCAGTCAACCTGGTCCCAGCACCATTGTTGGGACCTATTGCCTTTTCCTCATATGAGAGTTATGGAGCGGTTGTCTCCTCAATGTATTGGACATTAAGATCCCTGACGCCAGTTCCCAACTTCTTTGGGAAATGCCTTCTCCTAATCCATTTCCAATTCCAGTTTATCAGTGAACCAGACCACATATTGAACCATTACCTGCACTGGGCACTGCCACCAGGAGGCACCAGAAATTTGCTTGGCTGCCTCCTCACCATGCCTGCTGGATTCCCAGATTGTTAACACTTCATTCCCTAATAGCGTCCAGATTAACCTCCATTCCCCACTGGAGAGATGTACAACCTCTTCCTTGAATAACTCAGGTACTGAATATGCATTTTCATGATGGGTAATCATCAATTTTTCCTGCTCACATAATTTAGCCAACAGTCAATTTAATTCTCACCTGGCCTTGCCCACCCACTCCCCACATCAGATCCTCCACTGCAGCAGCTCAGGCCAGTTCACAATTACCCCCAGGAAAAGGACTTCGTTCCACCCCTAATATCTTTGTCCTAATCCTTATCTGTACTCCTTTACTAAACCCCCAAATAGTTTCCTACAAGTTACACACTGATCCATTCACATGGTCCCTCCCTGGCCAATGAATGTAAGAGTGGAAGCTGCTGGTCCCAGAGTCTGCCCCTCCATCTATGCCAATTTAAAGCTTCCTCATCACTGAGGCCCAGCTTTGAATTTCCAGAGAGAACTGGCCACTCACCTGTGGGGGCCAAGTGCACAATACTTTGCCTCCACAACTAGATGCCTATTCCTGTGACCCATTATCTTGATCTTGAAGGAAGAGATAAAAGGGAAGAGTATAGCATATTTAGACCACTGAATCATCATCCCAGAAGGGGACATCCATACACTTGTATGCATTTCGATGCCCCCACTGATATCTGAAATAACTGTGTTCCTATTTCAAACTGTGCTGTGGATATAGCCACTCCAGTCCTAAATTAATGGTATCCCAATTCATTAGGGAAACCTCAACAACACATGCTCCTCAGCATCCCCAAGAACGGAGATGTCCTTTTCTGAGGTAACCCTCTTCCCTGTGAGGAAACAGTAGCCTGACACCAGCAGGCCTCTGCACTAGGCAAGTCTGTACTACTTTAGCTGGACCAATCCCAGCCTACCTACACTCTTGTAGCATTATTTCACGGGATGCCACATCAGCTATCCAGCAAGCAGTGCTGCCTAGCCTGTTTTTGGGGTTCCTCAGTCACAAACACACCCAGACAGTTTCCCTTTTACCACATGTACATTTATTCTTCAGTTCTTAAGCAAAACAGAACATGACACAGGTATTCAGCAGAAGGTTTGCACACAGCCTTCTCTCCTCTGCCAACTCACTCACTGAGCTCCTCTGCTTCCTGTTCCTCCCAGTTATATATCCTCTCAACTACTGAGCCAATTGTCTCATTAGCCCAGCAATTACCACCCAGGTGTCAGTAATCTCCCAACAGAAACTGGTTAATTGCTTCCAGTTAAGCCTGCAGCCTTCTCTGTGCTGCAGCAATCTCAGTGACCAGGGTGCTACAGCTAGCACCCTGTCACAAACTATATCTTACCTTGACATCCCTTAATTGGTTTTCTGACAGTGTCAGATCTCTCCCTCTCATTGCAGCTCTTTAAACCCCAAATCCCTATCCAAATCCACCTTTGCTGACCCCTTAATAATCCTTATTGAGACCAACCCCCCATAGCCTAACTAAAACCCACTACCAAGGTTGTGGTAACCCAGTATCTTAACACAAAGTGTGTTGCTCTAGCAATCCAAAATGCCATATGATGCCAACCTACAGTGTACCCATGATACCATCAATTGTAGTACCCAATATAAAAATAGGTCAGATTTTCTGAGAGCTCTCTCCTGTCCTCAAACGGAGTTGAATAAATTCCTCAAGAGTCCCAACATACACCTGAATGTTTTAGTTGCTTTGCAATGAACCAAGGTTCTAGAGACCTAGCTGCACCTGAAGGAAAAATAAGAGTTAAATCATTATTCTAGGTCTTTCCCATCACTTATTGATTTGGTCCCAAGCCTCTGTGAAGATCTCCTGTCTTCTGTTGACCAGCCGTTGAAGATTGTTCGAGATAAGGTGGTGGGAAAGGACTATCTATTGTGTGACTACAACAGAGATGGAGATTCATATAGGTGAGCTCATATCCCAAGAATGCAGCTGATCTCATGGAAGGATCACAGTGCAAATCATTACTAAAAGACAGCGTTACTTTCCCTTCTTCCTCTTGTTTTTGAGCAAAGCTGCGCTGAGATTGACCTCAATTTGCTAATGAAGAGCTTGATTCTGCCACCTTTGTTAGACAATACCTTACTATATAAGTAGCCCCAACAGAACCAGTGGAATCATGTAAGGTGTTGTCCAACACAAGTAAGAGTGTCAGAATCAACCCCTAACATCTCCTGCCTCTTTACTCTGCACTAGAAGACACTGAGTTAATCTTCCAAGAACCTGGCAATATTGCCATTAGTCTGATATCTTTGGGGGGGAGTGGGAGGGCCACTACAAACTGTGGTAGGAATGAGACACATTTTAGCACAGATGATGCACTAAGTTGATTGCTCCTGAGTCACTGGAATCTAGACTATGGCCTTAGTTGATTCACTGGAGTTCAGGGGGCTGGTCACATGTTCAAGTATCTTGCTAAATTGGGGTGGATGCAAAGGGGAGTCCTCTGGGCTCTGTACTTTTTATCATCCAGTTGTATTTTAGAGGATTAACACCAGAGTTGGCCATCTAAAGGGACACTATTTATGCTGTCTGTAGGTGATATATTGTGGTTTCCAGGGTGGAAAATCTCTGGAGTAGAGGACAGTAGGAGAAATTGATGATGGAGGGATAGCTCAGTGGTTTGAGCATTGCCCTGCTAAACCCAGGGTTATGAGTTCAATCCTTGAGGGGGCCATTTGGGGATTTAGTTGGGGATTGGTCCTGCTTTGAGCAGGGGGTTGGACTAGATGACCTCCAGAGGTCCCTTCTAACCCTGATATTCTATGATTCTATGATTCTATTAACTTCCTCATATTAAGGCAGTGGCTCAAGTGGTAGTCCTCAGGTTCGTTTGGGGCACCTGCTTCAAAAGAGAAGTTCACAAATATGCTATCGTAAAAGGCCCTGCAACTATTTTTTCCCTACATAAATCTCATCTCTTACTATGTAATATAAACTCTCCAAAGACTTTGAACTCTGGAATCATTCTAAGACATCTATCTCTAGACAGTATATGATATCTTTAGTCATGCTGAACATCGTTTCCTCACTATGCTCTCCCTTGTCATGGTAATCCCACAGGAGTGCCCAGGGCATCTTGAGCTCAATGACAGATTAAGCCATTCCTCTGTTCCTGTGCCTAGATGGAGAGCATCTGACAGACCCCCCTAATGGAGTGTAACCTCCTCTGGGGGGCTGGACCAAATATGTGCTGCACCAGTGCCAAAATGTTTTATTTTATTTTTAACCTTCATGTTTGTATTTGCATGAATTCGAACAATATTTTTGCCCTCAGTGAAGGTTGTCTAGTTGCTTGCTAAGATTGGGTCTCAGGCTTGTCTGCCATGGAACAAAGGATGACATTTAAATAGCCAAAGTCATCCATTCTAACTATATTTAAAGATAACACATACATACCCACATGCGTGTGCGCATGCACACACATGCACACCCTTCATTATAAATAACTTTAAGGTTGCCAAGTCAAGCACTTAAAAGTTAGGAAATGGCAGAATTAAGGTTGCCTGAGCCTCTTGTGTGTGTTCAATATGATCTAGTCTTTAATTACATGATCACATTTAAAAAAAAAAAAAACATTCAGTGCACAGGATGGACTTGTTCTCAGGAATGAATCAGGATTGTGTAGTTAAGAAGAGGGTTTGTTTAGGACCACTGCTTCATTTGTTGCAGATGATGAATGGTGTGTAGCAAATGAGGCTAGGGATTTCAAAAAGGAAAAGGATGGTCTCATGGTTAAGGAAAATGAATACTGCTTTGGTGAATTGGATTCAAGCCCTGCCTCTGCCACAGAGTTCCTGTGTGATGCTAGGTAAATCACTTAAACCACGCCTTTCACAGGTGGTCACTAATTGCATACTCTTCATTTTCTGGGTGCCCCTCTCGATACCCTGGAGTCTGATTTGCATAAGGCCTGAGCACTCACAGCTATAACTGAAGTCAATGGGAGCTGTGGTTTGAACATATAAAGTGCTATGTAATCTTAGATATTCTGAAAAAATCAGGTCCTAAGTGTCTTTAATTGGACAGCCAAAATTAGTAGATATTTTTCCAATTAATCTCTCTGTGGCTCAGTTCTTCCTCTGTAACATGGGGATAATAAAATCCACTCATCTCATGTGTTGTGAAAATAAATTCATTATTGTTTGTAAAGCACTCAGACACTATAATATCCATAGAAAACCCTACGAAGAAATTAATAATTCTATCTTCAGAGCAGGATCTGAATAGCGTGTAGTAAATAAGGCATGGGACCACACAATGAACAATTAGAAAACAAAATATGGAATAGCTGCAATTTAAGTGAGCGTCGTCCATCTTGTTTACTGAATGAAGCAGGAACATGACTGTATCATAATGCAGACGCACAAGAGGACTGAATCAAGGTTGAAAAGACCTTGATTCTTTTAACAGTTTTTTGTGTGTAATTTCTTAGATTAATAAAAAACTGAAAAACCAAAAATTCCATTATGTGGCATCATATTGATGATACCCACATGGTTCATCAGCAGGGTTGGAACCTTTAGATCCACTGTAACTGGTAGCAGCAGTAGTTGGGGGCAGGAGGGGAGGGAATGAGACACTTTGCCAGTGCATTCCACAAATATTTGTTGACAGCAGAGAAACAGGGAGATTCAGGAATCCTGAGTTCCATTCCAAGCTCTGGAGTTGAGAGTGCTCTGGTGGCCACAGTCTCTTCCGCTAGTTATTCACAGACCTGACCCCTTCTGCCCATCCCCTCCAACCTGTTCTAGTCCTGCCTCTTGGCAAATTTGGCAAAGTTATAAGCAACTGGAAACAGTTCATAATGGGAAATGCTGGGTAATTTTAATAATAGGCAGTGAAACCAGCTCCATCTATAGTCAGCCTGGTCGCACTTGATTCCCTTAGACACTGGAAAAGACGGTTACTCACCTTTGTAATGGGTGTTCTTCGAGATGTGTTGCTCATACCCATTCCAATCGGTTTGCGCGCGCCGCGTGCACGATCAACGGAAGGTTTTTACCCTAGCAACACTCATTGGGTTGGCTGAGGCGCCCCCTGGAGTGGAGCCCTTGCGGCACCGGATATATGCCCCTGTCGACCCAGCGCCCCCTCAGTTCCTTCTTGCCGGCTACTCCGACAGAGGGGAAGGAGGGTGGGTTTGGAATGGATATGAGCAACACATCTTGAAGAACAACAGTTACAAAGGTGAGTAACCGTCTTTTCTTCTTCGAGTGCTTGCTCATATCGATTCCAATAGGTGACTCCCAAGCCATACCTAGGCGATGGGGTCGGAGTTAGAAGTCACAGAATGGAGGACCGCTGAATCGAATGCAGCATCGCCCCTGGACTGCTGCACTATCGCATAGTGGGAAGCGAAGGTATGCACAGATGACCAAGTTGCTGCCCTACAGATCTCCTGTATGGGCACATGAGCCAGAAAGGCAGAGGACGAAGCTTGAGCCCGAGTAGAGTGGGCAGTGAGGCGGGTAGTTGGGACACCAGCTGAGTCATAGCATGCATGGATGCATGATGTAATCCAAGACGAGATTCGCTGTGTGGAGACCGGGAGGCCCTTCATCCGGTCTGCCACCGCTACGAACAGCTGGGACGTCTTCCTAAAAGGTTTTGTTCGTTCGATGTAAAAGGCGAGAGCCCTACGAACATCTAGGGAATGCAGCTGTTGCTCTCGTCGCGAAGCGTGAGGCTTTGGAAAGAAGACCGGGAGGAAGATGTCTTGATTGACATGGAAGGCAGACACCACCTTAGGAAGGAAGGCGGGGTGTGGTCACAGCTGTACCTTGTCCTTATGGAACACCGTATACGGTGGGTCTGAAGTGAGGGCTCGAAGCTCCGACACATGTCTTGCTGAGGTGATAGCGACAAGGAAGGCTGTCTTCCAGGAAAGGTACAGAAGCGAGCAGGTGGCCATTGGCTCAAAGGGGGCACCCATGAGTCTAGATAGGACCAGATTGAGGTCCCACGTAGGGGCCGGATGTCGAATTTGCAGGTACAGCCATTCCAAACCCTTGAGAAACCTGCTGACCATGGGATTGGAGAAAACCGAGCGCCCGTTTTTGCCAGGGTGGAAGGCTGAAATTGCTGCTAGGTGTACTCTGATGGATGAGACAGCTAGGCCTTGCTGTTTCAGGGACCAGAGATAATCTAGGATGGTAGGTACTGGCACCTCCAGAGGGACAGTATTGCTCACGGCAAACCAGCAGGAGAAGCGCTTCCATTTGGCCAGGTATGTGGACCTAGTAGAGGGCTTTCTGCTACCCAAGAGTACTTGCTGCACTGAACGGGAGCAACGCAGCTCAGATTGAGTTAGCCATGCAGCATCCATGCTGTGAGATGGAGGGACTGCAGGTCCGGATGACATAACCTGCCGTGCTTCTGAGTGATCAGATCCAGCCACAATGATAGAGGAATTGGTTTGGTCACTGACAGATCGAGGAGTGTGGTGTACCAATGTTGCCTGGGCCACGCCGGAGCGATCAAGATTAAGCGGGCCTTGTCTCTGTGTAACTTGAGAAGGACCTTGTGGACTAAGGGGAAGGAAAGAAAGGCGTAGAACAGGTGGTCTTTCCATGGTATCAGGAAGGCATCCGACAGGGAGCCCGGGGAGCGTCCCTGGAGAGAGCAGAACACCTGGCACTTCTGATTCTCGCCAGAGGCAAAAAGGTCTATGTGGGGAAATCCCCACTTCCGGAAAACAGAATGGATAACGTCCGGACGTATCGACCACTCGTGAGCCAGGAAGGACCTGCTGAGGCGATCTGCCAAGGTGTTCTGGACTCCTGGGAGAAAGGACGCCACCAGGTCGATCGAGTGGGCTATGCAGAATTCCCACAGGTAAATGGCTTCCTGACAGAGGAGGGACGACCGCGCTCCGCCTTGCTTGTTGATGTAAAACATGGCCGTTGTGTTGTCTGTGAAGATTGTGACACAACGGCCCTGAAGGTGTTCGCGGAATACCTGACACGCCAGGTGTACTGCTCTCAGTTCCCGTACGTTGATGTGCAGGGTTATCTCTTGTGCGGACCGGCGCCGAGATGGGGATCGGTGCCGGGACTGCGAGCGGTGCAGAGACCGCGACCTGGAATGGGACCGAGATCGGTGCCGAGCTGTCTCGCTCTGCAATGGAGGTCGCATGAAGGCGGGCTTCCCTATAGATGGGACAGTCCACACTGGCAGTGCAGGAGGGTGAGATGGTCCACGCTCAGTCAGCGTGATCAGGTCACGAGCGGTGGAGAAGGTCTCCGGAGTGGACAGCAGACCGAGCTCAACCATGGTGTGCACTGGGGAGCTTCTGTGCACCGGACTCAACGGCGCTGGACAGGACGGTGCCAGAGCTGGAGCCTTCGCGGTCCTGCACGGGCCGTTGCTCCAATGGGGGCACAGGCGGTGCCTGCTACTGTACAGGTTTGTGCTGCTTCTTGGGCCGCGGAGACAGCGAGCGGTGTCGAGCCTGTACCGGTGCCGGAGACGTCCGGTGCTGAGTCGTTCTGGTGCCGAAGGCGCGCTTTGGACCGATGGCAACTGGTCTGCATGTGGTGCCGAGGGCACCGGGGTAAGTGCCGCTTCCATTAGGAGCTGTTTTAAACGAAAGTCCCGCTCCCTTTTTGTCCAAGGCTTGAAAGCCTTACAAATGCGACACTTATCTGGATGATGGGATTCCCCCAGGCACTTCAAACAGGAGTCGCGGGGGTCTCCCGTAGGCATCGGCTTGAGACAGGCCAAGCAAGGCTTGAAACCCGGAGACCTAGGCATGGGCCCTGGTACCGGGAAGGGGATAAACCCCGTTTCCTCCAAGTACTATCTACACTACCTACAAAACTTACTATTAACTACACTATAATTGTTAAAACTATTAAAAACTACACTAAACAACTATCTACAGTACAACGAGCAAAGAGCTAGGGAGGTGGAGATCAGCTATGCCGCGCTCCACAGTTCCAACGACCATCGCGGGTGGTAAGAAGGAACTGAGGGGGCGCTGGGTCGGCAGGGGCATATATCCAGCACCGCCTCCAGGGCCCTCAGCCGACCCCCCGAGTGTTGCTAGGGTAAAAATCTTCCGATGATCGTGCATGCGGCGTGCGCACACCTATTGGAATCGATATGAGCAAGCACTCAAAGAAGAACCATCAATCCAATTTCCTCCAAATGGGCCCATGCCAGAGCCCTAACTGTACTGTGGACCCAACAGACTAATCTGTTATATTCTAACATTGCTGAGTCTTTCTCCAAATCCCTGTCCAACAGCATGCCTGCACATCTTCAGTGGGAAGCATGCCCACTTTCCCAGATCCAAATTAGTCTATTAGCTTCCATACGCTCCTTTTCTATCTCTGCCCTTATCTTCCTTTCACAGTAATTAGTATATATATATAGCCCGTAAATATCATCTCTATTGGCTTAGAGAAGGTGTGCTATAAATCAAAGCAGATACTCCTGTTTAAGCCTGCTTCACTGAAAGACTGGGACTGTTAACTGCAGTGGCTTCCACCACACTAGATGCCTCCCAATCACTCTCAATGCAGTGGAAGCCATCTCAGTAGCCTTGAGTTAGATTCAAAGGTGTTTGATCTGTAACGTTCTGCCTGCAGGAAGGACCAACGCTCCATTGGCTGCTGCCACTACTTCAATCTTGAACCCATGCAAGTCATGAATTGGTGCAATGCCCAGATTCCATGGCAGTGGGTTACTTTGCCTACCCCTAATGTCTGGGCACTAGGATCCAGGAAATCCACAAATCCATTTTAGTTTGGCAACCCAGCTGCCAGCAGAATATGGAGCCTGTGCTACAGGATGGTGCTAACTCCTGAACAACCCAGGGGGAAAGAAAACCGCTTCAGCATCTGATCTTTGTATAGAGGAGATTTTGAACCCCTATCAAAGGGAAACCTTATGGGCACTCCCAAGTTCCATCCCTCCTCCTCCACCACAGGTCAGTGATTTCAGCCTCTAGGGAACTTCCTGCCTTTCCCCCCACTTTTCCTTTCTGCCATAGTCCTGTGGGGGCAAGAGCTCAGCCAGGGTATCAACCATGCTGCCCCTTCAGGGCCGACTCATCCACCCCCTGACCAACAAGAAACATCCCACAACTTCCATCCTCCTCTATCACCCCCACAGGGGAAAAGCTCTGGCTCCTATTGTGTGCAAACGGCCCAGCCCTGGGCAACTACTTTTGGCACAACTGCTGCCACACATTCTTTCTGTTGCTGCAATCCTGGGGGTGATTTCCACTGTTCTTGCTGGGACCCAGGTACTCTTGCTGCCAACTAACAGAGGGTTTCATAGGGATCCCCTGGGTCAGATATATGCATAATATTTCACTAGAGGGGGGCATGTGAGGTCTCTACCAAGAGCCAGTAAATCACTGATCATAATAATTATGACAAGATGTTTGTATGGGAAGCATTTTAAGAGATGTGTAAAATATTAGATTCCAAAACAGGTGAAGTAAAACTTGTCACCTGAGTCGAGACAAGCCTCAGGGCTAACTCAATCAGCACATAGAACCATGAACACCTGCCTAGTGTCTAGGCCAGGTGGGGGCCTGATGATTTAGAAAGACAAAGAACTCCAAGATAAGCCTCTGAAGAGGGGACCTCCTGGGATAAGAGACAACGGTTTGTAACAGCAACTACAACAAAAAAAGAGAGGAGACAAGATTTTATCTTTCACCAAAGAGGCAAGCTGGCAGTATGACTGGTCTCATGAATGGTGGATCACAGCAAAACCTGGCTGTAAAACGCTGAAAGGACTTAGGGTAAGCATTGCTCTACAAGACACGAAAGTATCTGGTAAATAAGTCTAGGTTCTAGAATGCATGTTATGATTTTATTTTACATGTAACCATTTGTTTCCAATACTACTACTTGCTAACATTTGAATCTCTATATTTTGTTAAATAAACTTTTACTTGTTTTCACAATAAACATATATAAAAGTATTGTTTGTTAACATGAGCGGTGATCTGAGGTGAAACTGGTAAGCTGGGGTGTACTGTTTCTTTGGAAGCACTGGTTCTGTGAACGCTGTGAGTTTCCAGTAGAACAGGGGCTGGACACTCCAGGGAGATTGTTGGAAGTTGGAGTGTGCCTACTGCTAACCTGTAGAGAAACAGCAGAGCCTGCATAGGCCTAAAGAGGAATGCTTGTGTTGCCAGTGGCCAGTGGAGTAGGGGAGCTGACCCCCATCAGAGACAGACAAGGCTTCTTCATGCTAAGGGCAGGTAGTAGAGAGTTGTTTCACAACCCTGGGTACCTCCAGGAAGCATTACAGATCCCACTGCTGACCCTGAGGCTCATGGGGACCTCCCACCTTGGAGGGCACAGTGGGGTACCCTGGCCATAAACAACCACAGCAGGCTTTTCTGCTGCCTGTCACCTTACAGCAACTCCACCTCCCTCACCAGGTGCAGAATAGTGCTCATGTGTAGAAGGAAAGGCTTATAAGCTCTCCCCTTGGTTGCAAGGGTATATATTATGTTGCACTCTTCTATCCAACCAATCAGCCACAGTATTGCCTTCTGACCTCCTCAAAGTGAGAGGGGGTAATCCTTAAAGGGGCCATGGTTCTTCTTTCCCTGCTAGCCCAGATAAAGCCCCTCCCTGACCTCTGAGGCTAGAGGTGGGGGGCTGGAAGGAGTGCAGCATTGTTCCAAAACTAGTATAGCTGCTCAGGGTTTCTCTCTCAACAAGCAAATATATGGACCTAATTTTCAGGTGTGCTGTGCACTCACAGCTCTTACTGAAGTCAATGGGAGTTATGGCTTTCAGCAACTCTGATAATCAGACTTATGCTAACCCCCACCCACACAACTTTGAAATTAGGGTTACCATATTTCAGCAAGCAAAAAAGAGGACGGGAGGAGCCCCACCCTAGCCCCGCCCCCGTCCTGCCCTAGCCCCGCCCCTGACCCTTCCACTCCCTCCCACTTCCCGCCCCCCTCAGAACCCCCAACCCTTCCCCCTGCTCCTTGTCCCTTGACTGCCCCCTCCTGGGACCCCTGCCCCTAACTGCCCCCCAGGACTCCACCCTCTACCTAAGCCTCCCTGCCTCTTGTCCCCTGACTGCCCCCTCCTGAGACCCTCCCCCCATCCTAACTGGCCCCCTAGGACCCTACCCCCTACCTGTACCCTGACTGCCCCAACCCTTATCCACACCCCCACCCCTTATCCACACCCCCACCCCCAGACAGACCCCTGGGACTCCCACGCCCCATCCAACCACTCCCCACCCCGACAGCCCCCCC
>NW_020664420.1:51846238-52083920 GCF_002925995.2 Terrapene triunguis
GTACCCTGACTGCCCAAAACCTTCTCCACCCCTCCAAAAAGCCCCCCCCCCGAACTCCCGACCCCCCCCATCTCTTGATTGCCCCCTCCAGAACCTCCCTGCCCCTTCTCCGAACCCCTGGCCTCCTTACCCTGCCGCTCGTCCCGGCACGCTGGAGAGCGGGGGAGGAGCTCCAGACTGCCGGAGGCGATCTGCGAATGCAGGGAGGGAGGGAGGGAGTGAGTGATCTCTGCTGCAGGGGAAGCGGAGGAGGGGCTCTCTCTGGCTGTCGGAGCCCCATGTAAGTGGCACCATCCGGCCGGCTGCCCTGTTAGCCGCGCATGCTCTGCAGGGGGGGGTGGGGTGAAGTCCAGACATTTACAAATTCCCCCCGGACGCTATTTTTAGCTCAAAAAGCCGGACATGTCCGGGGGAATCCGGACGAATGGTAACCCTATTGAAATCTACCTTTTGACAGAAACACTCTTCATTTGTTGGTATCCATAACAACACTAAAATGGCCTGTTCTCTGCTTCAGAGACATTACTCTTTCCAAAGTCAATAAGACATTGCCTTTTTGGCAAGTACTATTTGCTTCATCCACTTGCTGGCCAAGTCTTCCCAACTGACAGTGATAAATAAGTTATGTACACATGCTAAATATATTTTAGAAAATAAAGTTGCTACTATTATGAGTTTTTGTGAGAAGTTTCAGAGAATTGATAGCCCAATAGGACTGGTTGGTACTGGTAGTGACTCAGAACTCTTACGGCAAAGATAAATGAAAGCATGAAGATACAATATACATCTGTAAGATCTGTCGGTGACGAGAAATATCCTGCAGATTGATGTGAGGACAAACATCTCCATGATAAATCTCTTCTAGCATCTTACAAACAGCACTTGAAAAAAAAATTACGCACTATACATCAGCCTCAGGACTAAAACCTACTAACCGTGTAAAAAAAGTAAGTATCTAGTACAATAATACATTTCCTGGCAGTCCCAATAACATAAATGAATAAAACAATTGTGTAGTGTATAATTATAACTGTTAGTGGTTTATTTATTTTTAAAAAATATATAACTTGGTAATACTCTTGCCTTTGTTATACTTTCTTTACCATCCTGATTTTACTTTCACCCTCCTCCCTCTTTTTTTCTTTTTGATCACAGTACATGGTATATATTTTCCTGCATTGCTTTCAGCATATTTTCTTTTCTCTTTCCTTCCATAACCTTATACTTCTTCATCTTTCTTTCCTTTCATCCAAGGCAACCACAGATGTAATGAACAGTAGGAAAGGCAAGAAATAGATGGGGAAATATGTTGCCCCAGTGGTTGTATCACATCTGAAATTACTTTTTAAGCTCTGTGGGATAGGATTCAAATTCATCTGCATCATGTGACATCAAACATGGTGTTAGGGACTGCTTAATAAAAACATAGCTTTCTGCACTGTAATGCTTGTCCTTTGTGAAGAAAAACAAAAAGGGAAAGAATAACTCCTTGATTGGAAGTTAAAATAAAAATATACATTTGTTTTAATATGTGGTCACAATTATAGAACTATCACTATGCACATGCACCAATACACTTGCAAGTGCTTAGAGAAGTCTAGTGCATAACAGAGATAAAGAATTTAAATAAATAAATAAATAAATAAAATGAATTCATATATTAGGTGAAAAATGCCCTGTGGCTATATCAGGAAAGGATAGGAAGAGTAATTTGAACAAGGAAAGGGATTGCTGACTAGCTCATGAAGGGCATTCTACATAGGGGAGGCAATATTAGAAGGCTGTGAGGAAAGCAGACCAATTAAGCATCCAAGGCTGTTATCACTGGTTTAGGTCAGAGGGAGAGAAAGGGAACAGGATAGGAAATTTGAGTCAGACAGACAGGGAGGGGCAGGGTAAGGCACAGTCCTGAAGGCAAGGACAAGAAGCTTGAACTTGATACAGTGGTGAAAAGGGACCTATTGGAGGGATTCAAATCTTTGTCTATGCAAATAAATAAATAATGAATAAATAAATAAAAAGTTAGCAGCAGCTGACAATGGGTGTTAGTAACAGGTTCACCTGAATTACATCTGAAAATGGTTAATCTAAAAGGATATGCAGAACCAAACTGTGCTCAGCACCATTTCAAAATACATGGTTGAGCAAGGTACTGAGCCCTTTTGTCCTGTCTACATTTGTAGAAAACCAATTTTTATTATAGTGATAGACTCAAGGAGCGCAACTCAAGGTTGTACCAACATGGGGAACAGCTATTTAATGATAGCAGAGAAACGTATAACATGATCCAATGGCTGGACATTGAAACTAAACAAATTTAGACTGGAGATAATGTATAAATTTTTAACAACGAGAGTAATTAAACATTGAACCGATTTGCCCAGGATCATGGCTAGGGCCCTACCAAATTCACAACCATGAAAAATGCGTCACGGACCGTAAAATCTCATCTCCCCCTGTGAAATCTATATAGTATAGTGTAAAAGCACACAAAAGACTAGATTTCATGGGGGAGACCAGTGTTTCTCAAATTGGGGGCCCTGAGCCAAAAGGGAGTTGCAGGGGCAGTTGCAAGGTTATTTTAGAGTGGTCGTGGTATTGCCACCCTCACTTCTGTGCTGCCTTCAGAGCTGGGAGGCTAGAGAGTGGCAGCCATTGGCCAGGCACCAAGCTCTGAAGGCAGCGCCCCACCAGCAGCAGCTCAGAAGTAAGGGTGGCAATACCATACCATGCCACCCTTACTTCTGCGCTGCTGCCTTCAGAGCTAGGCAGCCAGAGAGTGGCAGCTGCTGACTGAGGGCCCAGATCTGCATACCATGCCATCCTTACTTCTGCACGGCTGCTGGCGGCAGCTCTGCCTTCAGAGCTGGGCTCCCGGCCAGCAGCTGCTGCTCTTCAGCTACTAGGGTGACCAGATGTTCCAATAAAATCAGGACTGTCCCGATATTTAACCCTTTGTCCCACGTCCCGATCCATGTACGATGGGGACCCCATTTGTCCTGATATTCAGGTAAGGACGTGAGCGGGAGGGAGGCGCCGATTCCGTGGGTGCACCCACGGGGAAAAATTAGCGGGTGCGCCGCATGCAGTGGCAGCCAAGCTCCCCATTCGTTGCCTCCTTCTCCTACTCCCCCCAGAACGCCACGTCCCCGCTCCTCCCCCTCCCTCCCAGCGCTTCCGCCTCCCCCGCTGACTAACAGCTGTTTGGTGGCACTTAGGACTTTCCAGTAGGGAGGAGGAGGAGGGGGGACACGGCACGCTCAGGGGAGGAGGCAGAGAAGAGGCAGGGCAAGGACTTGGGGGAAGGGGGTGGAATGGGGGCAAGGTGAGGGCGGTGCAGGGGCAGAAAGAGGCAGGGGAGCGGGCAAGCACCCATCAGGCAGAGGGGAAGTCGGCGCCATAGAAGGCGAGTGGTGGGTGGGAGGGGTGAAGAGGCAAGCGGCAAGCCAGCAGCGGGTGTGGGGGGGTGAAGAGGTGAGTGGCGGGCCAGCGACAGGCAGGGGGTGTAAGGAGGCGAGCGGTGGGTGGGGGACTGAGGAGGGACGCAGCAAGCCATCAGCGGGCCGGGGGATGAGGAAGGGCGCAGTGGCTGGGAGGCCGAGCAGGGAGGGGGCAGGACCTGGGGCAGAGTGGGGGTGGAGCCTGGGAGGAGCAGGGGTGGACTGTGGGCGGGGCTGACGGCAGTCGAACGTGTCCCAATATTTTACTGTTGTGATCTGGTCAACCTATCAGCTGCCCAGCTCTGGAGGCAGTGCCGTCGTCAGCAGCAGCACAGAAGAAAGGGTAGCACTACCACCCCCCCCCACAATAACTCCCCACACACACACAACTGCTTTTTGGATCAGGACCCCTACAATTACAACACCATGAAATTTCTGATTTAAATAGCTGAAATAATGAAATTTATGATTTTTTAAATCCCATGATTGTGAAATTGATCAAAATGGAATTTGGTAGGGCCCTAATCATGGCAGATTCTTCATCACTGACAATTTATGAATCAAAATTAGATGTTTTCCCAAAATATATGCTGTAGGAATTATTTTGGGCAAGTTCTATGCCTGTGTTATACAGGGGGAGGTCAGACTAGATTATCATAGTGGTCCCTTCTGGTTTTAGAATCTATGAACCTATGAGCATTGATTCAGCAGCACCAAATCACAGCACATGTTGTCTATAGTGGGTTTGTTGTGGAGAGCAGACAGCCTAATGAGGTCAGATTGATGTAAGAGGATGATTTAAGCTGGGTTTTTTTTATAAGAACTGACAGGAGACCAGGTGAGTGCTGAGACCAGAGAGGATGAGATTTCAGAAGTCACAATGGAAGGTGATTAGGACGTAGACAAAAGTTTTAGTTGCGCGAGATGAAAGCAAAGGAGGCATCTTTGAAATACTATGGAGAAAGAAGCTTCAGGATGTTAATACACAGTTGTAATTAAGAATTAAAATCAACAAGGTTCAGAAAATAGTATTAGTAAATTGTGAAAACTATTCTACCACATTGCATATGTGCATCAAGGCATGAAACATACTGCTACATAGAGCAGTACAAATGTATACATTTGTGGAAAAGGAATTAATTGTTAGGTGAACTATAACTTTTGCATGTATGGCTTCTGTGCATTTAACTTTTTAGCTATAAGATTACTGTTTTCAATTTTGGCCCTATAAGTTAACATGCCACCATAGTGAAGGATGCCACACATTGTATTCACTGTGTATGTTGTGGAAGCGCTGGTCATGGCTCCATAATTAAGGAAGCCTTATGAAATGGCCTTAAAATGAGACACAAAGAAAGTTATGTTTTTCCTGTACATGCAGGCGGTCTTTCTGTGGGAAATTTCATACAATGTTAGATAAATCGAAGTGTAAAAACTATGTAGCTTCTGACTGATTTCCTTTTATAAATTTTTAACATGAAGTGTTTGATATTGGGCTGTAACTGAAAATTGTCTGTGGCATTCCAACATGTATTTAGTTGAATGATATCTGTTAAAAAAATTTGCTCATCTACAAAAACATTGGTAAAGAGGGTAATCGTCAGTAGATCTTGTGCAACAGATAAGGTTTTTTAATATAAATATATGTAGGATAAAATCTTTTCCCATCATATGCATAAAATATTCTCCATTGGATAACTTTCTTTCGGTAATTACACTTTTCTGTGAGATTATATTTTACAAAAGAGAATGTTTTATGCATGTACTGTACCATTATCACACACCACTTGTTCATTATAGGCAGAGCTGCTAGCACCTCTAGTTAAGGCTGCTGCACACTTCACATTATAAAACCCTGTTTTCAGTTGCTTATGACTGCTGAAGTTTTAACTGCTTGAGCTGAAATGTAAAGGCCACGTGTTTGCCTCAGTCTAAATCTTTTTGGGGAAAATGTGACTTAAAATGGTTCAATTGTTTCTGATACATGGTTAGGAAAAATACACTGTTTGTCCCTTTTTGGGGGGTTATTTTTGTTTTGTTTTGGGTTTTGTTTTGTTTGTATTTATTTATTTTTTACAACTGTTCTGTTGACAAGCTAGTTCCTCCATGCTATAATGTATCTCATCATGGGATAGGGATTATAAATTCTAATTCTATTGTATGAGACAATATATTCATGTAATGTTTAAGAAAAGTTTTGTAAATGATATTCAATAGTTCATGGATTAGGGACCCAATCTTATGGAGTTCCAGGGGCTTCTGTATAGATTATTTAGCTTAATCTTTCTATCTACCCAATGGGACTCAGTGCTCAGTGTAGAAGATACCATCAGAGATGATTAATTTTGCAGTTCTCAAATTCTGGATTGTCTCTCCAGAGATAACATGCTTGTAAACAGCAAAAATGTTTTAAATAAATATATAGAGGTGAGAAATAACAGACCTCAACCCTTTTGTCCCTCTGCAAATTTGTGTACACAGTGTCAATCCCTTACCTCTCTCTAAAAGTACAAAGTTTCAAAAAGTTCAATGAATAGAAGATTGTTGGGGACGGAATAGATCTGGACAAGGAGAAGAAGTCTGGAGATAAATTTGAGAAGGGAGGGACAGGCAGTAGAAACAAAAGTGAAACTGTTTGAGCAGCATATTCCAGAAGTCTTAAGGTCTTTCTGAGTGTAGCCTTCATTGATTGAGATCTACCATACCATTTTCTCACTAGAAGACAAAACCTATAATGGCAGCAGGCCGTAAAAGAGACCCAATTTGGGAATATTTTAATGAAGTTCCTCTACCTGTGGGTAAGACAGGCATGCGTGCAAAATGCAAACAGTGCAACAAAGAAATGCAAGGCCTGGTTGCCCGAATGAAGCAACATCATGAGAAGTGTTCCTTCTCAGGAGGAAGCTGCGTTGAAGATGATGAAAGGAACATGTCTGAACATGCACAATCTTCAGTTTGGTAAACTTTTTTATTTCATACTTCTTTCTTAAGGACTGCCTGTCTTCCTTCTGGACTATTCTTGAATTCTCATGTTTGAGCAAAAAATATAGTTGTTACTCTATAGTACTATCATTATAGATGCAGTTGTGATAAAAAATAAATAGCTGAAATAGGCAGATCTTTTTACAATTTCACCTTTAAAGTAGTACTGAGTGTCAGTGAATGCAGTGAGTAATACTAAACGAGCAGTATGGTAATAATAATTAAATAACTGCATTGATTTATTTTGTTTAGGAGAATCCATCCTCAACGTACAGGATTCTGAAGGCTATCCACCTTCAAGATCACCATCATTATCTATAGTTTCAGAGTTATCTGCCAATGATAGTGTTTCTGTCACATCATGTATGTCACATAGCCACAGTATATCACCGGTAGCAAAAAGAAAAAAAAAATCTCCATCATCCAGAAACAACCATAAATAAGTTTGTAATAAGAACCAGCAGATTACAAAAAGAGGTAACTGATGAAAAAATTGCCGGGTTTGTTTATGCAACAAACTCTCCTTTCTGTATGATTGAGAACCCATACTTCATTAACATGGTTCAGTCATTAAGACCAGGACACAATCCACCCAGCAGAGCAGATGTCGCAGGCAAATTGCTGGATAAAGTGTATGAAAGAGAAATTGAGCAGTGTGCAAAAGGTCTGGAAGGTGAAATTGTTAACCTGGATCTTGATGGGTGGAGCAATGTCCACAATGATCCTGTTGCATGTGCTTATGTGACAACAGAAGAAGGGAATGTCTTCCTTACAGAAACAATTGATACATCAGGAAATGAACACACAGCAGAATACTTACAAGTAGCAGCAGTAAAAGCTATAACAAACTGTGAAAAAAAATTCAAATGTCTAATACGCAGCTTGGTCACAGACAATGCTGCAAATGTATCCAAGATGAGAAGAAGTTAGGAGAGTCCCAAGCTAATAACATACAGTTGCAGTGCTCATTTGATGCACCTCCTAGCCAAAGACTTCAGTCTCAGAAATAAAGGCTAATATTGTTGAAATTGCAATATACTTCCGTAACAACCACTTTTCAGCAGTTGCTCTGAAAAAAATAGGAGGAACCAAGCTAACTCTCCCACAAGACGTGCGATGGAACTCAGCAGTGGACTGTTTTGAGCACTATATCAAGAACTGGCCTAATCTGATGACAGTTTGTGAACAAAATTGTGGAAAAAATAGATGGCACTGTCACAGCCAAAGTTCTCAACATTGGGCTTAAGAGAAATGTTGAACACATGCTAAGTACCCTGAAGCCTATTTTTTTAGCCTTGAACAAAATGCAGTGAAATAGCTGTTTTATTGCTGATGCTGTTGAAATTTGGAAGGAACTGAGTGAGATCTTAAAAAGAGAAATATGCAATGACAGAGTTAAATTACAAGCATTAAAAAAACAAATGGGAAAAGCACTATCTCCAGCTCATTTTCTTGCAAATATTCTCAATACTCGGTACCAGGGTCAAACCTTAACTGCTGAAGAAGAGGAGTTGGCTATGACATGGACATCCAGCAATCATCCCTCCATAATAAACTTAAGAGCTAAGGGTGAACCATTCAAGAAATATATGTTTGCTGATGATGTTTTAAAGAAAGTCACACCAGTGAACTGGTGGAAGTCACTTAAGCACTTGGATTCAGAGACTGTTGAAGTGATAATCTCACTTTTAACAGCAGTAGCTTCTTCTGCTCGTGTAGAAAGAATATTTTCTTCCTTTGGACTAATTCATTCCAAACTGAGAAATCATTTGGGACCTGAAAAAGCAGGAAAGGTCGTTTTTCTTTTCCAGATTATGAACAAACAGGAAAATGAAGGTGAAGACGACTGAGTTAGCTGCAGAAGCCAATATTTTAAGTTTCTCATGTTGACCTGGCTGACGTAGTCGATTTAATTTTTTTTTAATTCATTTAACTATTTTAGTTAAAAACAATTTTAACAAAAAAACCCTGATTTTAAAAAACTTGAATGTTGAACTAAATTCAAAAATTCATAAGCTTATTTTGTTAAAATATTATATGTTTGCTGTTGAAGAAAAAAATCCAGAATACATAACGTCGTTATTTTAGTTAAATAAAACAATTTAAATGTCTGTCCATGTTCTCCTCCTAAAACAGCATGGCAAGAAAATCCTCCAAATATTAATGATTAACCTGTTGAATTTAAGACAGTTCACTTCCCAATGACTTCATAAATATCTGCTTCAATTACCTTTGGTAAATGGAATAACCAAACAATCATTCATTTTCTAATATAGCTGTAAAACTAATCTGAAAATTTTTCAAAATAAATCACTTTCAAAATGTGTAGCGTGTACCTTCTAAAAATGAAACCTACATCTATCTCTGAGTTGTGAAGAATATGTATTAAGGTTATAACAACCAACAACAATGCACTTTTATGTAGAAATCCATGATTAAATCGAGTCTTCTTGACTAGTGATTTAAATCATGATTTGATTTAAACCCATTATTTGATTTAAATCAAATCCACCCTGGTTTGCTTTTTTAAAACTAAGGATATTCCATCATGTAGAATTATACTGGTCCTCACATGGGTTATCAGTAGGGCTGGAACTAATACCAGAGATTTTTTAGCTCTTCTATTCTGTTTCATAAACACAGCATTAAAAGCATCATCTTGCCACCATTAGTTGAAAATGGGGGAAGAATTAAAATAAGATTAACTAAATTGGCAGGAAATAGAGTGGTAACAGAAGACCATAATATCAATATACAGTACATACAGTATGTATCCAATTGTCAGTTTAAGGATGAGGTAATTGTTTACAGTTTGGTATGTGTCGAATGTTGGCATGCATCCAAGTAAAAGTGGAGCATGCTCAGCACAGAGGTAGACTTAAGGTCACCTAAGTAGGTAGGTCAAGCATGGCTCAGTGTAAATATAGGATAAAGGTTACAGACCATAATAGTACAGACCATAATAGTTGGCAGACCATATTAGCTAATACGGACCATAATATCAAACTGTTATATAAGAATCACTCAGCAAACAACTATTATTGGACAATAAGGGAAGGATCGTAAAAAAACCAATAGAGACTGGAATGATTGGAATGCGAGCATGATCAGAAAGGGTCTCCTGGCTGGCAAAACTGTATAAAAGACAGACAGTCAGTAGGCAATAGTTACTTAGTTAGGAGGAGAAGGAGAAGGTGAAGATGTTGGTGAAGTTGTTCAGAGAGGGAGGAGAAGATCAGGGTCAGAACACTGGGGTGGGTTTTGCAGCAGAAGGAAAAAACACCACAAGCAGTGCCAGCACCTGCAGCAACTAGCAGACCCTGACACAACAAAGGGAAAGAAACCTACGGAGAGTAGGCATGCTAGTTATAACGTAAATATAGAATAGAAATCATATTAATATGTTTGGAGCAATAAAGATGTGTGTTTGTGTTAGATCAGTGGTTCTCAACCTTTCCAGACTACTGTACCCCTTTCAGCAGTCTGATTTGTCTTGCATATCCCCAAGTTACACCTCACATAAAAACTACTTGCTTACAAAATCAGACACAAAAATTCAAGAGTCACAGCACACTATTACTTAAAAATTGCTTACTTTCCCATTTTACCATATTATAAATTAATTGGACTATAAATATTGTACTTACATTTCAGTGTACAGTATATAGAGCAGTATAACCAAGTCATTCTCTGGATGAAATTTCAGTTTGTACTGACTTCACTAGTGCTTTCTATGTAGCCTCTTGTAAAACTAGCCAAATATCCATATGAGCTGATGTACCCCCTGGAAGACATTGGGATACCCCCAGCAGTAGGTGTATCCCTGGTTGAGAACCACTGTGTTAGAGCTTAAACTTTATACATATAAAACAATGTAAGATTTCTGTCAGTAACTGCACACGGCTAATCACCATGTGTAGGGCGCAACACTTAATACTGTTCTAATTGTATGACATTGCAGTTCGGATATTTAGGAATTGTTATTATTAAGGAATTGTGTTGCTGAGATTACATTGTAGCCAGGGATCATCAGTGTGCTACTGTAATAGAAGATACTTTGTTTTGGAAAAGTACTGTCTGTGTGTCAATCAATTTTATCAGCAGACTGTATCTGATCTAAGATACTCTGGGGAGTTATTCTAAAAAGGGAACCTCTAGTAAACCTAGGGAATTTCTCTAGAGCGAGCCCCCATTCACCCTGCAGAAACAGATTAATAGGCTACCTAGAAAGGACCTCTGGTAAACCCAGGCGGGGGCAATAGATAAACTATTCTGGGGGTACCCTGGGTCTGATTTGGAGTAACAGAACCTTTAATGCACTGTACAGACCTCTGCTACATGAGCTAACATAGTAACCAATAGCAGGAACAGGTTGTCATCCAGTATGTAGATCAGCCTCTAGAGCAGGGGTTCTCAAACTTCATTGCACTGCAACCCACTTCCGACAACAAAAATTACTACATGAGCCCAGTGTCCTGTATTACTCTAGATTCTAGAGTCTAGAATCAGGGCCAGTGTTAGGGGGCGGTAAGCAGGGAAATCGCCTGTGGCCCCATTCCACAGGGGGCCGAGTGAAACTAAGTGGCTCACATGTTGGCTTCAGCCCCGAGCAGTGGGGCTCAGGCTTTAGCTTCTGCCCCCGGCAGCAGGGTGTCTAACACCAGCCCTGGCGACCCCATTAAAAGAAACTTGTGATCCACTTTGGGGTCGCGACCCCCAGTTTGAGAACCGCTGCTCTAGAGGGAGATGAGACACACTTTGCCAGTCGGTTTCACTGATATTTACTGGCCGCAAAGGTATGTTCAGGCACAGGAATCCTCATTTCTATTGCAAGTTCCTGGAAGTAGTGTCATCCAGGGGATACAGAAGCTGCAGACCCTGTCCTTCCGTCCCAAGCCTGAGCCATTCTGCCTAGTTGCCTAGCATGTCCCCCTGTGCTTCTGTACCTCCCACCCCAGACTGCCCTGTTACCCCTCTAGCTCCTGTCCCTGTCCTCACTCTTCTTTAACAAACTCTATTGAACATGACAAACTGTGATTTTCAGATGGTTATAACTCATCCAGATTGGTATGGATTTTCAAGCAAGAGATACCTTTTTGCTGCTAGGGTGAACCCCCTACCAAAATTCCACTCGCTACTGCACTCTATATTAGATGCTAAAGGTGCTCATCAAAATGGTTGCAAGAATTTAACACTGTTTTGCCAATGTACTTTTCCCTAACCTTGTTCTGAGAAATAGCTGAACTATTTTTGCTGTTTTTTGTTTTTATTTTCCAGAAACATTCAACCTGAGATGAAGATGCAGCATGAAAATTTCAGCCTGAACTAACAATGTTTGGCAAAGTTGTAAGCAATGAAAATGCTTAGAATGGAAAGTGTTAGCCAACATTTACTATTGGTGGTGCTGCAAGCTCCACCTATAATTTCCGTAGATTCCAAGGCCAGAGGGGCCCATCGTATAACACAGGCCATAGAACTTCCCCAAAATAATTCCTAGAGCATTTCTTTTAGAAAAAATATCCAGTCTTGATTTAAAATTGCCAGTGATGGAGACGCCTCCATGACTTTTGCTAAATTATTTCAATGGTTATTACCCTCAGTTTAAAATTGACACACTATTTCCGGTCTGTATTTGTCTAGTTTCAACTTCCAGCCATTGGATTGTGTTATAACTTTCTCTGTTAGACTGAAGAGTCCATGATCAAATATTCGTTCCCATGCAGGTACAGTAACTCCTCACTTAAAGTTGTCCTGGTTAACCTTGTTTCGTTGTTACGTTGCTGATCAATTAGGGAACATGCTCGTTTAAAGTTTTGCAATGCTCCCTTCTAAGGTCGTTTGGCAGCCGCCTGCTTTGTCTACTGCTTGCAGGAGGAGCAGCCCGTTGCAGCTAGCTGGTGGGGGCTTGGAACCAGGGTGGACCGGCAGCCCCCCTATCAGCTCCCCACTCCCCTAAGTTCCCTGTGCTGCAGCCACCCAGCAGGCTAGCAATTGCAGCTGTCCCTCCCCACCCCTGCCATGTGCTGCTCCTGCCCTCTGCCTTGGAGCTGCTCCCCGAGTATTCTGCTTGCTGTGCGGGGGGGAGGAGGAGGGAAGGAAGAGGAGGGGTAATATCAGGGTGTCCCCCTCCCCCCTGCTCCTGCACCCCACTTACCCCATCTTCCATAGAGCAGGGGGGACACACCAGGGCTCAGGATGGAGGGAGCTTGCAGCAGCTGGTCTCAGCAAGCTGATCTAATTAACAAGGCAGTGTACTTAAAGGGAGGAAATGCGCATCTCTCTCTCTCACACATACCCCCTCCCTCCATTCCTGCTGCCTTGCAGAGTGAGAGAGTTAACCCTTGAGGGCTCAGCCAATTGCTAGTTCATCATTTAGCAGTAAGGGAAATATCCCACCCTCTGTCTCCTCCACCAAGGTTCACAATCATCACTGTGTACCAGTATTAAATTGTTTGTTTAAAACTTATACTATGGGTGTGTATATATATGTCTTTTGTCTGGTGAAAAAAATTGCCCTGGAACCTAACCCTCTCATTTACATTAATTCTTATGGGGAAATTGGATTCGCTTAACATCATTTCGCTTAAAGTCGCATTTTTCAGGAACATAACTACAACGTTAAGCGAGGAGTTACTGTACTTACAGTCTGTAATCAAGTCCCTTCTTAACCTTCTCTTTGTTAGGCACAAGAAGCTCAATCTATTTAACTTATTTCTATAAGTAGGCTTGGCAGAATTCAAATTTTATTGTTTTTTATAATTTTGACAGATATCAATGTATATTTGTAAGCATTTTTCTCATTAACTATTTAAAGTTCCAAAATTGTGCAAAATTATATGTTAAGTATTTTTCATTCATTTTTATCTATAATCTTTCACAGTTGTGGGAAATTATGGGGGGCAGACAACAACGGGTATCAGATAATTATTTAATGACAGCAATGTTGAGATTCAAAAAGTTAAAGCTTTATAATCATTAAAAACAAAATGTCAACATCACATATATGTTTTAATATACAAAATAAATATCCTTGAATCAAACTAAGTTCTTAAGCAGTATTTTTCTTACTTTACCTATCTGTAAATTTCAATGATTTTTTATGGAAACTTTTTTTTTTGAGTGTGTGTGTGTATGGTGAAACGGACACCAAGCTAATTCTTCCAAGCCTAACTCTAAGGCACATTTCCTAATCTTTTAATCATTCTTGTGGTTCTTCTCTGAACCCTCTCCAATTTATCAACATCTTTCTTGAATTATGGACATCAGGACTGGACGCAATATTCCAGGAGCTGTCACACCAGTGCCAAATACAGAGGTAAAATAACCTCTCTGCTCCTGCTTGAGATTCCCCTATTTATGCACCCAAGGACTGCATTAGCTTTTTTGGCCAAAGCATCACACTGGCAGCTCATGTTCATCTTATTATCCCCCATGACCCCAATTCTTTTTCATAGTCACTGCTTGCCAGGAAAGAGGTCCCCAAGTATAGCCTACATTCTTTGTTCCTACTTGCATACATTTACATTTAGCCATATGAAAACACATTATTTGCTTGCGCCCAGATTACCAAGCAATGCAGATTGCTCTGTATCAGTGACCTGTCCTCTTCATTATTTACCACTCCCCAAATTTTTCTGTCATCTGCAAACTTTATCACTGATGACTTTGTGTCTTCTTCCAGGTCATTGATAAAAAGGTAAAATAGCAGAGGGCCAAGAACTGATCCCTGCAGGACCCCACTAGGAACACAGCTGTTTAATGATTATTCCCTACTTAGAATTCTATTTTGAGACCTATCAATTAATCATTTTTTAATCCATTTAATGTGTGCCATCGTAATTTTATATTGTTCCAATTTTACAAAATGTTGTATGGTACCAAGTCAAATGCCATACAGAAATATAAGCACATTACATCAACACTATTCTTTTCATCCATCAAATTCAGAATCTCATAAAAAAATTACATAAAATTAGTTTGAGAAGATTTTCCATAAACCCATGTTGATTGGCATTAATTATGTTACCCTCCCTTAATTCTTTATTTATGCAGTCCCATATCAACCACTCCATTTTCTTGCCTATGACTGATGGCAAACTAAGAGGCTTATAGTTACCCGGGTCATCCTGCTTACCCTTTTAAAATACTGGCATAACATTAATTTTCTTCAGTGTTCTGGAACTTCCCCCGTATTCCAAGACTTATTGAAAATCAACATTAATGGTCCGATGAGCACCTGAAGCAGCACTTCAAAAACTCTTGGGTGCAAGTTATCTGGACCTGCTGATTTCAAAGTGTTTAATTTTAATAGTTACTATTTAACATTCTCCTGAGAACACCAGTGGAATGGAAAGAGTGTTATTATCATGACTACATCATCTGTTTTCTCCCTGCAAACACAAAACAGAAATATTTAACACTTCTGCTTTTTCTCCATAATTCTACCATTTCCATCTAGTAATAGATAATAATTGACCTAGATAATCCTAACTAGGGATACCTAGCATTTGTAGAAGACTTGCATTTTCAAACTAGCCATTAATCAAACTTCACAACATCTCTTTTGAAGTAGATGGCTAAGACTTATTTGCCTAGTGGGGAAACTGAGGCAAAGAAGGTACATGTTAGCCATTCTTCAACGAAAAAACTTCAGAAACTGACTTCAAAGAGAAACTGCAGAGCTACAATTTATTTGCAAACTTAAACACCATCAATTTGGGCTTGAATGGGGACTAGGAGTGGCTGGCTCACTACGAAAGTAATTTTCCCTTTCTTGGTATTGATACCTCCTCATCACTTATTGAGAGTGGACCACATCCACCCTGACTAAACTGGCCTTCAACATTGGTTCTCCACTTGTAAGGTAACTCCCTTTTCTTCATGTGCCTGTATCTGTAATTTTCACTCCATGCGTCTGAAGAAGTGGGGTTTTTACCCAGGAAAGCTTATGCCCAAATAAATCTGTTAGTCTTTAAAGTGCCACCGGACTCCTCGTTGTTTTTATGATTTGTGCAAGGTCACAAAAGAAGTTAGCGCAGGACCAGAAACAGACCCTCCCCAACTCAGTGTCCCGACTAGTTCCAGGCCCTTCTTCTAACCAAATGTGCCCTCTTTAATTTATAGCACCACCACTACCACTTGCCAAAAGGAATAAATTGTGGGGCGGCAGCCTGCGGTCGCCACCAGGTGCTCACCCCGCGACAGACGGCGGCACAGGGCGTGTGACCCGGCCCTGGCGAGCGGCGCCGGAGCGCCACACGCTGTCAAGCAGCCAGGTTAGTTATTAAGAGGCACAGGGAGGACTAACGGTCAGTCATAAGGAGCGTCCTGTTGGGGGGGGAGGCTGGGGAGCCGGGTCCGGGGGGCAGGAGAGGGGCTAGTGGGGCGCGGGTGCCTGCCGGGGCGGTTCGAGAGGGGCCCAGCTCCCCAGCAGGGGCGTGTTGGGACACAGCGGCCCGGGGATGTCTCGGACCCTGCCCACGGTCTCTCCGCCCCGCCAGGCTCCAGCGATACAGCAGCGCCAGGCTCACTTACCGGCCGGGCCCCGCTCGGCTCCGTGTTCGCAGCCCCAGAGACCAGGGAGCGTCAGTGACAACGTCCCGGAACGGCTGGGTCCCACATCCGGAGGCGGGGCCGGCCGCTGCCGGCGGGAAGGAGGTTGCAGGGGCTGGTATGGCGGGGCGCCCGCCGCCTCTTACAGCGGCTCCGGGAGCGGCGGGGTCGGATCTTCTACAGCCGCTGCGGCGCTGCCCCCTCCCCAGAGCAGCGCTTGGGCTGCCAGTGCCAGCGGGGCTGTTTGGTCCCCTGCGCTGTGTGAGCGCGACCGTCCCCCGGCAGGGAAAGGTGAGCGCACCGGGGTGACCGAGTGTGGCCTCCCCCTGCTCCCATGGTAGGTGTGGGCGGGTGAGAGCTGGGTACCCCACCGTGATGCACGCCCTAGGCCCAGCACTGCTACGCAAACTGTGCACTAATATCGATGTAGAATTGACTGGTGGTGCCCCATGAAGTACCGTTGCTGGTTCAGGTTTGAAAATGCAGTTGGCGCCACCTCTATTCAACATCCTGTCTCCTCCCCTTCTGTTCTACTCCTCCTATTAAGATTCCCTGGGGCCCTTTCTGCTGCAGCCTACCTTGCCTAGGGCAGCTGGTTTCCCTTTGCCTATTATGGACTCCCCCCTCCCCGCAGTGGCTGGTCTGAGTCCCTCTGTCTGTATCCAGGGGTTTCGTTAGGGAACAGTCAGCTTCTTTTATAAAGCAGCCTCAGCAGCAGACCTTGTTGGCAGGTCTAACTCTCTTCTTTGAGGTGGGCAGGCTGGCACACAAGGGTGCAGAGCTGGGAGCATTATGTAGGTGTTCAGTGTTGTCTGGAACCTCAACTTTAGGCTATTCTCTTTAGTGTACATTAATGCTACTTAGTAACCATTTAAAATGGTTATGTTTTGTAGTAGCATTACTCTAATAGAAGCATTTGTTTATATAGCTATATTGTCTTTAATTTTATCCAAAAATGTGGAAGTTCAAATACAACTGTACAAACAATTTATGCATATGCTTTTCCCCCTTAAAAAAAAAATGTACAGATGGCATGTGCTGTCCAAAAGCGAAGAATCCAACTAACTGGATTTAAGAAACAAGAAAAGGAGGCTATAGTTGAATTACTACTTACACTGGACTGTGTTTTTATTGATACTGAGGTGAGCATATACCTTTGTTGTTTCATTCATTAAATTCACAGATGAAGCAAAAGGAAGCAGCAGATAAGATAGAAGTCTATAGATAAATAGGCTGGATAATGGTCTAGACTTAAGTTTGTGCTAGTAGCTAAAAAAAATTTTTTTTTTTAAAAAGCCATTTTCAATGACACTTCTGTTTTTCTTTTGTTAGCAATACAGAAATTGCACACATCTTATAGCAAAACAGCTTTCCAAGAGTGAAAAGTTCTTAGCAGCTTGTGCAGCAGGTGAGTAACAAATTGTGGTATCCTCTTTAACTGTATCAGTTAATGAACAAATAAAGTTATTAACCTTTTTTCATAATTGTTCTTATCTTTGCTAATAAACAAGACTTTTGCTCAAGCTTGGATTTGCTTCCTCTCACCTTATCTCTTCCCCTTATTTGACTGAAATCAGTAAGTCTGTTACCCCACAAAAAGATAACTATTACCTTAGCCAACAATTAAGACTGAGAAGTCACAAGTTATTTATTAGAGAGAATAAAAAGTATTGGAATACTTGCTATTGGTAGCATACAATTCTGACACTAAACTTCACACTAACATTCACTCACAGACTGCAAACTTCTGCCTGCACAGCAACCCCCTATGGCCAAAAGAAAAACCCCTTACCTCTGCCTTATTATAGACTCTAGACCCCAGTTTTACTCCTTTGTTCTTTTCATATCTGTGGCCTGATTCTGTAATTGCTTGATTAACGGTTTTAAGGTTTTCAAGATGAGACCTCTATACTGTAAGAAGTTTTTGATGAAGGGCTTCCTGGAAGGGCTCTATGGTGTTTACAGGCTGTGGTTATGGATGTAAGTTTTGCAATGGCAATATATTGATATGGTAACTATTTTGAGTATTATCCTATTTTCTTTTCATCATACTTGTGTCCTATATATTAGGTGTTGAAGCATATATATTACTAATAATTATTTGAATTACCATAGTGGTTAGGGGCCCTAGCCTACACCAGGAGGGCCGCCTTATACTAGGTGCTGTACGAACACACAACAAAAAGATGGTCTGTACCGCAAGGGGCTTATGATCTAAGCATAAGATAAGACAAACATATGGGAGAGCTCAAGTAAACAATGAGAGGTATAGGTCAGCATGGTAGGCAGTGGACTTTGCACATTAGCAGCCTAACTTACGTTTTTCATAGGCCTCACTGCAACGGGGAATGTTGGGGAAGGATTTGAGGATGAATAATGAGGTAGGCTTGTGAATATTTAAAGAGAGAACCTCCCAAGTGTGTGGGGCAGCCTGGGAGAAAGCATGGACAAGTGGGCAGTGGAATCTGACATCATGGAATGATTGGAGGTGAGTGTTAACACGTCAATAGTGAATATGAGACAATAGGGTGGGGATAGGCCATGTGGGGCCTTGAAAGAGAATACAGGCAGCTTATGTTTGATTCAATAGAGAAGGGAAGCCAGTGAAGTGATTCAATGAGAGGAATGACATGGTTGAAGTGATGGGCTAGGAAAGTCTTAGTATCTGCATTTTAAATGGATATGAGCAGGGCATGATTGCATTTGTTAAGGCCAGAGAGAAGGGTGTTCCAGTAACTGAGACATGAATGATGAGAGCTTGAAGGAGAGTTTTGGCTGTGTGGATGGATACTACGCATAAAGAATTGGTAAGATTTAGATGCAGCCTGGATATGAAGCCTAGAGAAAGGGTGGAGTTGAAGATGACACCCATGTTACAGGCCTGAATGACAGGAAGGATGGTAGTGTTATCTACAATGATTGAGAAAAAGTAGTAGGGAAGGGTTTGGGGGAAGGGAGATTAGCAGCTTTATTTTAGCCATGTTTAGCTTGAGCTGGCAGCCAGATCATCTCAGGGAGGCAGGTCGTGATTTTAGTTTGGACAGAATGGGACAGGTCTGGAGTTAACTCACAAATCTGCCTCTTATCAGCATTAAGATAGTGGTTGAATTTGTTTGTGAATTGGATTACCCAGAGATAAAGTGCAGAGGGAGAAGAGAACAGAACCAAGGATGGAGCCCCCACATAAAGTTACAGGATGGATGAGGATCCTTCAGAGGACATGCTGAAGGAGCAATTAGAGAACCCTTAAATAAGAGAGTTACAGAAGCCAAGCAAGGACAAGATTTCAAGACTGTATCAAAGGTAGCTGACAAGTCAAAGAGGACGTGGATGGAGTACTGGTTCTGAACTTTAGCTAGGAAGAAGGCATTAGAGATTTTGGTAAGAACCATTTCAATGAAATATAAGGGCAGAAGCCAAATTGGAAAGGGTCTAAGGTGGAACTGGAGGAGAGGAACTCCAGAAGGTGATTGTAGACAAGAGCATTCAATGATTTTATAGATAGATGGGAGATGGGGAAGTAGTTATAGGTAAGTGGGGTTAAGATATTGTGTTTGGGGTTTTTTTGAGATGGAGAGACTAAAGCATGCATGTATGCTGGAGTCATAGGTTCAGGGCAACTGCACTCTTGTTTCCCCTCAGTGGTCCAGCAAGGACACCATTTTTAGGCTGCCAGCTCCCCCGTCTGGCACCTTTCTTGGGTGGAGAACCCCATCTCTCTCCCTTCTGACCAGGGTATCTCCAAGCTACACAGATCCCTGCCTTCACTGAGTTGTTCCAGCACAGACAGGTTGTCCAAGGAATACCTGTTTGTTTCTCGTCAGAGATGGTTAACCGGTGTAATTGCTACAGTTGTAAGTACCCCAGAGTTCTTTCTATGCAAGCCTACTTTATCTGTAAAGTTTTTTACCTTTATTTTAATGTGTTGAAAACAAACAAAAACCTTACATGCATGCTAATAAATTTACCAGACATCATCCCAATCCTAACATGGGTTCTGGCAGGAGCAGTCCTTCAACCACCATTCCCACCTAAAGGGATTCCTTGTGGTTACTAGTTCATCACTGCTGCAGCTTAGAACAACTCCTTAGTCCAATGGTTCTCAACTTGTGGGCCCAATCAGCACACAGCTGTGGCCCAGGTGACATCCTCAGGGCCATACAGGTAGTATATATATATTGTGTGGGTGTGGCCCACATCACAGAGAGCTGCATATGCAGCCCACAGTGGTAAATAGGTTGAGACCCACTGCCTTAGTCTTATGAGACCTCAGTAGTCCCAGTCCTTCCAACCCTACCTTAAGGATTGGGGCCCTCCATGGACCAGGGTTCTTGTCCATTTGCTGGCTCAAGAAGGCCCATAGCCAGTTTTAAACCAGGCTGTTTATCCAAAAGTCTTTTTCTATTGGTCCCTGGAGAATCCTGTCTGAATTAATATATACACATAGCTCTGCAAGGGGGTGGCTTCAAAGGGATGATAACAGAAGGAAGTACATCCTCTCTCCCCACCACCACCACAAGAGAAGGTACATACAATGCCACAATAACACATGCACAATTGTTTTTATAATACAGTGTACCTCAAATGTATTCACCCTAATTTGATAAGATTTAATTCAATAAAGTTAATCTTAATTCTGTAAGATTTGTTTAGAATATTACAGAATGTTGTCAGTCTGTCACAGTTTGAATTTGAAGACTGGTATAAGGCTAACAGGCTTATATACACAGATATGCTAAATCAGTATTTACTGATAATTGTAAAATTGTTCAGTTGTATTGGCATTTAAATGCCAATGAGAGACACCTTTTAAAATTCTAGCATCTAATGACAATTGGCTATATGTGGGTAGACTCTGGCACCCCATGCAGAACCTTATTGAAGTCAGGGCTATAGAATTTAGGTCCTGATCCTGCAGCAAGTTCTATGCCTGCAAAAGCAGACAAGGTTCTATTTGTGCTGGAATTCCTTGCAGGATTGGGGCTTTAATGAGAGAGGTTAAGTGATTTGCTTGAAGGCATAGAGAGAACTGGTGTCTGAGTCAAGATTGAGTCATGATTTTCTGTCTCCTGTCTAGACGGCATCTCCTCCAAAGGTGCAGGCACTTAAACCAAATTATTCTTGTAAACAGGATTATTTCAAGGTAGGATCAAGCAAAAGAGAAAATGGGTCCATGAAAAAGAAAATTCCTATTAAAGCACATTTTCAGTAGTCAAGAAAACCCAATAAACTATTGGCCAAATTCAAAGTGTGAGCATGTATGCGTATGCTTAACATTGTCTAATATGAAAAGTCCTTTACCTATATTGAAATGAAGCAGATTCACATGGTTATGATGTTGCATACAATGGACTTCCATCTCAAATCATCCCTTACAAGTCTTCTTCCTTCATCAAGAGTCCGTATGGGAGAATTCAGGCTTCTTAAATCCTTCAAAACGGCATCTTCCAAACTCATTTGAGGCAGACCTTGTGCTCTGCTTCCTTTCATCTCAGCTCTGTAAACCTTCTGTAGAAGCGTACCTTCTTCTACATGTTGGGTATGACCCCACAGCTGCAATCTTCTTGTTCTTCACTGATGACAGATTGCAACTTGCTGGGATCATCTAAGTATCTCCCTGTTTGTGACAAAATCAGATCAGTGGATGTTAAGAATATGCTGTAACTTTTAATATTGAAAACTGTTTACTTTCCTCTCCTTAGCTGTTCAATGGCCATTTTTCTGCTCCATATAACAGGGTTGTAATCACCACCACATGAAACACACATCCTGCCTCCTAAACAGAGGCCGTTGAACACACTGAATACGATTGACACAAGACCGATTCAACATGCGATGACTTCGGTTATAGAACATCTTGCTGTCAAGCAGCTACCCAGATAAAGAACTCTTCACCCATTCAACATCATTACCATCTACCTGCAGTGTCAGCTGGTCATTTGTTTCCATTTTATCACCGGTGATCTTAAGTCCCATAGTTTTTACATTAACTGTAGTTGGTCAGTAGTGTCTTCAAATAAGGCAATATCATCCACATATTCAAGATCCTCTAAAGGTGACTCTTCAAACTTCACCCCTCCTACTTGGCCTCCATCAGCTTCGTTATCAGTTTATTAAAATATTAGATAATATGGGAGAGAGAGAACACACCCCTGGAATACTCCCGATTCTACTGAAAACCAGTCTAATACAACCACTGACCCTCACACAACTAAATGTACCATGGTAGAGTTCCTCCAGTAAGCACGCTACATAGTCAGACACCCTATACTGAGGTAGCAGTATCCAGAGTGTATCATCTGATTGATGCACTGATTCAAAAAGTGCCCCTCCATGCTGAGTGTGCCACAATAGCAAGCGAGAGGGACAGTGTCTGTATCTCTCTCTCTCTCTCTCTCTCTCTCACACGCATGACTTCCCAGCCCTCCCATCTTGGCAGTGATTTATGTCTCTACCGGCTGTTCCAGGTGCCCAAACTGACCTGCCTGCACTGCCAGGGCAGGGCTTGTGACCACTCCTGCGGCTTCCCTGTGCTTCCCCATCAGAAGTAATTTTTCTGTGGGGAAGCAAAGAAATATGCGGGGGCCATGAATTCTGCGCATGTGCAGTGACACAGAATTCCCTGTGGAGTAATGATAGCGATAAAGGATGGAGAGGGACAGGATGGCAGCTCCTCCACTCCAGGGCTTAGGAAAGTTTGTTAGGTTCTCTCTCAGCAGCTACCAGGGAGACTCACATTTCACATGTGCTTGTCACATTATATTTTGAGCATGAAAACAATCACAGACTTGGAAGCTACCTGTCCCCTATCTAAAGATTAAAAAACTAGAAGGGAAATGAAAAAACAAATCCCAGATTATTTTAATCTTTCTTGGTATCTGACTCATGATTTTAGACTATTAGGGATTGGCTGTAGTGCATCCATGCAGATGGCTCCCCCTCTGTGGGCACAGGGTCTTGATAAGTCTCTTAAGGCTGGAAATCCTTTCCCATCTCCACACCCTTGGTGGTTAAAATACATTGAAAACAGGGTGAGCAGCTTTCACCAACCAGTTGAGCAGGAGCAGCTGCAAGGAAGCGCTCCTTGCCTAAGCCAGGGAATGGAGAAGGAGCTTTACCTGCTTTTAGCAGAAGAGGGGAAGCCTCTTTAATCTCTGAGGCTTCCCTCAGATTCTTCCCCTTGAGGTAAGAGTGTAAAGCAGGGGTGGGCAAAACACGGCCCGTGGGCTGGATCTGGCCCATCTAACATTTCTGTCTGGCCTCCTCTGCCCCCTCGCGATCTCTGAGTCTGGGCTGCTAAAAGTCCCACGGCACAGCAGGGCACTCAGGCAGGCTGCCTGCCTGCTGTAGCCCCATGCTGTTCCCGGAAGTGGCTGGCTGCTGCTGGCACATCTGTGTGCCCCTGGCGAGGGGGGAGGTGGCTCCGTGCACTGCCCCGTCCCCAGCACTGACCTCACAGCTCCCATTGGCCAGAAACCAGCCAATGGGAGCTGCAGGGGCAGTGCTTGCAGGCAAGGGCAGCGCACGGAGTCCTGCTGCCCCCCAAGGGGTGCACGGAGATGTGCCAGCAGCAGCCAGCTACAGCCACTTCCGGGAGTGGCGTGGGGCCACGGCATGCAGGCAGCCTGCTAGAGCCCTGCTGCGCTGCCGGCCGGGAGCCAGCTGTGGTAAGTGCCTCCCGGCCAGAGCCTGCACCTTGCACCCCCTCCAGCACTCCAACCCCCTGCCCCAGCCCGGAGCCCCCTCCTGCACCAAACTCCCTCCCAGAGCCCACACCCCCTCCCTCTCCTGCACCCCAACACTCTGCACCAGCCCAGAGCACCTCCTCCATTAATATAGTAGAAATATGCAGCCCATGACAACTTACCAAAATTCGTCGAGTGACCCCGCCCCCCCACCCTGCAAAAATTATTGCCCACCCCGGTGTAAAGGGAACTCTGTCAAGGATATTTCAGGAAGGTCTCTTGCACCTCATACCTCTCCATCAGGTTTCTGCATGCAAGGACTCCCCCCCCACCCCCCCTTTTCTCTCTCTCAAAAGGACAACTAAACAACAAAATGGCAGAGAGAGACAAGGTGAAAATATCAGAGGGGTAGCAGTGTTAGTCTGTATCCACAAAAACAATGAGGAGTCCAGTGGCAACTTAAAGACTAATAGATTGATTTGGGCATAAGCTTTTGTGGGTAAAAAAACCCCACTTCTTCAGATGCATACAGTGAAAATTACAGATACAGGCATAAATATAGTGGCACACGGACAAGGGAGTTACCTTACAAGTGGAGAACCAGTGTTGACAAGGCCAATTCAGTCAGGGTGGATGTGGTCCACTCCCAATAATTGATGAGAGGGAAAATTGCTTTTGTAGTGAGCCAGCCACTCCCAGTCCCTGTTCAAGCCCAAATTAATGTGTTAAGTTTCTAAATGAATTGTAGCTCTGCAGTTTCTCTGAAGTCTGTTTTTGAAGTTTTTTTGTTGAAGGATGGCTACTTTTAAATCTGTTATTGAATGTCCAGGGAGATTGAAGTGTTCTCCTACTGGCTTTTGTATGTTACCATTCCTGATGTCTGATTTGTGTCCATTTATTCTTTTACGTATAGACTGTAGGGTTTGGCCAACGTACATGGCAGAGGGGCATCGCTGGTACATACACCTCTACCTCGATATAACGCTGTCCTCAAGCACCAAAAAATCTTACCGCATTATAGGTGAAACCGCGTTATATCGAACTTGCTTTGATCTGCTGGAGTGTGCAGCCCCGCCCCCCTGGAGCACTGCTTTACCGCGTTATATCAGAATTCATGTTATATCGGGTCGCGTTATATCGGGGTAGAGGTGTATCACATTAGTAGATGTGCAGATGAATGAGCCCCTGATGGTGTAGCTGATGTGGTTGGGTCCTCTGATGGTGTCGCTAGAGTAGATATGGGGACAGAGTAGGCAACACGGTTTGTTACAGGGATTGGTTCCTGGGTTAGCATTTGTGGTGTAGTGTATAGTTGCTGGTGAGTATTTGCTTCAGGTTGGGGGGCTGACTGTAAGGAAGGACTGGCCTGCCTCCCAACGTCTGTGAGAATGAGGGATCATTGAAGATGTGCTGGAGATGTTTTAAACTGGGGGATGGACATGGTGTTCTGTTTTCCTTGTTGGGCCTGTTCTGTAGTAGGTGAGTTCTGAGTACCCATCTCGCTCTGTCAATCTGTTTCCTCATTTCCCCAGGTGGGTATTGTAGTTTTAAGAATGCTTGATAAAGATCTTGTAGATGTTTGTCTCTGTCTGAGGGATTGGAGCAAATGTGGTTGTAATTTAGGACTTGGCTGTAGATAATGGATCGTGTGATATGTCCTGGATGGAAGCTGGAGGCATGTAAGTAAGTATAGCAGTCAGTAGGTTTCCAGTATAGGGTGGTGTTTATGTGACTATTACTTATTTGCACTGTAGTGTCCAAGAAGTGGATCTCTTGTGTGGACTGGTCCAGGCTGAGGTTGATGGTGGGGTGGAAATTGTTGAAATCCAGGTGGAATTCTTCAAAGGCCTCTTTCCCGTGGGTCCATATGATGAAGATGACATCAATGTAGCACAAGTAGAGGAGGGGCGCTGGGGGACGAAATCTGAGGAAGCGTTGTTTTAAGTCAGCCATAAAAATGTTGGCATACTGTGGGGCCATGCGGATACCCATAGCAATGCTGCTGATTTGAAGGTATAAGTTGTCCCCAAATCTGAAATGGTGGTGAGTGAGGACAGAGTCCCAAACCTCAGTCACCAGGTGTGCTGTGGCCTCATCAGGGATACTGTTCCTGACAGCTTGTAGTTCATCCTCATGTGAAATATTGGTGTAAAGAGCTTCTACATCCATGGTGACCAGGATGGTGTTTTCAGGAAGATCACCAATGCATTGTAGTTTCCTCAGGAAGTTGGTGATGTCTCGAAGATAGACCCTATGCTGCTAGCACTCCTAGCTGAGGAGAGAGTCCAAATATCCAGGTAGTCCTGCTGTAAGAGTGCCAGTGCCTGAAATGATGGGGTGTCCAGGATTTCCAGGTTTATGGATCTTGGGTAGCAGATAGAATACCCCTCGTCAGGGCTCTAGGTGTTCGTCTGTGTAGATTTGTTCCTGTGCTATAGCAGGGAGTTTCTTGAGCAGATGGTGTAGTTTCTTTTGGTACTCCTCAGTGGGATCGGAGGATAGGGCCTGTAGAATGTGGTGTTGGAGAGTTGCCTGGCAGCCTCCTGTTCATAATTCGACCTGTTCATGATGACTACAGCACCTCCTTTGTCAGCCCCTTGGATTATAATGTCAGAGTTGTTTCTGAGGCTGTGAATGGCGTTGCGTTCTGTACGGCTGAGGTTATGGGGCAAGTGATGCTGTTTGTTCACAATTTCAGCCTGTGTATGTCTGTGGAACACTATGTAGAAGTCCAGTCTGTTGTTTCAACCGTCAGGAGGAGTCCACACAGAATTCTTCTTCTTGTAGTGTTGGTAGGAGGGTTCCTGTGGGTCAATGCACAGTTAAGTAGTGTGTTTGAAAATATTCCTTGAGTCGGAGATAGCAAAAGTAGGCTTCCAGATCACCGCAGAATTGTATCACGTGCGTGAGGGTGGGGGTGCAGAAAGAGAGTCCCTGAGATAGGACAGACTCTTCTGCCAGGCTAAGTGTGTGGTTGGATAGATTAACAATATTGTTGGGTGAGTTAAGGGTACCACTGTTGTAGCCCCCTGTGGCATGTAAGAGTTAAGATAGTTTACTGTCCTTTTTCCTCTGTAGAGAAGTGTGAAAATATGAGACTTGTTAGAGGGATGGGGTGGTGATAAGGCTGTTATCTCTGGAGAGCAGAGCAATGCTTCTCTTTGTTCCTTGTTCTAGACCGGGGGGGCAAACTTTGTGGCCCGAGGCCCACATCTGGGTATGGAAATTGTATGGTGGGCCATAAATGTTATTGTAATTGGGGGTTGGGGTGCAGGAGGGCGTGGGGGTGCAGGCTCTGGGGTTGGGCTGGGGATGAGTATTTGGGGGTGTAGAAGGTTGCTCCGGGCTGGGACTGAGCGATTCGGAGGGCAGGAGGGGGATCAGGGCTGCGGCACGGGGTTGGAGCATGGGGGGCAGGTGCCGGGTGGCACTTACCTCAAGCAGCTCCCAGAAACAGTGGCATGTCCCTACTCCCGCTCCTATGCAGTGGCACGGCCAGGTGGCTCTGCGCACTGCCCTGTGCGCAGGCAATGCCCCTGCAGCTCCCATTAGCTGTGGTTCCCAGCCAATGGGAGCTGCTGGGGCAATGCTTGGGGTGGGGCAGCATGCGGAGCCCCCTGGCTGCCCCTATGCATAGGGGCCGGAGTGGGGACGTGCCGCTGGGAGCCGTGCGGAGTGGGGCAAGCCCCAGACCCCACTTCCCGGCGGGAGCTCGAGTGCCGGATTAAAACGTCTGGAGGGCCGGATGTGGCACCTGGGCCGTAGTTTGCCTACCTCTGTTCTAGACCCTGTAAATCCTTTCTAGCCCTCCACTTGTTTCAAAGTTTATGCTACAGTTTCTACAGTTTGTCTTTTTAAACAATAAGTACAAAGCAGTGCCCAGTGTGATGGTACCTTCCAGTTTTGATTCTGCATTCTTTAGTATCAAGGAATTAAGGCATAAAATAGAAAATATAATCAAACTGATACAGAGTAATACCTGAACATGCTTGTTATACCATTTTGACATAAATTTGTACCAGAGGTTTAGAAAATTGCTATATCTGAAAATTGAGAAACATACCATCATTGTATATAGAAATAATAGTTTACAAATCAGAACATTATATAACTAAGGCCTGGTCTACACTAACACCCCAATTCGATCTAAGGTACGCAACTTCAGCTACGTGAATAACGTAGCTGAAGTCGACATACCTTAGTTCGAATTTACCGCGGTTCAGACGCGGTCCACACACGGCAGGCAGGCTCCCCCGTCGACTCCGCGGTACTCCTCTCGCTGAGGTGGAGTACCGCAGTCGACGGCGAGCACTTCCTGGTTCGAATTATCGCGTCCACACCAGACGCAATAAATCGAACCCGGAAGTTCGATTGCCAGCCGTCGAACTACCGCGGTAGTGTAGACAAGCCCTAAGATCTGTGGCACAGACCTAGTAAAAAGGACTGGATTACTTTATCCCCAAAGTGAAACATGTACATGTTTTAAAAGTCACCTTTTGCTATTAAAGGTAGTATCAACATCTTGAGCATAAGAGATTTGACTTTTAGACTAAAGGCTAATAGTCATCTCTAATTATCTCTGAGGTACGTTAGCAAGTTAGCTTTTGGGAGAAGAGGGATAGGCCACCTCCTTTCCAATGGTACTTAAGTTTTGTGAGTGTCTGTTTACATGATTTAAAAAAACAACCACCCTCAACTCAATGCATTCAGAATCTTTTTTAAACTGTGGTCCAGAGACCATAGTGGATGAACTAAAATAGGGTAAAAATTTATTCATCACTGAAATCTTAATTTAGGGGTAAATCCCACTCCCCATCTCACCAAACATTAATCAAAGGACTTTGTTCAAGCATTTCTTATTGGGGTAGGAAGGATGGAATCCTTCTTTCAATGTACAGAGTGCCAGTAGAGCTGCTCTGTGATGACTGTCACATCCCTTCTATTAGTGGATCTTCATAGTCATGTATGCACTGGCTGTACTTCTGCTCCCTTCATCATGGAGCCCTCCTATGTACTGTGCAGAATCACATTTGTTTTGCAGCCATGTAGGTACTACACTCTCACAGTGGGGGGGTCAGGATTTGGACCATAGTGTAATTTCAGAAAATACTTATATGTGCCAGAGCACTGCTAAACTCGGAAAATATAATAGGGTGTAACACAGAAGGAGTTACAAAAATTCAGAGTGAACACACAAATTAGCCAGTGCTTTGGGTATGAGTCAAAGGTGGTGTGCCCTGATATGATAAGCCATTATAATTACAAAAATACAGTGGTATTCAAAGACCAAATGTAGGCATGCTGACTACTTTCAAAATTACATGGAGATATGCATATTTTCTGTGAATTTCTTTATTTAAGCCATTGTGAACCTATGGCACTTATGCAGCAAAGTTTTAAAAAAAAACAAAACTTTTTTTTCATTTATGGAAGTCTATAAAGATATGCCTTTAAAATAAATAAATAAATAAATAAATAAATATAGAGAGAGAGAGAGAGAGAGAGAGAGAGAGAGAATGAATTTTTCAGTGTCCATAAATAGGGCCCTACCAAATTCACATTCCATTTTGCTCAATTGCACGGTCATAGGATATTAAAAATAGTAAATTTCATAATTTCAAATACTTCAATCTGAAATTTCATGGTATTGTAATTGTAGGGGTCCTGACCCAAAAAAGAGTTGAGGTGGTGGTGGTGGTGTCACAAGGTGATTTGTGGGGGTGGGATTGCGGTACTGCTATCCTTCCTTCTGCGCTGCTGTAGGCAGCAACATTGCCTTCAGAGCTGGGTAGCTGGAGTGTGGCGGCTTCTGGTTGGGAGACCAGCTTTGAAGGCAGAGCCGCCGTCAGCAGCAGCGCAGAAGTAAGGATGGCATGGTATGATATTGCCACCCTTACTTCTGCGCTGCTGCCTGCAGAAAGGGGCCCTCAGTCAGCAGCCGCCACTGTCCAGCCACCCAGCTCTGAAGGCAGCAGCACAGACATAAGGGTGGCATGGTATAATATTGCCATCCTTGCTTCTGCTGGCGGGGCGCTGCCTTCAGAACTGGGCACCTGGCCAAAAGCTGCCGCTCTCTGGCTGCCCAACTCTGAAGGCAGCGTAGAAGGGTGGCAATACCACAACCCCTCTAAAATAACTTTGCAGCCCCCCTGCAACTCCCTTTTGGGTCAGGACCCCCAATTTGAAAAATGCTGGTGTCGTCCTCCCCTCCCCCCCCCGTGAAATCTGTATCGTATAGGGTAAAAGCACACAAAAGACCAGATTTCACAGTCTGTGACACGTTTTTCATGGCCGTGAATTCGGTAGGGCCCTATCCATAAACGATAAAGTGATGCAAAACTGCATTTTGGTCTTGTTACCACTATCTTCCAAAGAACACTAAATATGCGTCCCACCTTATATAGTTTTACCCATAATCATTCCCTAGTAATGCCCAATATTGCCCTTCTGCACTTTTTTTTTTTTGGGTGTTGGGGGAAAAGGAGACATGCATCTCCACCACCTTTTCTTGGTAAAACTGTAGTAAGAGCGTGGTTAGATTCTAATCCCCTTCAGTATTTATCCTCACCCTGAAATTTCCAACAAGCATACCAATGTGGAACCTATTGAGTAGGAATTGGTGACGAGGGGTTTATTAAGCTATAGGTTATGTACAGAGTACCTTTGTGTCTTTCCATTAGATGTCTGCTGGCACCCAGTGCTAGCTCCTTTAGACATACCATCTGCTCCTGCACTGATGCATTTTACCAGTCATCCCTGCTGTTCTGAGAAATTGATTAGGATCACACAATTAGTCAATTTCACTTAATGTATACTATAAGTAGTGTTTCAATACAACTCCTGATCTGAACCTGAAAGAACAGAGACATTTAGAAAAGAAGGAGGATCATTACATACAGAGGAAGAGGCAGAGGAGGTGAGGGAAAAGGATGTGGAAAGGAGAGAGACTAGAGTACTAGTCTAAAATAGTTTCCCCCTAATATTGATATCCACTAAACTTACACAATTAGGAATGTCTAGACTTTCAGAGTTTAGAGATGGACTATGCTGTGCTTTTAGTATGCTAAAAATTTAGACAGCTGTGTTAGCTGGTGGTGCCGGGGTATTTATGGATTTAAATAAGAAACTAGCATGGGATGCCTTTATTTGTATATCCAAACTGATTATTCATAGAGGTGATTTGACAGAGCTGTTGCATTTTCTCTGAGTGCACAGAATGTCTGTTCACAGTCAGGAAATCTATTTGTACAGTGTATTGTAAAACATCATATAAGAATACTAAGTCTAAGTTGATACTGGACAAAAGACACAGGAGCAAAATCTAGACAGGCAAATAAATATCATGATTGTTCTTTTGTCTGGTATTATTTTATTCTGGAAGAGCTAAGAGGATACTATGTCATTAGAAGAAAGCAAAACTACCATGTCCAGTGACTTTGCACAATTCTGATAAAATATTAGGAAAGGATAAGTTTTGGAGTAGAAAGGAAAATTGTTTGAAATGTTACTTAAAGTTATAACGTGGTTTTCAAATGAGAGAGCTTGAAGTTAATTTTATATTTGATCTTCATTTGCCATTTGTCTGTATAAAAATTCTTTTGTGGTTGACAGTTCATTTGCTTTCTAGGAAAGTGGATACTAACTAAGGACTACATAATTAATAGTGCTGAAAGTGGCAGATGGCTTGATGAAACAACTTACGAATGGGGATATAAAATTGAAAAAGACTCCCATTATTCACCTCAAATGCAATCTGCACCTAAAAGATGGCGCAAAGAACTGACATGCTCTGGTGCTTTAGGGGCCTTCCACAGATGGAAAGTTATCCTCCTTGTGAAAGAAGGTGATAAACGAAGGGATTCTATCACAAGGTAGGATGCTGCTACTTAAAGTTGAAGTAATTAATGATCAAATAGTTGATATAGCTAAATTACATTGTTGTTCTCCCTCTCCCATCCCAATTAAATTGGTCCACAACAACTCCCAGTGCTTTAGTCTCTGTATAACCTACTGTTCCACATATTTATAATAGTTGGAATGGTAAAAAAATGTTTTTATCTTCCAGTTCAGTTTCTTTTGACTTATTACTATTACCACATTGTTGACTATAGCACTTACGGTTTTATGCATATTTTAAATTAATAGCCTAGGAAGACTTCCTCTGTGCGCGCGCCCCCCTCCCCCCCCCGATTTGTTCATAGCCATAGCCTCAGAGTTCATGCTCATTAGAAAAATAAAAGAATGCTGCTATGGTACCAAAATGAAGTGTCCAGAACCATATTTCATTTGTGTAATGAAGCTTTCTTTGAGTTGATGTTAAAATGCTAGATGCATAGATAGAATGTGTTAACTTTGATAAATGATCAGATATGAAAATACCATTAAATTGTTCCATTACTCTGGTATTTTTAAAATAAGAGGATCTTGGTCTAGTTCCACTTTTTCCCCCCCTCACTGCTTTTGGCCTTCTCCTCCCCCAAAACTGTAGCGCCTAAATGCTCAGGTTGAACTTGGAGAGGCGGGGTGTGTGATTAACAGGGCAAGGAATACAGTTAGATCTGTGGTGATCGTAGTCTATTGTAAAACTACCTCCCTTTTCTCTGCGATGGCAACTTTGTCTTTTATTATATGAGTGGCAATCCTAGAGGAAAACAAGACTGTCTCATATGGTAAGAGTGAAATAATATGCTAAGTATGGTTCGACATATTGTAAAGCCACATTCTGACTGACTTGGACCTCTTATGTCACACTCATGCAGCAGCTCTCTAGCAGTACACTGCTGCAGCCTCAGAACTGAAAGACAAAAACTTACTCATGGTAAATAGGGAAGATTCGAAAGATGATGATAAAGGAAGGGATGGGAGGAGAAGGAACTGAAGGGAAAAAATGAGTTTAAAAGTGCTCAGTTAGCCTTTTGGGATCTCTAGCCACTTCTATCCCACTTTGTTTTAAAACAAACTTGGTCTTCTTTAATATTTTAAGACCTAGTTCTGAGATGCATATGTTTTAATAAAGGTGAGCTGAAAGTGGCCATTGGACCACATCCTGCTGCTGACAGGGCAGGTAGGCTTCTGAAGGATAGGAGTGAATGAGAAGGATCTTAATGCTCAAACATTATGATGAAAAAGTTTCTAGTAGAATATAGGGCATAATACCTGCTCCTCATGTTCATAATTTTTTTTTTAATTAAAAAACCTCATTCCAATAGCCAGTTAAGCCATTAGTGCGTCAGGTGGTTATTGTTGCACTACTTGGGTGGTTGAAGGAATTCTGCCTTCAGCCTCATGATACAGTACATGTTAAAAGTTTTACGATCCTTATTGCTATGTTATCAGGGTCTGCTAAAGACTCTCCCTTCCTTACACTAAGCAAGTTTGAGCTCAAGCATCTGGAGCAGAAAGAATATTTTCCAACTGGAATATTAAACTGAATTTAAAACAAACTTGTGTTATTTTGTTGGAACAGCTCCTTAAAATTGCATATATTGGGGTAGTAAAAGTGATTTTATATTAGGCAGTGAACAAAGGCTCTGAGATCAAAGCCTCATTACAGTAGGTCTAGATGTAGACATGGTCCCTGCCTTGAAAAGCTTATATTCTAAAAAGACAAACAGTATAAAAGGGTATTGGAGGAGATGCTATACAATGTTACATGCACATCCTGTCATATTTGATTTTTTTTTTTTCCTTCCTCCTCCTCAGGTTTAGGGGTAAGGCAGCAGAGAGAAATTAGAGTAGGTCAATACTCTTGCTGCAATTACAACACTTGGGCAGGCAGGGGGAAAGCAAATGATTGGTATATGAGCATATGATACTACATAGTATCTCTTCATCCTTTAATACTGTTTTGTCTTTTTAGACTATAAAAAGAATCCTTATAGGGGTTTAAAGGAAGATAGGGTAGTAGTTTGACATGTCAGTTTGGGGAGTGTTCAGGACTGCAACTTTCATCCAAGCCATTTTCTAAAGCTGATTTGAAGTCCAACTTAATTTTATATTTGTGGTCCATAGGCATTTAACAGCAGGCTCCTCTGTCAAATTAATTACTATAGATTAAACAGTAGAGATCTGAAAATCCCAGCTCCTGCTTATAGGAGACCAATGTAATTCCCCTCAAGACAAAACCAAATTTATTCTTATAGGGCCTAAGCTCCTTACAGATCTCATGTAGCTCTCTAAAACTACCTCAAGACACAGGCCATAATAACCACTAGTCTTTTCATCTTCACATATCAATATTAACCTAGGTTACTACTAGACTGAAACCTCCTTGTAAGCAGGTAGTCAGCCTGCATCCAGAAATTGTGGGTTGTGACCCCATTCCAAAAGAGAGAACCATTAACATCTAGTTTATTAAGTTGCATATGGTTTCTCCTTTCTTGGCAGGGGGAAATTGAGCTGTCCTGTGCCCTTCTCAAGCAAAATGTGTTAAGTATTGCTTTAATGGCAGAGGATATAAACAAGCCAATTTCCTTCTTGGCAGGGAAAGTAAACAGCCACTATTCCTGACCTGTGGCTTTAGCATTCCACTACAAGTTATCATTTTTCCACTTCCTCTTTCTTTGTTGCTGTCCCAGTGAGACACAGCTGACTACCTCTCCTTTTAGCTTGCCAACTAAGGTGTCCTTTACAAAATGGGACAGGTTTTCTTCCCTCATCTTCAGTGCCTGGGTTCTGGGTACATACATCCTGCAGCACTTCTGAAAGACATTCTGTTCTTTCACTGGAATCTTAACATGGTTCTGCAAATCCCTATTTGTTAAGAATGAAAGTAACCTTTAATCACAACTACATCACCAAGACAAATGAACTGGGAGTTGTGTGCATCAGGGAATCTGTATTTTTTTCCCCCAAGACATTACCATACAACAACCTGGGCATCCCTTTACTCATGCACAAAAGCATTGCAAGGTAGATATTTTGCTTTCTGAAAACCTAGCTTTCGGTCAAGTGTCCTATAGGTGCCAGTAACTTTTTTAAAAAGGATTGATTTTTCTCTCTCTATCAGCTATACTTAATACTACTGTTTGTTCACCTCTGCCTTTCTCCAATTATGACTAACCTAGCGTGTGTGTGTGTGTGTGTATATATGTAATATATAAAAAGTAGGTGAGACCAGGGCATTTTATTCTTTATCCATCAATTATTTTTTCTAGTATATGCATCCACCAATTTAGAAGACCCCTTTTTCTCCTCTCCCCCTCTGTTACCTGTCATCTTTTCTTAGAAATATAAATTGCAGCAGTGCACCTTTGGAAGTTGTGTATGGGGAAATAATTACAGGTAGTGGCCAGAAACATTAGCTGAGCTGTTTGGGTATTACATTAGGTGGGACTAACTGCACTGCTGTGGAGTCATTCCTGCAGTGTAGGTACACCTCTACCCCGATATAACGCTGTCCTTGGGAGCCAAAAAATCTTACCGCATTATAGGTGAAACCACGTTATATCGAACTTGCTTTGATCTGCCGGAGCGCGCAGCCCCGCCCCCCTGGAGTGCTGCTTTACCACGTTATATCCGAATTCGTGTTATATCGGGTCGTGTTATATCGGGGTAGAGGTGTATATCTTATGAAATCTTACCTTTCCAATTTACAGGTAAGGCAAATACCCCATTTTCAGTAAATCCCTCTTTATTTAGATAAAGATCCACTAAGTCTCTTGAGCTATATTGCAATAAACCATAGTTACTGTAATACTGAGTTGATCTTTATAAAAATGCACTTGTAGAAGCTTCCTAAAAGATGAAGAAAATTAGTATTCTCTTCTAAACTGAGAAGACAGTTGTTTAGTTGGGTTACCTACTTGTCTCAGGGCTTTGAAGTGCTCAGTTAGCCTGCTAAGGAAGGAAGTGTGACTTCATACCTGACCATTTTCTGTAAATTTTGGGTGCATTGTAGCTTGTGAGCATTAAAAAATACCTTTAAAACAAATTTTCAGTAAATATACACACACACACACTTTAAAATATATATAATATTATTATTTTTTTTTTAAGAGTTCTAGAAGCTGGAAAGGCAATTATATATCCACCACAAAAGGAAGTGAGAGCTGTTACTCATGTATTCACTGATAATAAAAGTGTCACCATAGAGAGAGAGAAACATCTCTTTGAAGCTCCATATTATCCTGTGCAATATATAGGGGATTATCTTTTTGAGGTAAGTAAAATTAAATATTCTTAACTGAAATTAATGCTTCATTAACAGTGTGTTGTTTATTGATTAGAACATATTGCAACTCTGACAAAAGTGAAAGGGATGCTATCAACTTTTTTTTTTAAATGCACTTTTTTTTTTTTAATCCTGATCTCCTTTTAAATAGCATGTGCTAACTTTTGGGGGTTTTTTTAAGTGTCATTGAGAAGATTGTGTATAGCCAGGTTTTCTGTTCTGCTTTTGGTTGGGTCGGATAGCAACACCACCAAGCACCCTCTTTCTCTGTGCACACACCTGCCTACTATCTCTTCAATTGCGGCTTATTCACTGCTGTTACTTGTAAACACATTGTTAGAGCTACAGGTATACACTTTGAGCAGTTCATGAAAGTGATGCAACTGACAAAATAATGAAACTAACTATTCACAAAATGACAAATTAAAACTATTTCCCCCCCGTAATTGTTTTTCTAGTATCTAAGTACAAAAATGTCAAATAGAAGTGGATTTTTTCTTCAAGTCTGACAATGTCTACTTAACTGCATTAAAACTGTACCTTAACACTTCAAAAATCAGTTTAGTGATTTACCTTCCCAGCCCCCATGCATGAACTCCTAAGTTACCCTGCATTTTCATCCAGATCATATTACTAATTCAGAAACTTACTGAAAGCAAATGCAGCTTGCCAGTGGTTAATTGGACCATAGTGCCTAGTAATATTGTAGCAGTTATAAAACTGAAAAGAAACTCAAAATTGGTAGGTTCAAAACTTCGAGTCTTGCTTTTTACTCAGCACTTCACAAAGCCAAATCTTTAATGCAGTTTTAGGGGAAAAAAAGCAATGTGTTCCACAATACTGTGTGAAAGACCTGGGGCCATGTCTACGCTACAGGAACTATATAATATGTTGGTATAACATTGTAGTGTAGACACAGCCTACAGCAACAGAAGGGCGTTTTCCATTACTGTAGGAACATCACCTCCTTGAGCAAAAGTACCTAGGCTGACTAAAGCATTTGGGGGTTAAGTCAGTATGACTACAGCACTTAGGGGTGTGGATTTTTCACACCCCTGAGTACCACAGCTATTTTGACATGAATTTTAATTACAGAGCAGGCCTTAGTCTGCTTTCAGTTTCTACTCTGTAACTTTGGCCAGGGAACGCTTTCTAAAAAGGAAGTACAGTTGTGAACATTGTACATTTGAATCTTGCTCCCATTGAGGCCAATGGTAGAACTCCTCTTTAATTTCATTGTAGCTGGATACAGCCTGGACTCCTGCAGGGAGTGTTCCATGCTAACTTGGATTGATTCTATAGTCCAATTTAGGATCTGCCTTATTTGTCCCGAGGAGGAGTTAGTTATCCAGTCCAGGGAAAATTGTGGCCGCAGCTTGAGGCTTAGAGGAAGATGATGTGCAAGGAAGAAAGGATGCAGAATATTTCCATGCTAGGAATCTAATTTGGTATTTATATGCAACCTTACGATAAACCAGCATGCAACAGATTTTATTCAGAGAACTTTCAAGTATCTAAGTGGTTATAAACTGTGACATACTTGGACTTTGTCTGTTAGATCACAAATAAATAGAGGACAGGTGTAGGGAACAGACTCAGTTTAAAGGTCTTGTAAAGGAGAATTCTTCTTTATGTAGCCTGTTCATATCACACTTTCAGAATAGCAGTGCCTCTTGGATCACTTTTGCCCCCCTCCAGCATCTCCCCTCTCTGTCGCTGAACACTTTGATGGCAAGGCTATAAAAGGGGGTGCCGTACTTCAGGGGCTTCTGTTACTTCTAACTGTGACAGCAGATTGACCAGGAAACTCAGTGGGTCTTTCTGACCTGGAGCTGATTGGTCTCAGTGCCACCTTAGCTCTCTAGTTATCCAGTCAGTCTAGTTAAGTTAGATCAATGTTTCTGAACCGTTGGAACTGGCGTTCTTTGAGAATCCCGGTGCATATTCACATTTTCTACCCTCCTTCCACAAATTAAGTTAAGTCTCAGAGGAAGAGGGGATGTGAGGAGGTGGTAGAAGGAACTGAGACAGCTCTAGCACAGCACTCCCTTCTGTAGCCTCTGCCTTAGAACATTCAAGACTGGTGAGGGAAGGGCACAAGAGCTACTAAAAGGTTCTGTCCATGCATCCCAGGAGTGTGCATGTGCAGAAGTCACATTAAAGAACTCCACTTACAGGCAAGTTGCCTTCATTTTATTATCTTAGTTTTGGCTGAATCTTATCCTTCTTAAAACGGTGTGTGACTAAAATTATTTGGTTTCATTTTGACATTGTAATGCCATCTCCGCACACTTGAACTGAAATCATTTTGCTTGAACTTGACATTGTGACAGCTGTACACTTACACTAATCTTATTTTGCATTCTGGTCTGAAGTCATACTATGGTTTTCAGAATTTTGCATTAAAGCTTCCTGTGGGATGGTCATTAGGAACTCAGTTTCCTCAATTGCTTGGCACTGTGGCAAATCAGCAAAGTACATAAACATGCTTGATGAAGACCACATAAGTAGTCCCACAGAAGCCAATAAGACTTCTCTCATGCTTAAAGTTGAGCACACATTTGAGTGTTTTGCTGATGTAGCAGGGATGGTACCTTCAGAGCACCCCTTCATGGCAGGGCATGGCCCTTCAGGCACCCCACCTTCAATGGCCAGTAACTTTCCACCATCAGAAGTATTTAGAACAAGAATCCCCTTCTGGACTCTAAAATATTAACTCTTTCCACATAGTTTCCAGTGACCGTGCAGACCCAAACCCTTCCCTCTTGGCTAAGGGATTACACAACTTTCCTTCCACGGCTTGTGTTGTGCTTCTCCCTCTCCCTTTAAATTGCCCTGCACTGGTTCCACCTGAGCTGGCAACAGTCTTTCAAAAAACAGAACCAAAACCTTCATAATAGTTCTTCCTCCATGCATCTCTGCTGTGGCACAGACTTCCTGCCTCCCTCCACAGCTTGGAGGCCAGGTCACACCACTGTAGTCCTGTCTCACCATGTGTCTCTCAGGCTCCTGCAGGGAACTTCTTGCTCTCAGAGTCTCCTCCTCTGATGAGGGAAGAGACAGCTTATGTACTTCTTTCTTTCCCCAGACCTTGTACTGGTTGGCTGAAAGGAAGGGGAGCCTTGCCCCACCCAAACTGCAAGGTCCCAGTTCCTTAAAGATACAGTTACCTGGGTTTCCCTAGACTCTTAACTATTACTCCAGGACCACTTACTCTTCTCAGCATCTGCTCCAGAGCTCCTGGAACAGGATTTGGCTGGCCACAGTCCCCACTACCTCTTAAACAGGGCAGACCACTCTGTTACAGCAGGATTGGCGCTGGAGTGCTCAGCACCTTGCAGGATTGAGCCTTAGTTTATTACTCCCTCAAAGTGAATGTCAGATTCAAATAGTGATAAAATAACAAGGAATGTGGCCAGATCTACAGAATAGGGGATTCTATCTTGGAAAGCAGTGACTCTGAAAAGAATTTAGGGGTCATAATAGATAAGCAACTCAGCTTGAGTTTCCAGTGTGATGCTGTGACAAAAAGGGCTAATGTGGATCTATAAGTAAGGGAGGTGATTTTTACCTCTCAATGTGGCATTGGTGACACCTATACTAGAAAACTGCCTCCAGTTCTCACCTCCCTATTTTAAAAAATGATATTGATAGTTTGGAAAGGGAGCAAAAGAATGTCACAAAAACATTTGAGGGCTGGGAAAAATTCCTTACGGTGAGAGACTTAAAGTGTATCCAAAAAAAAAAAATGTGATTTGATTACAGTGTATAAGTATCTTCACAGGGAGAAAATATTGGATCTAAAGATCTCTAATTTAGTGGAGAAATGCAGAAAAGAACCAATGACTGAAAACTATAATTTGTCTGGCTTCAATCAGAAATTAGGCATAAATTTTGAACAGTAAGGGTGATTAACAATTGGTTGGATTAACAATTGGTTAAAACCAATTAACTGATTAATTGGTTGGATTGGATTAATGATTGGTTAAAATTAATGATTAACATTTGGTTAAAATCATGCACTGAAAATCTTTATGAAATGTATTTTTCCCCATATTATACAGTACCTGACTAATTTAATTTGTAATTATTTTATAACAGCAATGGACTAAATTGTAGCTTCGCCAAAAGACCTGTGTATGGAGCAGTGTGTAGTTGTAGTTTGATTGTGATTCTACTAAGGGAAGAGTTTAAGACCTAGAAGGACTGGATGACTTGGAAAACTGGTTAATAAGATATAGAACCTTTAAACTGTACGTTGCCAGTTGAGCTTAATCACTGCTAATCAGCCACCGGAAGGGATTGACATCTGATTGTATTTTATTGCCCTTTATGAAATTGGGGCTTCTCTAGAAAAGGAGTTATTACAGAATAACAATTCCTGATTAACTCCGTGTGTGAACCAGGGCCGGCTCCAGGCACCAGCTTAACAAGCAGGTGCTTGGGGTGGCTAAGGGAGAGGGGCGGCACCTGCGGCAATTCGGGGGCGGCAGGTCCCTCACTCCCTCTAGGAGAGAAGGACCTGCTGCTGAACTGCCGCCACTGATCGCGGCGTTTTTTTTTTTTTTTGCTTGGGGCGGCAGAAATGCTGGAGCCGGCCCTGGTGTGAACACTCTTACTTTGGAATAAAAGTGCCTTAACCCCTGGATTAAGCTAATTCAAAGTGAGAGCGTCGATCCACACAGAATTAATCAGGAATAGTTATCTTTTAATTTCATACCCTATTTTAATCCAAAATAATTTTATAAACTTTATAAAAAAAAATGCAAAAATATTTAAAGAGGAGAAAAAAGGTGCAAGTAGAGTTGTTTTAGACAGCAGTCTCTGTATATGCAAGTTTTAAATCTTTTGACCTTCACAGAATGAAATACAAAATATTCCTGAAGATAACCAAATGAACCATCTTTTAGCTGAACAAGAAGCCAGAGATACAATGTCTGACATGCAACTTGTTGCAATGAAAAATGCATTAATAAACCATATGTATTTTACTCAGGTAAGAAAAAAAACAGGACTGTCTAAACTTTTAATTGTAAAAATGTAATAAAATTTTCCCTAGGTATATTTGCCCTTCAAACACAAATGTAACAAAGATAACATTAGATTTCTTAACATCTGCAGAAATTGTAACAATATATAGTAATTTGTAAAGTTTAAAAATTCTATACAGTATTTAGTACAATACTATCTTATACAAAACTAAGATTCATTCTATTATAAGGTGATTGTTTAATATGTGTCTAATGAAAAAATGATGGACTAGATGAAATATCAATTGATTGGTCATTTTGTTTCATTTTGGTTTTTAACTGTCTCACAAAACAGTGGATTGGCCTTTAGTCTTTCTATGACTGGCCTTTAAATAGCTATATTTATGTTTACATGTTCGTCTCAAAACCAAAGAAATCCCTGAACCAGAAACATTTTGCTGAGCATTATGAAGAATTCTTATTGCTGTGTGGAATGTATGTTAAGGAGAATAAAACTTAATGCATTCTACCATTTTAATAATATCACAGATTTAATCATGAAGTGCATTAGGAAGTGAGGGCATTATTTCATATTTAGAAAAATGAGCAATTAATTGTTTTGAATCAGTACAGCATATATTCCCACCATAATATACTGATTGTTATTTAGTAGTTCTTATGTGAGCCCTAATACAGCAAACACATGTTTGTAGACTTATATTTATGAATATGTGTGTCTTTAGGAGCAGGTCCATGGTATATATTAATACTTGTTTTATTATTATGCAGTAAGGTATGTTGTCAATTTAGTGTTGCCACACCCACAAAAGCAAAGAATAAAAATTTAACCCTCTAATAGTAAATATCCAATGCTCTTCTACCCACAGGCACATGATTTATCAAAACCACAACTACCATACATCAGACCATTCACTACAACCTTACCTCTGCCCCCATCTTTTCCTTCCTCTTACACACCTCTCCAAATGCTAGTAGTTGTGGAAGTTTGGTGGATGGCTAGTTATGTTGGGAGAGGGTCATTTGCTAAAGGGTTGTGCACAACGATGGGTGTGTGCCCCAGGGGGTTAATGAAGGCTGGCGTTCCCAGGGGGCATGCTTTTTTAAGGTGCAGTTTTTGTAATGTCCATTAATAGAACCATAGTGATGGCCCCTAGCTGGATGTAAAAATGATTTTACATTTATATTTAGTTCCTTTTATCTCATAGGCTCCCAAAGCACTTTACAGAATAAACACTAGTGTATATACAACATCTCACCATTGGAAAAACAGAAAAGAAAAGAAAATCAAAAGTATGCTTAAGTGCAAATTAAGTATCTTAAACTGACCCTGTCTTCACATAGCAACAGTTTGAAACAAAAAGTGAAGAATAATGCATTAATTCAAATTGCAGGACAATTTAGATTTGAAGAATGAAATTGCCCAGGTTATTGTTGACTCAGGACACCTCTTGTTGAAGACTACTCTTGTTAAAAGTTTCATAAGAAGTATACCTTCTATTTCTATAAAAATGAGAACTAACTGTTACATTTGCATTTATTTTTTAACCACTGGTTAAATATCTTTTTTAACACTGATGTATGTTTTTCTGGTCATTAAATGTAGCATTTTGTCATTATCCAATCTAAGGGTTTTCATGTATGCCCTTGATTTATTTCTGTTTTACAGAATGTGAAACAGAAGTCTACTCAAATAGACCAACTGAGTGGATGTGGTACAGAGGTAAGTACCTGTAATTCATGATTTCTGAAGGTGTAAGTTATAATAGTTTAGTACTTATCCAGTCATCTTCCCTGATAAGGGATCTGTGTTTTGGAGCAGGTTTTTTCAGTTGATAATTTTTCACCTCTCCCAGAAAGGAACTTGACAGTTGCAGGCATTGGACATCGCTGTGGTTTCCATTGTGGGGGTGATTATGTGAGGCACCCCGTGGCTTTAGAAATTTTATTCTGTGATAGTTTTCTACCAAGCTCTCAGAAGGCACACCCAACAGAGCGAAGACTTCCTACAGTATATACGCTTAGACTATGTCTACACTTACAGCGGCATGTACAGTAGATTCTGTACACCCCGAGCACAGGTATAAATACAGTGTAGACCGTGAGACACTGCTTAGGCAAATAAAAACACATCAGAACCTGAGGGTATATATCCTACATGACTTTCTACATGCCCAAGCAGTGCCTCCTCCATCTGCACTACTGTTTTTAGCAGTATAGCATCCTGGTGCTGGAGCAGTTCCTTGCGGTGGGGAAGGGTTCCGTCTGCTTCCCACTGCTTTCCCCCCCTTTCACTGGCACGTGTAGCTACACACTGCAGTGTGGACACTGCCTGCACTTCACTGCAGCATGTAACTACGCATACCCTACATACCAGTGCCAGTGTAGACGAGACCTTAGAGAGTAAGTACAGTTAAATTGCTGGGGCTTAAATAATAATATATTATGACTCCATCTCCTGAGATGATAAGCATATCCTGCAAGGTACGGAGTGCTTTTAGTGGGAGTTCAAATCAGTAGGGGTTAGGAGCAGTGAGGCCCTTGCAGAAGATATCAGTGGATCGCACTATAAATTAGTAATTACTTTAAATTAGAACTGTTGTTTTCTATATCTTAAAACAATTTCTTACCTTGTTATATGATGAACAAAAGTATATACATACCTTTTGGCTAAAGAAATTTTGTATAAAGATTCATAAATGTTTCCTTTTTGTATCTAAAGGGACTGAACTTTTAGTTGGTTCTCATTTTTCTTTTAAGATAGAACTGTTTATAAATCTTTTATTCAACCATTCTTTCTATGCAGTTATTCACAAATATTTGCCATTCCTAGGTTAAAAATATTGACCTCTCCAAAGGTATATTGTGTATACTTGAAGGACTAGTAGAAGGACATTTCTTTACTGATGTAATCACAGAACTTGCTGCTACTCAAAAATACTTCATCCCTCCTGTGCAGCTTCTTCATTCTCTTCTAGGGCATATGCTACAGGTGAGAACTAAAGGCTTGGTCTTTCGCAGTATTAAACTGGGGGAGGGAATGTAAAAAACGTGGTCTTAGTCAGATACCAATGGTATGTTTTAAAAAAGAGTGTCTTCATCCATGATTTCTTTAACCAATGTTCCCTTAACCACTACTTCACCAGAATATACTGTCAATATATTGTTGAAACAGTAAAATCCCAGCATACCATGCAAGACAGAAAATTATTCATTCAGAACGAGCAAATAAATATGATCTTTTTCATACTGTCAATATTACCTAATTTAGGACTGTACTATCTATATGTATGCAGGTAACAAATTATAGTAAGTTACATGTTTGTATCAACTGAGACTATAGTATATATTAGGATAACCACTCAAAGACCATAGAGGACATCCATGGATAAAAGTGAAATGCTTGAGTGTGCACTTGCACTCACTCTCAATTTTTTCTCCAGTACAGTTTATTTAAATAATTGAAAATAATCGGAAACCAAATAGTATTTTTCATTAGCCCTATTAATGTAGTACCCATCTTATTGTTAAATACTGTCATTATATGTAAATGTAAAAACAGTTACAGAAAGGAAGAGTAAGCAGTGAGGTTGAAGCTTTCCAGTACTTTGAGAAACAGCAGGATCTTCTGTAATTTTGCATAAATTAGCCATAGATATTGAGCCCACTTAAAAAAAATCTTGTCTAGACAATGCCAAAATCATATGTATTTATCAACTCTTAAGTCAAACCATAAATTATCCTTATCAAATGCAATGCAAGTCATTTTGGTTGGCAGCAGTAGAAATCTTGGGCTCTCTGAATAGCATAAAGATAATTTGTAGGAAACCGGTCAGAATTGGAACGAATTGTAAATTGGTCAGGAACAGGATTAAGCAAATAATGTAACTTGCACTGTTTTGGTATTGTGATTCTGCAAAATGAGTGTGACTTGCGCGCACACACGGGTCTGAATTGGTAGTTGCCGGCAAGGCAACGAGCAGGAGGGTGTATATAAAGCAGCTGCATACAGACTTACACTGCATCATTCCCAACCCTGTAAGAGATGAAATTCACTGGTATAAATGAGTTAATATCGGAGCTGAATACCATTTTTGGGGCAAGTTACACTTATTTTTTTCCTTTTCTGTGCAAATTACAATATTTTGCATCTTGTATTCCTCCCCCTCAGTTTCCCACACAATATTAAGCTAACATTTGTCATCAGTGAATTTGAGTTTTGAATGAGTTTGAGTTTAGGATGAGTATGACTAACACAAAAGTTCTTCACTATTAAGTCTTTGGCCACTACAGACCCAATATTTATTTCTTATTTTTAAAACAGGGAAATACAGACGCAGTATTCTCTGCTAAATTTTTTCACATCTTGTATATTCTTCTTCAACTTGATCCTCCTTGGAAGTCTTCCATGTTAAGATATTATCTGGGATTTCTTCAGTGTCCTATTTGCATGAGAGGAACATGGTCTCTGCTAGAGATGCTTGTGAGGTAAGAAGCAGTTGGAAAGGTTTTTTTTGTTTGTTTGTATGTTCTCTTGTTTTGGGGGCTTCTCTCTCTCTCTAAAAGCATAGCTAAGCGAAAACAATTAATATCACACTTTTTCATAAAAAGGTCTCCTTAGTTAAAAATGATAGAATTTACATATAAAGGGAAGCCCTATTATATGGAAGTCACTTTTTCAATGTACTCTAATTAGTTCATTATAAGTGAAGGTTTTCTATACCTAGAATAGCATTTGTACACTTCAGAACTTTTATTATAAATTTCAATTAATCTGAGTTCACTGAAAATGGTTGTCACTATAGAGAAAAAAATCATACATTTATTGTTTCTCCCCTTCTTTGCATTTCTATATTAAATGTTTGAGCATAATTATTTGTATATTATGTGGCTTTTGACAATCTAGATCAATGTATATTACTACTGGGTTTTGTATATCTATTTTGCTGCAAATAAAACAGTATAAATCTTATCTTGTCAAATATGCAGTTTCATGTTGTATTTTGATTTTAAGCATGAAATTTGCAGACTTGTGCATTGGTCCTAATTATTCACTATACAAACACAAGACTCAGGACAGCTTCCTTTTGGGTGCTTCCACCTGATAGAAGGAGAATTTCTGTTTCTGACTTTTGTGAACAGAAACTGATTAATTCCATCTCTGGAAAGAGTGACTGCACCTCAGTTCATCACTGTGTGATATCTTCTCTAGTTTAACATTGAAGTACTTTAATATGGCAATGTTGACCAGTATAGAAATGCTTATAGGGTTTTTTTGTTTAAATACATCCTTCCATATTCTGAAACAATTGTAAGTATAAACTGTTGTTACACTCACATACAAACTCCATTCACTTACAAGGAAGGTCATTAAAATGCATGTTCCTACATTATTAAAGTTCAATGAAATCACCAGTCCAAAGCAGCCTTTATCATTTGTCTTAATAGCCAGTCATCATACTATCCAAATGCACACTTCTCTCCCCAGCAAACTCCCTCATACTTCCTAACTTATAGCCAGTCATAATGCACATACCCAGTTCCTCTACATCACAATCAAACACACAACCCATCCACCAAGGCTACAACTGGGTAGTGTGGAAACCTCTTCCAGAGGTTTGCAGGGAAGACATGAATGTTGTATATTCATAGCCTTCTTACCTTCCTAGTGCACTGTGTGGGGAGCTACCAGGAGGGTGAATAGCAGTGTGGGGGACAGAGGTAAGGTGGGGTTGTATTGCAGACTTGAGTTGGAAAGATTATGCGTAGGTAGACAGGAACTCTGCAGCAGGCCTGGTGTGGGGAGCCAAGTCACTGTGGCAAGCCATAAGAGCTTGAGCTGCCAGGTGCTGGTGCCTTAACTTCGTAGCACACAAAGGCACTGGTTATGTAGGGAGTCCTTGATGTGTTCATGTTTTCCTACCTCTCAGTCAAATAATTTAATACTAGCATTTGAAAGCTGATACATCATACTTTCAAGTACAGACAGAGAAAATAGTTGAAAACTAAAATGATTATCCTGATGATGGGTAGAAAAGAGATGGCTGTGTGATTTATTTTTTTGTGGGTGGATGAAGAGGAGAAGGCAACTCCTTGAATTTAAAAGCCATATGTTATGTGCAGGGCTTGAAAAAGCCACTTGCTCATGACCAGAGGTAACTTTTCCAGGGTGAGTGGAGAGGAAAAAGTTGAATCTGTAATTTTGTATAGGAATGCTTTGCAAAGCACTGTTCTAAGAAGGCTTATTGTCAAACCATCCTGAACAGGGAAGGAAGGCACTCAAACTCAGAATGACATCAACAGACATAGACGTTGGGATAATAGGTGGCTTATACAATTCAATGTAGGAAACTTAAGCTAATGAGGTTTTAATTTAAAAAAAGAAACAAGAAATAAACCCATTAATGTTCAGATGCTAAAAAATATCTGAGATTTGGGGATATAATTGTTGATAATGCTCTTCAGACCTTTGGCAGAAGGCAATTGTAGAAAAATACAAAATGAATCAGTGCTGGATATATCAAGGGTATGCCAATGCCAATGTCAAATTCCTCCAAAAATGTAAACTAGAAAAGATGTTCTGCTCTTGCTCTTAAAATAGTTTATCATGTTGTTAAATTATGATGTTTCATCAAGGTGTGGCTAAAATGATATGCAAATAGGATCTCATCATGGAAACTCTTACTCATATGAGTAAAGGTTTACAGGCACATGCTGTGGTTTCCAAAGTGCTAGGAAATCTTTTGGAATTAAAGATTTTTATAAATCTTTTTATAAATGTTCTATTAAATACAAGAACTCTGCCCCTCACAAGGAATTCCCTTCCTTCTTCAGTGCACAAGGAAATGTGCTAAATGCAACAATAATTTACCTCACACTATAACATGCACCTTTAATTAAAACATCCCCTCTCCCCAAAATAACACATGAGATCAAACACCTAATCAGTGAACATGCCAGCACAGAATATATATATTAAATATTGCTGAAAATCTGGCCTTAAATCATTAGTGGTATTGGTATGAAAATATACATTTACTTACAATATATAAGAAACACAAGTTAATGTCCTTTAAGTAAAAATTAATTTGAGTAGAACTCACTCTGTGCACTGGGCCAGCACAAGGCTTATGCATTACTTAAATTCTACTTAGTTCTTCAGAATAGAACTGACGTGAGTAGTGCCTTGCATTGTCCCTCTGTACACTGGTGAAGTTCAACCTTTGTACGCAAATAACTAACATTCTTCATTTTTGTTTTTAATCTGGACATAGAGAAATTCCCTCCTAAATTGATACACCTCTAACTCGATATAACGTGACCCGATATAACACAAATTTGGATATAACGCGGTAAAGCAGTGCTCCAGGGCGGGCGGGGCGGGGCTGCGCACTCCGGTGGATCAAAGCAAGTTCGATATAACGCGGTTTCACCTATAACGTAAGATTTTTTGGCTCCCGAGGACAGCGTTCTATCGAGGTAGAGGTGTATTGTATATGCCAAGTTTCATCCTGAGCAAAGTTTTGACCAAGTTAAAGAATCCCCACCAGTAATGGGGTCACTATGTTTTGTCATTTTATTAATTATGATTATTTCTGAACTGCTGATTTGATTGCATTTACAAAACTTCACAAGTATATTATTGCAAATTTGGAACTAAAATGTCAGAATTGCCTCGTGCATTGATTAGTCAGTAGATCATTTGAAACTTAAAGAATTTCTGGTACTTTATTTTTCAGATCTTGCCTTTACTGCAAAAGCTTTTGTCATGCAGTCTCTGTTTCAGAAAAAATAAGTGAACAGAGGGTGGTTCACAAAACATTACTCAAGTTTTTCTTTAATTTAGTGAAAGCTGAAGTACAGGCTTTAACCAGAAGGTAAGTTTTATAGGAGAATACTTTACTTTCTTCTTCTGTTTAAAAATTCAAACCCATTTCTCAATCCACAATGGAATTGTACCCTGTCTTTACTATACTTGCTGTCTCTGAAATGGGATGCTGTCCTCATAGAGGTTTGAAAGTAGTATTTGGCCATGCACTTGCTAAATGTTTCCTCTGAAATCTCTCATTTCTTTGCCTGTTTATAACTAGCTTTCATTATGTTAAAAGAATATTCTGCCTGGATGTTAGTATGGAGACTTCTAATTTTTTACATATTATTTTCCCACTATGTTATGTGTGTGGATAGGTGTTTAATTTTGTTTCATAAGGGGGTGAGTTTGTAACTTTGCAGGTCTTAGATTTTTTTTTCATTGTCTCACAAATTCTTAATGTGAAAGACCTTGAACATACAACATACATGTTGTTGTCTTTTTTAATCTGTAAGCACTTGTATTATCTCTCATCCTCCCTAATCAATGTAAATGAATAGATGTATGTATGATTGCCTTATAAAGTAAAAATTTTCCTTTTGTTCCAACTGTAATTATATTTATATAATATTAACACAACATTTGAGTTCCTTCACTTTGGCTGTCATTATTTTACATATATTATTCATCAAAAATAGTGTATGAGCTTTCTGTGCTTAAAAATTACCAAACCTTTTTATGTTTTGACAGGAGACGTGTTATCTGTCTAGTAACTATAGTAATCAAATTGGCATAAAGCTTTAGGTTTTGTTCACTTTTTCTTTTTCTTGTATAGATTATGTGAAGGGGCCAATTCACAGCTTCTGCAAGTTATGCCACAGACAGTTCTTCTGAAGACCTTTTGGTTGGGAAATGAAACCTCTCTGCTTTTTACCAAACATATAAATATTCTGGTAGATTGGGTCATACATTCCTATAGAGAAAAGTTCAAAACAAATGATGTGAGTAGGATTCATTTTCTATAAAAAAAATAAATAATGAAGGTCAATGTATTTTTTTAAAAGCATTTATTTCTTCACTCCTTTCTGAGAAACTACATTCAAGTATCAAAGCTGCTTGTTACATCTGCCTTTTGTTGTGAAGCATGCTGACTTTTGCTCCACAAAAGGAAATGAACTGCTCTATACGGTTCTCGTATATTGATCTGTAAAGAGGAAATGTAATAGAGTCATGAGTGGTTTTCTGGTTGCATTCAGATGTTCATATGCCTTTACCAGCAGGTGTTACTACAGTCAGTAGGAACATAAGGTTAGGACGCCTTATCAAATAAACTGTAACCCAATGAGTTAATTATCTTATTTTACAATGAAAAGTACTTTTTAGAAAAAATTGTATTCAGTAAAAATTGTCTGAAGGATAGAACTAATGAAACAAATGGGGTTTTGTTGTTTTATACACCTTTTTTAACCTGAAACTTTTTCTATGAACTCACCAGTTTTCTTCCCAATCCCTTGAATTTCCTTTGGTGCCTTCTCTAGTTCTTTTTCATCCAAACAGAATGGAAGACAACATAACTGCTGTTCCATGGCATGCTGGCCAGCAGGACCGTGACCTGAACTGAAACTGGCTGTCCTCTAGTCTATACCACCCCTGCCCCCGCCCTTGCTAAAGCCTTTCTGAAGTGTCTTTGACTATTCAGTTCCCATACAAAAGTACAAACTCGTCACCGTTCTTTAAAAATTATTGTGGAAGTATAGAATACATAGGCAACACACATCTTTTCAGCACTAGCACAAAGAAAGAAAAACATTTCCAATGTACTACCTGATTGTTTTGTATAGTGTGAAGAAGACAGAGGGGTTTAAACACATTGAAAGCTTTGCTCAGGCTACTTTAATTTTAGCCAGTCCACCTACTGTTTTTGAGAGATGGCGAAACAAGCCATGCAGAAATAAAGTATTGTCTTTATCCATAGTCAAGATATATACATAAACATACATATATTTCAGGTGCCTAGATTTAGGTTTCTAAATCCATATTACCAGTTTAAACAAGTGGCATGATTTTTTTTTTCTGAGCACCAAGAAAGCAATTGTCCAGTTGACTTTCAGTGGGAATTCAATACTGCTTGAAAATCAAACCATTCTTTTAGGTTCCTAAGTGTAAATTCTGGAGCTTAAATGTAGGTACCCACTTTCTTTTTTTAATCTTGCCCTTTCTTCTGTTCAAAAATTCCAACTTTTTAAACTATACAGTGTTGCAAATTGCATTGTTTCTTCCGTAAGTACAATATTCACTTGAGGACAAGTAGACTACAGTATAAGGTGTATGGATTAAAAAGAAACTGCAAACTTTTGACAAGACTGAACTGTAGTATCAAACATACACCGAAGTCTGCAATAGACTTAAACCTAAAGTATCAGTTGTCCTTTTCCACAAAAACAAGGTTCCCATTGCTGTTCAACTTTCATTTTATACGCTACATTGTATAACATCCCAGCAGATGTGAAATCTGGTCTTAAAATGCAGTTATATTATATTGTTCCCTGACAAGCTACCATGTTGTGATGTTTTTGCTTTGCTTTGCTTTTTTTTAAATAGCCCTCATTCCTTAGCTGTGCATTTAATTTCTTTGCCTCACATTTTTAACAAAAATAAGATCTAGAAAAAATGTTTTGTTAGTAATCTTGTATGAATAACTTGCTCCCTGATATGTGCAAAGCTCACTATTATCCCTTTCTGTGCTTTCAGTTTTGAGCTATTGTCTGCAAAACTTGGGTACCAAACTTTGTCCAGATAGATGAAAAGATCAGTTCAAAAGAAATACCGTCAGGAGCAAATCCTCCCCATCGGTACATAGCTAGCTGTGCCTCTCTTTTCTATTTCTTTGTTTTAGAGATGCAGAAGGAAAATTTGGAGTGTTGAGCTTAGCAAACAGGGAGCAGAATTCCCCTTCTCTCCATAAACTTCGGTATGGGGAGGATTGGTGAGAACTGTCTGGTTGTTATTAATAACCAGTTTATAGATATATGAATTAAGCAATCATAGTTAAACCCTACAAAATCAAAGAAAATATTTCATAGAATCATAGAATATCAGGGTTGGAAGAGACCTCAGGAGGTCATCTAGTCCAGCCCCCTTCTCAAAGCAGGACCAATCCCCAACTAAATCATCCATTTAAGTGAGTTTACTTAGAAAAGAAGCTTTCTTAAGCTAGGCCAATAAATGGAATATTAAGAATCTTAAATCCAATTAAGTCCCACTATTTTTCTGTTACCAATGTTTAGGTCTGTCTCCTCTCCAGGAACGTAGGCCAACCTTTTGGAGATTAACTGGATAAACTTGGTATTTTAGTTTACAATATTTGCATATCCCAACAAATTATTACAAGAGTTTTAAATCTAATCATTTGGTTGTGTCTCAGGCTACGTCCTCACTATGGGGGGGGGGGTTGATTTAAGATACGCAAATTCAGCTACGCATATAGCGTAGCTGAATTCGACATATTGGAGCCGACTTACCCCGCTGTGAGGACGGCGGCAAATCGACCTCCGCGGCTCCCCCGTCGACAGCGCTTACTCCTACCTCCGCTGGTGGAGTACAAGCGTCGATTTGGGGATCGAATGTCGCGTCCCGACGAGACGCGATAATTCGATCCCGAGAGATCGATTTCTACCCGCCGATTCAGGCGGGTAGTATAGACGTAGCCCTAGAGTATATCTATACTGCAATGTGAGTCCAGGGCTAGTGGGACTTGTCATCTGACCCCTGATTAGAGAACCCCGGGCTTGAGTGTCTACACTGATTGTTAACCCTACATGAAGCATTTTCTAACCTGAGTAGCCACCCAGCCATGGAGTTTTCCAAGCTGTTTCTGGACTGCATCATAGGGATACCCTGTAGGGGGCTCAGGCCATGGTGTGGGTGATGCAGCAGGAGCCGGTACTCTTGTAGCCATTAGTAATATCAAACAATTCTTTCTGCTGAGCTCTGTCCTCCTCTCTTAGCTGCTGTTCCTGTTCCAGGAACTCCGAAGCAAGTGCCTGCTCCCACGCTGAAACCCTGTCCTCAAGCTATGCAACCAGGCTGAGGTTTTCCTCTTGCCTCTCACCATGCCTTCCTTCTAGCCATATGGCCCTCTGTTTTTTGGCACTGCCCATAAGTTCAACCAGAAGTTCATCATGGAAAGGCTTCCTCTTGGAACGGTCCATGGAGGTATGTTGGCCCAGGCTTCTGCTACAATGTGAGTGAGCTGTGGAGGTACTGCAGCCAGTAGAGGTTGAGGAGCCTGGAATAGGACAAGACACTGAGGGTTATTTTCTGGTATAGCTCAGGGTAGGAGCACAGAAAAAAATCCTCCTGGAATTTCAAGGACATAAAATAGTACTTTTCCAAACTGTACTTCAATGTAGTGTGAGAGGGATGCTTCCTATCACAGAAGCTCCCTGGACACAGCCTGGTTAATCACAGTGAAAGAAGTTCAAAGACAATGGTAAGTTAAAAATTCAAAGATGTTCTTTGTTTTCTAAAAATTGCAGACTTGGGTTTGTGGGGGTGGGGCATCAGTGGCCATGCTACAAAAGCTTTTTCTGTCACTTCAGGCCCTACACATTTTGGAGAACATAACAGTTGTTCTTCGAGTGGTTGCTCATGTCAATTCCAAGTAGGTGTGTGCGCTCTGCATGCACAGTTGTCAGATGATTTTCCCCTTAGCAGTACACATCAGGTCGGCCGTGGAGCACCCTTGAGTCATGTCTTCATGGTGGCGTATATAGGACCCTGCCACCTCTTCAGTTCCTTCTTACCACCCATGATGGTCGTTGGAGGTACTTCTCTCGCTCTCTTGCTTCAGGCAAGCGATCTCCTAGCGAACTTTCCTTTTGCACTCTAAATAGTTGAGTCCGGACCCGTTGGACTCTCTGGCACGGGACTGCCAAATAGGGGAGCTGGAACTGCCATCTGTCCCAGACGCGTTTGAGGCCACCAGGGACCTCATAGAGATGGCAGCCCTGCAGTCCCCGACAACGACAGCACCGGCACCACACAGAGGGGCCGTGCTCTCCAAGGGCAAACCAGCCATGCTGCGGTATTGGTTACCCTCACCTTGGCACCGCTCTCTGGCACTGTTCTGCATGGCACCGCTGTGGTCTCTAAGGTCAGACTCCTCTTCGGGGTCAGAGCCAGAATCGTATGTCTGAAGGAGGAGCCGGCACCGCTCTCAGCATTCGAGGCGTGAAGGACACCAAGTCCCCATGATGCCCTGGCCACTGTAGTGGCAGGTGCCCACACAGTGGCCTTTCTGGATCCCATGAGCATACCATCAATCCCAGGGGCTGAGCTCCAGGTCCCTATCAGTTGCCTTGGACACATGAGGTCTCCCCATCTTCCTCAATGATGAGGGAACCTCTGTGGGGATTGGAGTCCAGTGCCCACGCCGGCGCCAAACCTGCCACCATGCAGGGTGTTTCAGCATGGGAGGACCTCCACGAATTAGAGGGTCAGGAGGACCCCGTGCCAATAAGGGCTTCCTCCCCAGACGAGGCAGTAGCAGCCTCATCTGCCTCTGCCGGCCATGGATAATAGGGCCCATCAAGAGCTGCTCAGAAGAGTAGCTCAAAATCTGGGCCTACAGGTGTCTGAAGAGACTGATCCCATGGTGGACATTCTGATGCCAGAAGGTCCTAAAAGGGTGGCCTTGCCCTTGATCAAGACCATTTGTAACACCATCAAGAACATCTGGCAAACTCTTGCCTCCATTCCTCTCACCGCTAAGTGGGTGGAAAGGAAGTACTTTGTACCCTCCAAGGTCCTTAGCCACTGTAACAAGCAGTCCTTAGCCACTATAACTTTAATTCTTAGAACTCTCTGTCCAGGTTTAAGGAGCTACTTCCAACGGACTCCCACTCTGACTTTGGGGCCATCCTCGAGGAAGACAAGACTATTGCAAGGACCTCCTTGCAGGCTGCATTGGACTCGTCGGACTCAGCCATCCGCACTATGTCCACTGCCATTGTTATGCGAAGGAGCTCGTGACTGCAAGTCTTGGGCCTCCCACCTGATGTCCAGTAGACCATTCAGGATTTGCCCTTCGATGGCTCGGGTCTGTTCACAGAGCAGGCGGACTCTATGCTCCATAGTCTAAAAGACTCTAGAGCAGCATTAAAGTCACTGGGGCTCCATACGCCAGCCCTGCAGAGGAAGCATTTTAAGCCTCAGCCCCCGCCTCGCTTCTACCCCTCTCAGCTGAGAAAAGATTACAGCAGGAAACTGGGTAGGAGTAATAGGCGAGGCCTCCACAGTCCTCCTCTAACCGGGGCCAAAGCTCGGCGAGGCAGTCTCCAGCATCTAACAAAAATTTTTTAAGGTGCGCTCGGGGGCGAAGCACCAGTCCAAATCCTGGATCCTTCCCTCCCCCTGCCCCACTTGGTGAATCATCTATCCCATTTCTACCATGCTTGGCCTCAAATAACCTCAAACTGATGGGTCTTGAGCATGGTAGAATTGGGATATTCTCTCCAATTCTGTTCCCTCCTGCCTTCCCACTCTCCCCAACCCTCTTCAGGGACCCTTCTCATGAGAAACTTCTAGTACTGGACATGCAAACGCTTCTACAACTCGGAGTGATAGAGGAGGTCCCTCTGGAGTTCAGAGGCAGGGGATTCTACTCCTGTTATTTCCTAATCCTCAAGGCCAAGGGTGGGCTCAGGCCTATTTTAGACCTGTGAAACCTCAACAGATTCATAAAGAAATTGAAGTTCTGCATGATCGCCCTGGCTTCCGTCATTCCTTCCCTGGATCTGGGAGAATGGTATGCCGCCCTTGACTTGAAGGATGCATCCTTCCCGTCCCACAAATGGTTCCTTCGATTAGTGGTCAACAACACTCACTATCCTCCCCTATGGCCTCTGGGTGGTCCCTCGGATGTTCACCAAGTGCAAGTCGGTCATGGCAGCCTTCCTACGGAAACCACAGGAGCAAGTATTCCCATACCTGGACAACTGGCTAATCAAAGGCTGATCTCGGACCCAAGTAGAGGACCATGTGAGCCTGGTGCGCATGACCTTCCATGGGTGCGGCCTCATTCTGAATGTGGCAAAGTCAACCGTACCCCCACTCAGAGGATAGAGCTCTCCTAGACTCCACTCAGGCCCAGGCTTTTCTTCTGGAAGCTTATTTCCTTGCCATGAATGCCATCAAAGAGGATCTCAGAAGATTCCCCATTGCGATGGCATGGAATTGCCCAAAATTGCTCAGGCATATGGCTCCTTGCACTTATGTGGTACAGCATTCCAGGCTGCAGTTACATCCCCTTCAGGCTTGGCTAGTCCAAGTTTACAGACCGAATCAAAATCACCTAGACAGACTGGTCACTCTCACACCTTAGTTTCTCAACCACCTCCAGCGGTGGCTTGACCCACAAGCAGTATGTGCAAGAATACCCTTCTCCAAACCTTAGCCATCACTGTTACTAGTCACAGATGCGTCAGCGATGGTATGGGGAATGCACCTATGCGAACTCAGGACACAAGGTCTCTGGTCCCAGGCAGAACTTTCACAGCACATCAGGGAGCTGCGTGCGGTGCACCTTGCTTGCCAGATGTTTCAAACCCATCTTCAGGGCAGATGTGTATTCGTATTGACAGACAATACCACAGCAATGGTCTATATAAACAGACAGGGTGGTGCTCGCTCCTTTCCCCTGTGTCAGGAAGCCCTCAAGCTGTGGGATTTCTGCATCACCTACTCGATACAATTAGAGGCCTCTTAACTTCTGGATTTGCAGAACGAACTGGCCAGTTGCCTCAGCAGGTCTTTTCACGGCCAAGAGTGGTCTCTTTGCCCGGATGTCGTGATCAACATTTTCCAAAGGTGGGGATCTCCCCAGATAGACCTGTTCGCGACACGACACAACAGGAAGTGTCAGCAGTTCTGTTCCTTCCTGAATCACAGTCCAGGCTCGCTCGCTGCCCTGGAAAGGGTGCCTGCTGTATGCATGACCGCCTTTCCCGCTCATCCACAAATTTCTCCTCAAGGTCTGATGGGAGAAGGTGTTGTTAATCTTGATAGCACCAGCGTGGCCACGTCAGCACTGGTTCACCACGCTGCTGGATCTGTCGGTGGATACGCCTATAACTCTGCCCCTGGTTCCAGACTTGTTCACGCAGGACCACTGTTGCCTCCATCACCCCAACCTAGAATCTCTCCACCTCACAGCTTGGAATCATAAATCATAAAATCATAAAATATCAGGTTTGGAAGGGACCTCAGGAGGTCATCTAGTCCAACCCCCTGCTCAAAGCAGGACCAACCCCCAACTAAATCATCCCAGCCAGAGCTTTGTCAAGCCTGACCTTAAAAACATCTAAGGAAGGAGATTCCACCACCCTCCTAGTGAAAAAGTTTTTCCTAATATCCAACCTAAACCTCCCCCGCTGCAACTTGAGACCATTACTCCTTGTTCTGTCATCTGCTACCACTGAGAACTGTCTAGATCCATCCTCTTTGGAACCCCCTTTCAGGTAGTTGAAAGTAGCTACCAAATCCCCCCTCATTCTTCTCTTCTGCAGACTAAACAATCCCAGGTCCCTCAGCCTCTCCTCATAAGTCATGTGCTCCAGCCCCCTAATCATTTTTGTTGCCCTCCGCTGGACTCTTTCCAATTTTTCAAAATCCTTCTGTGTGGGGCCCAAAACTGGACACAGTACTCCAGATGAGGCCTCACCAATGCCAAATAGAGGGGAATGATCATGTCCCTCGATCTTCTGGCAATGCTCCTACTTATACAGCCCAAAATGCCATTAGCCTTCTTGGCAACAAGGGCACGCAGTTGACTCATATCCAGCTTCTCATCCATTGTAACCCCTAGGTCCTTTTCTGCAGAACTGCTGCCTAGCCACTAGGTCCCTAGTCTGTAGCAGTGCATGGGATTCTTCCATCCTAAGTGCAGGACTCTGCACTTGTCCAACCTCATCAGATTTCTTTTGGCCCAATCCTCTAATTTGTCTAGGTCCCTCTGTATCCTATCCCTACCCTCCAGCGTAGCTACCACTTCTCCCAATTTAGTGTCATCTGCAAACTTGCTGAGGCTGCAATCCACGCCATCCTCCAGATCATTAATGAAGATATGGAACAAAAACAGACCCAGGACCAACCCTTGGGCACTCCATGGCTGAACCTGTTAGAACTTTCATGCTCCGACTTGGTTAGGGAGGTTCTCCTTGGCAGCAGAAAACCTTCCACTCACGCCACTTATCTGGCTAAATGGAAGAGATTTTCAATTTGGTCTTTTCAGAAGAACTCTGCTCCATTACAATCCTTGATTCCCTTCATCCTGGACTATTTACTTCACTTAAAGCAGCAGGGGCTAGCGGTATAGTCAATAAGAGTGCACCTGGCTGCGATTTTGGCTTTCAATACAGGCTCAACGGGTCGTTCAGTATTTGCTATCCCTATAGTTGGCCGCTTCCTCAAGGGGCTAGACAGACTGTACCCTCAAGTGAGACAGCTGATTTCCCCGTGGGATCTCAGTCTGGTGCTCTCGAGACTGATGGGCCCTCCCTTTGAGCTCCTAGTGATATGCTCTCTCCTTTACCTCTCTTGGAAGGAGGCATTCCTCGTGGCTGTAACTTCGGCTAGGAGGGTATCTGAGTTCAAGGCCCTGATGTCTGAGCCCCCTTTTATACTGTGTTTTACAAAGACAAGGTACAGTTGCGGCTGCATCCAGCTTTTGTCCAAAAGGTGACTTTGCAGTTTCACATGAATCAGGACATTTTTTCTGCCAGTGTTCTTCCTTAAGCCAGATGCCACTAATCGAGAACGCATGCTCCATTCCCTGGATGTCAGACAGGTGTTAGCCGTTTACATTGAGCAGACAAAGATGTTTTGAAAGTTGACATAGCTCTTCATCGCAATTGCTGAGCGAATGAAAGGGCTCCTGGTGTCATCCCAAAGGATTTCTTCATGGATCATGGCTTTTATCAGGGCGTGCTATGTCCTAGCAAAGAAACCGGCCCCAGCATTAACAGCGCACTCCAGGAGAGTGCAAGCTTCGTCTGCAGCATTCCTGGTGCAGGTCCCAGTTCAGGATAGCTGCAGGTTGGCGACGTTCTCATCTATTCACACTTATGTTACACTACACCATTTCACAGCAGGTTAGAGATGATGCTGCATTTGGTAGAGCTGTGCTACAGTCTGCAACTCCGACCCCTCCTCCAGGGGATTGCTTGGGAGTCACCTACTTAGAATCAACATGAGCAATCACTCGAAGAAGAAAAAATGGTTAGCTACCTTTCGTAACTGTTCTTACAGACGTGTTGCTTATGTCTATTCCAAGACTCACCTACCTCTAATCTGTTGGAGTATCTGGCAAGAAAGAACTGAAGAGATGGCGGGTAGGCAGGGGCCTATATACATCGCCATGAAGGCGCAACTCCAGGGGATCCACAGCCGAGCCGACGAGTACCACTAGGGGGAAAACCTTCCAACATTCCTATTTGGAATGGACATGAGCAACACATCTCGAAGAACAACAATTACGAAAGGTAGGTGTGACATTCCCCTGGTGTTATCTGGACCGATGATCTGCTAGGTCCATCCAATCCTCGCATGCAAACTGCTCCTTGGATTGTACAACCGAATCATACAAGCCAATATCTCCGGTCCCAGACACAACCCTAGGAACCTCTGCCTTGCAGTGTCCATTTATGCCCGCTGGATGCTGCAAGCTTATATGAGTTTGTCAATTTAACAAAGAAATTGATATGTACCAGGCTTGTTATCCCAAGGGGAGTCTGACATGCTTCAAACCAAACACACTGTTTCAGGTAGAATAAACAAACCGATTTTAAGTGATTTTAAGTCAAAGCATAACCATTCGGATTTGGTCAAATGAAATAAAAGCAAAGCACATTCTGAGCTGATCTTAACACTTTCAGTGCCCTTAGAAACTTAGATGCTTCTCACCACAGGCTGGCTGTTTGCTCTTCAGCCAGGCTTTCCCCTTTGATCAGCACTTCAGTCGCTTGGTGTAGTGTCTGTAGATGTAGGTGGAAGAGAGAGGAAGAGTATGGCAAACGTCTCTCCCTTTTATCATGTTCTTTCTTCCCTCTTGGCTTTGTCCCCTCCCCCCTTCAGAGTCAGGTGAGCATTACTTCATTGCAGTCCCAAACTGACCAAAGGAAGGGGGGCAGGAGGTTCACTGAGTCCAACAAATCCTTTGTTAATGCCTAGGCCAGTGTCCTTTGTTCCTGTGAGGCTGGGCTGGGTTTGTCCCATACATGCCCTGATGAGGTGTGAACTGCCCCTCTGCTCTTGGAGAGTTTTGCCTGGGCCTGTTTTAAGCCATAAGGACACATTTTCAGCCTCATAACTATATACATGAAATTACAACCTATAACATTACTATAACAATTACTATAACAACAATGCTCAGTGCATCATGAGCCTTCTGAAGACACCTGACATGACAAACTTTGCATTGGATACCACACAATCATATTATAAGGATGAACATGGGAGTGCAGAGTATCCCCCCGAGGTACAGAACGTCACAGCAGGTAACTGTTTTTTCTGTGGTGCCCAATTGGCAAAGGGAGATGTTCTTCCAAGCTGCTGGTGGGAAACCATCAGTGTTTGCAGCTGAAGTATTCAAACATACAGGGACTGAACAGCGTATCTATGAGTAGAGTAGGCTGATCAGCTACTGGGGTATCCCTGGAAAATATGCCCTTCCCTGAAATGTGAATACCTATCTGGAGTTCCTGCTCCAGGAACATTTTGCAACTATCAGTACCTGGGACTGGGTCAGAATTCATGAGGGAATCAACATGCTGCTGTGTTAGCTTAGCCTGTTATGATTGCACAGAAATACACAGAACTCCACAGCCATCCTCCTAACCTCTCTCTCTTCTCCCCGCCCCCCATGCTACTAGCCCAGGCTTATAATATTTTTTGCATTGATTCATAGAATGGAAATCCCTCCCATTCCTATATTAATGAACATTAAAATAGAGCCAGAAATTTACTAGGCTCTGGGATGGCTTCTGTCCCTTCCATGTCTATGACAGGCTGTTCTTCAGGGGATTATCAAGAAGCTCCTCCAAGTATGGCCCCAACGATGTGCTGCTACTCCTTCTGCAAAGCCTCGCTTGAGACTGGTTTCAGCGACAGAGTCACTTCAATGTCCTCACTCGTGCCTGATTCTAGCTCTCGTTAGTCCCCATGCTGGAATCTGGGGCCAGTAGGGCTGAGCAGGTCATCATGCACCACTGCTGACTCTGCATTTGGTACAGTGCCCAGCACCCGATCAAATTCCTCATAAAACAGGCTTGTCAGCAAGTTGCCCAAGATGCAGTTCAGGTCCCTGGTTTTCCTGTACTCAGTCTTGAGCTGCTTAATCCACTCCCTGCATTGGTCACCGGTCCGGTAAATTTGTAAAGCTGCCAGCTTCTTTGCTATTTGCTGCTATGCGTGGTCATTCCAGGTACTCTTACTCAGTAAAGTCCATTGTTTAGCTGGCCTCATGCCAGAGATTTACCAAAATCTAGATGTGCGTCCATCACTGTGAAGCTGCTGTGCAGTCATCTTTGCAAACACAGAAGGGTCTGGTGTTTTTGCAGCTTGGTGTTCAGAAGGCAATAGAAGGGTTAAATGCTGACTCAACGAGCTGCTGCACTACACCAAGGAAGGTTACTTCTGTTTCCCTGCAGTATTTGGCGATTCTTGCAATAGAGAGGACAAAGAAAGTTGGCCTATGGTATTGTGGGCTACGTATGTCAGACTCCTAGGAGTCGACTCAGGAGGGTGGGGCGCATCTAAACTGCACAGCAATAGGGCTTGAACCCTGGATCCTGGCTTGACTGGGACTTGGACCCTCCATCCCGCAGGGTCCTAGGACCCTAGGTCCAAGACCAAGTCTGAGAGATTTGTATATAGAGGAAGAGGGGATGGGCTTAAGCCTGAGTCTGAGCCCAGGCTTATGCTGCAGTGTAGACATATACCCTCAGTAACTTTCTCTTGCAAATCCATGTTGAAGTTTGTGGGCAGGTTTTCCTTAGGTTGGTGTCTTCGTGTCTTCTCTGTTTTTCTTAGTTGTCTGTGGTAGCTTGCTTGTAGAGATGGACAGAATGAGTTCTGTTGAGTGCTGTGTTTGAGCAGGGTAGGAGAGGGCATGTGAGAAGTGCTCACTTCGGAGTTTTTACACTTCTTTCACGAGATCGTAGGAAAATATGCTACGTTCAGGCTTGTTTAGAATCAGAATTGGCTGTGGTCCTTTCATTGGCTCAGTATCTTTATGGGTTGTCCTTAGGAGCATCTTCTTTTTAAGAATATGTAGTTTGTTAATTATATATGTATTGGGGTTGTAATTCTTTCTTGACAGTTATATTTCCTTTGTCTTTGACAGGAGATTCTTAGAACATCTTTACATTTAGTGTTTTAGCTCTCTGTTCAGTCCATTTTCTGAGAGTGTTTTCAGTTTCATTAGGGTTTAACAGGAAACAAAATTCTGCCTCCAAAAAGTCCAAGCACTCCTATGCTTTTATATAAATGTTTTTTAGTTTGCAAAAGTTTTTTAATATTAAATAATTCTTAGAGAGGCTTTAACTTAAATAGTTATTAAAGAAGTTGCTTCTTCAAAACAATTTTTGGCGAGATGATGATTCTTGTCTTCGTGAGTTGGTTGAGGGAACTGCCTGAGCACTGTGTAATTATTTCCCCATTAATATAAATATTCTATACTCAAATAGCTTCCTGTATTGGTAATCAGTTTAATTCAGGTTGGTACATAAAGTGTATCATTTACAAAACAATGATATTAGGAATACTAGGAGCTTTGCTTTTAGCTAATATTTGCAAGTATGCATTTCACAAAGGTGTTTGCCATTTCAACACTCATTTGAACATTTAAGAAACACTCAGATTTACAAAGCCATCGTTTATTTTTAAATACCAAAATCATTATTGATAAAAGGTCTCTTCATCATGTATAAGATTCTTGCCTTCAATTATATGCTAAAACTGCTCATCAAAATAGTTCACTAAGCTGCAAAAGGACTATGTAAAAATGCAAGGGTTAAAATGTTTAGGAAGCATAGTAGAGCTGTACAATAGCAGTATAGATTATTTTAATACTTTTGTTTGAAGTTTTCTATTATGGTTAATAAATAGGAGCTATATAGTTGCACAGTGATTGTTGCCACGCATGATAGTAATTTCTATATTTAATGTGGAAGTTAACTGAGACTTTTTTTATACACATACTCTTTAAAGTATATATCACTACTAGGATCCAGTATCTCACTTGCTATTTTTTGGCAATTTTCATTTAAAATAATTTCATGCATTTTCATAGGCATTACTTTTAGTGGGTTAGGATATCATTTTCTTCAATATAGCATTGAAGCATTCTCTTCAAATCATTAACTAAACAGAAGTGCTTAGTTTATGCAAATGTTGTTTTATCACGTCAGCCAACTGAATGTATGCCAGTCCTGCCAGCTGACATCACAGCAGTAAATTTCATTGTCAAGAATTTGAGAATACAGTAGGCTTTCCTTGGCAGTGGACAGAGGTGAGATACTTAATTGTGGAGGAGTTGTAGCTGCAATTTGTGCATCTGCCAAATTGCTCTGCAGCTCTTTGCTATCTGTTTTGTAGAACACCATTAACATATGCTTTATAAGCAGGTTTCTGGAACAGTGCCAAAAGAGGCTCCATGTGATCTCTGCTCTAGATTAAATCCCTAGAGTGGTGGGAAAGCTGGCCAATCAGCACCCTTCCCCCACCCCAACTGGCCAGTGGGCGCTAGAGACTCCAAGGGGAGGTGGGAGAAACTACCTGGTGTCCCTCATCAGCGAGAGTCTCCCTCACAGCTGGGGCTGTCCCCTTTCATTGCTGGCCCCATCAATTTAGGCAGGTGAGTGGCATTTTGCTCTATAAGCAGCTGCTTTCCCCTCTTACACTTCAAGATACCTGCAACCTTTGCCAGAAAGAAAAATCAGGGAACGAGTAGGATGGAGAGTTGGCTGAGGAACAGGAGAAGGACTCCAAATATCTGGTTCTATTCCTAGACTACTTATGTGATCTTGGGCAAATCACTTAATCTCTTTGCAGTAATTTTGCTTATCTCAGTGGTCCACAAACTATGGGACGCATCCCCTAAGGGCCTGGGCCCCTCAGGAGGAACATTGAGGGGGACGGGGGCACACAGCAGGGCCTGGGCCAGCCCCCACAGTGGGCGGGGAGGGAGTGGCATACAGACAGATTCCATTAACGGTAAGAGGGGGTGTGACTGGAAAAGTTTGCACACCACTGGCTCTTAAAAGTGAATTATAACAAAACAAATTTAAATTCTGTTAATCTTTCCTGCTTTCTATTCCTGACTCTCTTAGGAATATTTAAAATATTTTTTTTACTTATGTAATAAAATACGTATAACAGGCGGGGAAAAAGTGTGCCACTCTTTTTTACCCTTCCCCTGGCCAACTAATTTCCTCAATTCTACCTTCCTCGCTCTTTTTTTAAAATAAAATTTCTCACTCCATCTTAAGTAAAGTATTAGTTTTTCTTCATTTTACTGTGTTCTAAGTGGAGGCTGTCCCTGTGTATTAGATATATTGAGTGTGAGTGTGTGTGTTGGTTTAGAGATACCTTAAGTCTGATTTGTGCCATAGTCTCCATTATTCTTTCATAAATCTCCATCTGATTTATGAAACTCGTACTTTCTCAGTCATTGGTGCTTTCCAGTTCTGCTAAGAGAATTGTTTTTAATATTAATTTGATCCTCAACCAGACTTTGGTCTCAGAAAATTATTGGCAGTATTAAGAAAGTTCCCCATTCCAAAATGCTAGTAGGGAGAGTTTGCCTGTCTCCTGCACTTGTGTTCTGCGGAGCAAAGGACCTCCTTACATCTTCACCTGCCTCTAGCAAACCCATGTCTGGTCAGTCATAATTTAGCTTTAAACTTATATTTGATGATACCTTTGAAAAAAATAATTTTAATGGGCGACAAGGGAGGAAGATTTCTATAAAAGTAAATAAGCAGCTTAATTGAAGTAAATGCACAACTTGAAATCATGCGTTTAAACCCAGACTTGACACCACCTCTTTTGTGTGTGACTTTAAGTATTGATCTCATTTTGCATGTGTTTGTTTTTAAATACTGTAAAGCACTTTCTTCTGAGTCTTCAATTGACTTGTAATTAATGGCATGTTAATCATATTAATCTACCTTGCAAGAGTTAGCACTGGAGCTGGAGAAAGTAAAGTATTTGAGAAAGTTAATTGTCAGCGGAGTGGATCTTTGTTGTTACTGTTGTTACCAACCCATTATCTTTTTTATTTGGTTTTTTTTTTCGGTATTTCATACGTTTATTCTACAAATACTGCACATTCTGTTTTAGGTCTTCAAAGATGAAGTAGCTATACTGCTAACTGGAATTCTTGGAACTGTCGTAGAATATTGGATTCTTTCTGGCTTTATGATGGACAGAAACGTGTTGCATCAAGTGGCAGATGACCTGGCAAATTACGTTGCCATTTCATGTGACGGTGAGTGTCTGGGATACATTTTATATTCTTTTAAATGTTAGTCTCAGATATTAAAATCCTAATTTAAGTTTCCTGTTAAACTATTTTGCCTTTCATTATGCCTGTGCAATCTCATTGCATAGATATTTTAAAATATAAAAAGGGCAATGTTTGACTCTTGTCTATTGACTGATGCAAGGGCCAAAATTTAATAGGCTTTCCTGGCAGATTTCTGCCGGACAGGTTTTGTTTTCATCAGGCTCCAACTCTTGTTAAAATCCCTCTTGAGTTGCAGAGTGGGAGCTCTGCTGCAAATGCTGTCAGCCCAGGAAGAGGCTCAGAGCCTGGGAGGTTTATTGGGGTCTCATACCCCATATCTGCTGGGACTCCACTAGGGACATCTCTGTTAGGTCAGATTATTCCTTCAGCTCTTGAGACTCAGCAAACTGTACCCTCCTCACTGACCAAAGACTTTTTTCAACAAATTTGAAAATCACTTTGAATTCCCATGTCCAGTGCACCTTGATGGAAAAGCACCAGTGTCTCAGCCCACATCCTTAAATCAGTTACTGAGTCACTGGGCAAGAAATCAGATGTTCTTTTGGGTTACCATTTCTCCCAAGGGTAAGACCTGGGGTCTTGTAGGGAAATATCACTACAAGACCCATCACTGCCTCTGAAATTACGTATTAAATAATGAGGAACACCATTTCATAAACTGACCACCACAACCATGATCCAACAGGGATCTCCAGCTGAGAGAAGAACTCTGTCCTCCAGGGATGATCCCAAAGGGGAAAGGAAACAAACAAACAAAAAAAGTGTGTGTGGGGGGAGAGAGAGAGAGAATCTAAAAAAATCATACTCATCTCCCACAAGCTCCTACCCACCAAAAGATACCACAAATGGACTCCCTTTGTATTACCTTCACTCAAACACCAGAGAGAAATCTAGATCAGGGAATAGGTCCAAGTCCTCCTAGTCCAAATAGCTAGCATTACTACAACAGGGCCTGTCTCAGTATAGGAATACAGGAAGTCCTCGGACTTACGTTGGATGCCACTTACGACGCTTTTCAATTGACTGCCCATTTCGTCCCTACGACGCTTGTTTTGCCCTTACAATGCTCGAATTGCATAAAGTTCGCTTGAAGTCACTTCCTGGTTGCGTTATAGTGGTATGGAGCTGGAAGGGGTCGCTTCTGATTGGCTTCGAGGCAGGAGGGTAGCTTGTTGCCGTGTAGGGTTGCTGCTTGTTTTTGATTGGCAGTGCCCGGGGCCGGGAGCCAATGAGAAAGCTTGAACTGTGATTGGCTGAGGCTCAGCATGTGTGCCATTCTCCCTGGCTTTCTGAGCCTGTGTTGCTGGCATTCTGAGCAGCCTATGTGAGTTTATATGTTTATCTGAATGCTATTTACAAAATAGTGTCCAGTAAATACATTGATGTTGCAACATAAGTCATCTATAATTCATTTAGTACAAAAATCTGGGTTACTGTGGTGAAAATAGTGTATCAAGCCTTGGTTCGGGAACCAGTCCCCCCCTTCATATCATTGATTCCTATGGGAAAAGTGGTTTTGCCTTACATTTCAACTTACAGCGCAATTCTGAGGAACTAATTGTGTCTTAAGTCTAAGGACTCATACACACAGGGGGCAGGCACTTCTCGACACCTGGCTCCCATCATCTTCAGCCAGAAGGGTAGGTACAGGAGATATTGCTGCACTGATACTTTCTGGAACTTCAGGTGGTTCTTCGAGTGCCTTGTCCATATATGTTCCTCTAGGCACATGCATACCAACAAAACACTTGAGTTCAGATTATTCTGGCTAACAGTGGCTATTGGGGGACCACACCTGTACCCTGAGTATTCTCATGCCTCTAACTGAGGGTATAAAGGGTGAGATGACCCCAACCGTCCCATAGTTCATTCTCACTGCCCGTGACTAGAAATGCAAATTTTCAGTGGCCTTGTCTCACTCACCCTGCAGTCTATTCCTTGTGTAAACAATTGTAAATAGGTAGGTACTTAATAATTAGTGTTAGGAAATGTTATCAAGAAATTACTTTCTTGCTTTTACAAGGAAAGTTGCTCCTTTATTTTGCCTGTGAGTTACTTCTGGTACTGGGCTCAGTCACTGAACACAAAAGTGTAATGCCTTTAAATGATGGGCATACCAGATACCTACTGTGTCTTGCTGAGGGGCACATTAGAGAAATGTGCCATCTGTAAATCTTTTAATTGAGACTCCCTAGCTCTCTGGGTTCCCTTAAGAAAAAAATGTTTCTTTTGGAGAAAACAGTGCATCTCTTCTCAAACACTGGGATGCCTGAGGCAGAAAGTGCTGAACACTCATGTAAAAGTTGCGGCTCCTGTACCTATAGGGCTTAAGTTCCTACTTCCAAAGATATGTTGTCCTTGCCTGAGTGACAGGGAGGAAAGACCACAGAGAGAAGAGGCGTATGTCTCCTTCACCAGGCCCTTCCTCAAAGAACCACAAATCCCCTCTAGTCTCTGACGTTAAGATAGCACAAGGCCCAAAACAGGGTCCTTTTGGGACCCAGTCAGACACTGTGCCTCAGGAACAGGTTTTTGGTATCACATAAATCGCCTGGTACTGAACCCTTGTCATGGAATTGCCCCAGTTCTCCAAGACTTACTGAAAATTGACGGTAATTGTCCAGCAAGCTTCTCAATCAGCTCTTTTAAAACTCTTGGGTGCAAGTTATCTGGACCTGTTGATTTCAAAATGTTTAACTTCAGTAGCTGCTATTTAACACCCTTTAGAGATATTAGTGGAATGGAAAGAGTGTTATTACCATATGATGAGACTATATCATCTGTTTTTCTCCAACTACAGAATAGAAATATTTATTGAATGCTTCTGCCTTGTTTTGCATTATTATTGATAATTCTACCATTTCCATCTAGTAATGACCAATACCATTGTCATGATTCTTTTTGTTCTTAATATATTTTAAAAACTTCTCATTGCCCTTACTCTGCTGGATATAGATTTCTTCTTGCGTTGCTTTGCTTCCCTTATTTTTCTACAGCTCCTAACTTCTGACTTATATTCATTACTATCAACTTCCCCTTTCTTCCATTTTGTTATATATTATTTTTTAAAATTTTTATAGCCTTCACTTCCCCTATAAACAGATCAGTTTTTAACGATTATGGCCTTCTTCATTGACTGTAGATTTTGGGGCAACTAGTAAGACAGTCTTAAATGATTCCCAATTATCATTCACATTTTTCTGATTTTAAATTCTTCCTTCCAATTGATTTGGTTCATAATTGTTTTCAGCTTTGTGAAATTGGCCCTATTAAAGCACCAACTGTGTGTGTGTGTGTGTGTGTGTGCGCGCGCACATATGTATATTAGTTATATTATAGCACATCATAAATGTGATCAAATCATGATCACTTGTACATAAGCTACCATAAACTTTTAGTTCTGTGTTCAGTTCCTATTTATTTGTTAAGAAAAGGTCTAATTCAGAATTCTCTCATGTTGGCTGTAACACTTTTTGGGTTAGGAAATTGTCATCTATAATGTTTAGAAATTGCAAGGTTGTCTTAGTACTGGCAGCATGAGATCTCCAGTTTCCAAACTGAAAACCAACATGATCATGCATTATAAATAGTTGCATAAGGAAGTGGTCATCCTGTTTCCTAGTGTGATTTGGTGGTCTGTAGCAGACACCAACTAATACCTCATCTTGTCCTTTATGTGTTAGGACATTGCTCCATAAGCATTCAGGATCATTTTCTTCTAGTTATCAGTAAGGCTGCGATTCTGTCATGGAGGTCGCAGAACTCATGGATTCCGTGACTTTCCGCGACCTCCATGACTTTCATAGCTGCAATGATCTCTGGGCTGCGAGAGTAGCTGGCCCCGGGGAGCGCCCGAGCAGCGGTTCCTAGGGCCTCGGAGCAGGGGTGGCTGGGAGCAGTCAGCCCCCGGCGCTAGCCATCAGCCCCCACACCCCCAAAGCAGCAATGTCCGGGGCCCCAGGAATTGCTAAGATTTAATCAGAGGTATTTATATAGTAAAAGTCATGGACGGGTCACAGGCCATGAATTTTTGTTTATGGCCCGTGACCTGTTCATGACTTTTACTAAAAATACCCCTGACTAAATCATAGCCTTAGTTATCAGTGACTCGGAAACAGGTAATGCCATTTTTGACATATAGTGACACTCTCCTTCCCCTTTTGCCCACTCATCATCATCATCACTCCCATAACCGCACTGGTTGTTGGGGCACCATCATGGATGAGAAATCAACCAATCGTCTCCACCCCTGACGATTGTGTGTCAGTGCTTGAGTCTCTGCGAAGTCCATTCCTGTCCACTCTTCTATGTTATCAATCCATCTCTTCTTCTCTTCCCCTGTACTGTCCCTTGGCGGATGATCTTGGATAGGCCAGATGATATTTTTACATAGCCATACCACTTCAGCTTGTGCTTCTTCATGGTCATCAGGAGGTCTTCATATGATCCAGCGCATTGGGTGATGATGTTGTGGACTTCTTCATTAGTGACGTGGTCAAAGTAGGAGATACCCAGGATTTTATGGAAGTATCTCCTCTCTACTACCTGTATTTTCCATTCAAGTTCTGCCGTAACGGTCAACGTCTCACATGCATACAGAAAATCGGAGATGACCAATGCGTGCAGCAGTTTCAGTTTGGATTCCAGGGAGATGTTCTTATTCCTCCAAATTGGCTTTAGCTTTGCCACTGCTGCTGTTGTTTGCGCAGTTCTTGCCCGAATTTCTGCCTTGGATCCTTCATCAGTGATGATTGCCCCCAAATACTTGAACTGTTTCACTGTCTCCAGCTCTTGTCCACTGACAGTGATATGTGAGCTGATCCCATCACATTTGTTTGTTGTCAGCTTGGTTTTCTCTGCACTGATTTCCATGCCATATTTTGCAGAGGTTTCATCCAATTGTTTCACAAGGTTGGCAAGTTCATCTTTGTTGCCTGCCAGGCCATCAATGTCATCAGCGAACCGAAGATTTGAAATTGTTCATCCCCCCAGTGCCAACTGTGCATATGTGATCTAGGGCATCAGTCATTATGCGCTTCAAGTAGATGTTGAACAGTGTGGGCGAAAGAAGGCAGCCTTGCCGGACTCGAACAGTGGTGCGAAACCACTCTCCTATTGTGCCATTGATGAGAACTGCACTGCTGGCCTTGGCATACAGTTGGTTAATGGTAAGAATAAGCTTACAACCAACATTGTACTTCTTCATGGTTCCCCAGAGAGCTTCATGCCATACTCTGTCAAACGCCTTCTTGAAGTTAACAAAGACGTGGTAGATGTCCTGCTAGTTTTATAAGTACTTCTCACATAGAACACGAAGGTTGAAAATCTGTTCCGTGGTACTTCTTCCAGCAGGAAAGCCAGCCTGTTCTTCAGCAATGATATTGTCTGCTTGTGGCTTCAATCTGACTTTCAACATCATTTTGCTGGCTAATTAAGCTTATGGTCCGGTAATTTTGACACAATTGCAGGTTGCCTTTCTTTGGCAGAGTAATGATTAGTGACTGTGTCCACGTGGAGGGCCACTCACCTGTCTGCCAGATCTTGTTGCAGATCTTGGTGAATACATCTATTACTATTTCTCCTCTGAATTTCATCAGTTTGGCTGGGATGTTGTCAATACCTGTAGCCTTTCCATTCTTGAGTGATTTCACAGCTGTCTCCACTTCTTCACATAGTGTTGGAAAGTCATCCTCCTCTGTTGAATCTGGGCTGTCTAAGACACTAAGATCTCCATTTGTCTGGTGGTTGTATAGATCAGAGCAGTAGTTTGTCCACCTATTTATGATGTCCCTTTCTTCTGTAAGACTGTTCCCTTCTTTGTCTTGGATTGCATTAGCTTTGGTCCATCTCTCCTTTATCAGAGCTTTTACAACCTGGAAGGCTCGTTTGCTATTTTTATTACTGATACACTCTCTTTAATTTTAGAACATTGTTTTTCAATCCATATCTCCTTGGCCATTTTCATTCCTTTCTTGATCTTTCTCCGAATCACTCTGTATTTATCAGCTCCCTCAGTGCTGTTCTTGTCTTTCTTAAGTTCTCTTCTAATGTCACACATTTGTAGTATTTCATTTGTAACCCATGGTTTTGTCTTATGATGTTTCCCAAGGATGTCCATTGCTGCCTCATTCATTACAGCGTTGAAATTGTTGGTCATTGTTTCTACGTCTTCCTGTAGAGCAAGTAGCGGGGCAAATTTTCCACCGATCATTGCTTGGAATGACTCTGCAATGTTTCGGTCTCTGAGTCTTTCTAAATCAAACTTGGTTCTGGTGAACTTTGGCCTGACGATTTTCCTTAGCCACAACCAAAAATTTAGCATCAAAAATTTAGGTCGTGATCACTTCCAATATCAGCACCAGGGAAGCTCCTTGTTTTAGCTCTGTTAATCCCAGAACGAAATTGGTTTTGCACCATGATGTAGTCGATCTGGCTGTGATGTAGACCATTAGGTGTGTGCCATGTTGATCACCTGGATGCTTTATGTGCTTTTAATGTGTTTGCAAGAACCAGATTGTTATAGCTGGCAAACTCCAAAAGTCTCAATCCTCTCTCACTGGTTACCGCATTACAGAAAGGGCCACAATAATCTCGCCAATCTGCCTGTGCAGCAGTACCCACTTTAGCATTCCAACCTCCTTGTACAATCAGGATATCTTTCTTGTGTACCTTATCGATGATGTCTTGGATCTGATTGTAAAAGTCTTCAATTTGCTCATCGTCATAGTCTGTTGTAGGGGCGTAGACTTGTACCATTGTGATATTAAACGGTACTGCCTTTAAACAGATTGAAATAAGCCTGCTGAAGGCATCCTAATACTGAATTCTTGATATCTTTATGCACAAGAAATCCTACGTCGTTGACATGCTTGTCCTCTCCATTGTAATAGAGTACATGGCCTTCTTCTATTAGTACCTCTCCAAAGTTCTTCCATCTGACCTCCGAGATTCCTAGGATGTGCCAGGTGTGGTGTTCCATTTCGTACGTGAGTTCTTTCAACCTCCCTATTTGGCTCAATGTCCTTACATTCCATGTGGCTATGGTGATGTTATCTGTTCCACAGATCCTCTTTGTTGGGGTTACACCAGTAGTATACTTGTCGCGTCTGCCCTGGTGGGAGACGGATGGCACGGTCATTATTAATCCAGGCTGCAATCAGTCCGATATGGACATTGATGACTTGCTCATTATATGATGTGTCTTGGGCAAATTTCTAACCCGGCGGAGCCCATCTCTCTCCAGGCAGTTCCCTTTTAGTCGCCTCTTACAACATGCAGGAGGAGCAGTGGGCCTATTCTGTCCATGGACCCACAGGGGAACTTTTGCCCACTCAATCCTTCCTAAATAGGCTATAACCATTGATTTTTAACATCCCAGTCATGGTTAATCATCCCATTGGTTTTAGTAATATCAACTAGATCATATTTATGCTCCTAAGAGGAATTCAGATCGCTCATTTGTTTGTTATCCAGACTCCTAGTATTGGTGTATAGGCAATTCAAAAATTTCTTCTCTTCATGTGCTTGGTTCCTTGATTAATTTTGTTCTCAACATCTCAATATTGTGCTAAGTGCTCTTATTGTCCCTCTTTTTACCCTTCCCTTTTGCTATTTGCTTAATGCCCTCCTGAATACTCTAGCCAGCCTTTCCCAAAGGAGATTGGTTCCCCTTCTACTGAGATGGAAGCCACCCAAGCTATACAGCCCCTTCTCCCCATAGAAAGTGGGCCAGTGTTCCACAAAGCCAAAACCCTCCACCCCGTACCTAGCCAGTAGTTCCCTTATGCATATCAATATTCCTGACCCTACTGGGCTCTGTGTGGAATACACCACACCAGAAGACCAGTGTCTACTTCCTAATCTGGGGATAGATTCCTTTTTCCACCTCACAAGGGGGCTTTACCACCAGCTCAATCTGTTCCTCTGCCAACTGTAAACAGATTATTCTTCTTCGAGTGCTTGCTCATGTCCATTCCCATGTAGGTGTGTGCTCGCCCCGAGTGCCAGTGCTGGAAAGTTTTTCCCTCAGTGGTATCAGTTGGGTCAGCTCTGGTGCCCCCTGGAGTCGCGGTCTCATAGCACTGGTATAAAGGGCCCTGCCAACCCGCCACTCCCTCAGTTCCTTCTTACCACCCATGACGGTTGCTGGAACTGACTCGTTCTTGCTTCTGCTAGTACTCCTCAGTGTACTTTTCTCTATTATTGTATTGTTGATTGAATTTAGTAGTTAAGTTTCTTTTATTAATTAGTAATTTAGGAGCTTCCAGCTAAGTGAGGTTAACCCCTCCCCCTCCCAGCACTGGGGCATACCTCAGTCTCTGGGTTTCAAGCCTTGTGAATCTTGTCACCAGCCTGTGCCTGTGAGTGACCCCAATTCGAGCTGCCTCAAGTGTCTAGGGAAAGCTCATATGCAGAAGCGGTGCAAGATTTGTAGGGACTTTAAGCCCCACACCAAGGAGGACAGACACGCTAGACTCCGCTTTATCCTCATGGAGGCAGCACTGTGACCTCCATCAGAGTTGGGCCACTTGGAGTTGGCACCAAGTACGTCAGCCTTAATGAGGAGCACCCCTGCTTCACATCGGGACATCTGGCACTTTTCCCCCATCTCCATCACTGAGGCAAGACACTCCGACTGGGTCTAAGCAATCATGGCACTATCAAACATCCCCGTGCCGAAGAAGGATGCACCAGCAAGAGAACCTAGGTACCGATCACCATCGCTGGTGCCCAGGAAGAAGAAAAGGAAGACCGACAGATGCTGCTCACCAACACCGAGGTCAGCGGGACAGAATGACACTGGTAGGGTGCGACTTGCGTCAGGCCACCCTGTGGCACCGACAATCCGCACTGCAACATCGACTCCAGTCCCGGAACGGGAGCCACTGAGTCCAGCAGCAATAGACTCACTGCCACAAGAGAGGCACCAGAGCCCTACAATTCTGCTGATACCGTCAATGCTGGAGGTATTTGCGTCGCCAAGGGACTTGCTTGTGCTACTGATACTGACTCCCTGGCTGTACAGGAGCTGTCAGTGGTGGCACTGATGGGAAAGACTTCTTCAGGCTTGAGGCCTCAGATAGTTTCAAAGGGGAAACCAGCCATGATGGCACAACCCCGGTCCCCTCCCTCCCGGCACCACTCACCGACGCCGGTCAGCACCGTTCTGCCCTGGTTTCCGAAGGGATCTTCAGAGATGGACTCGGGCGGAGTCTTGCATCTCGTGGAGGAGTCAGCACTGCCATTCCAGCAGATGTTATCCTACTATGGTTCCATCAGCAGCGTGGCCACCGGGGCAGTGGCAGTTCCCTGTGCAATAGCCTTTCTGGAACCCTTGGATGTTTCCAGCGTAGCTGGGTTCCCATTCTAGGAGGTCATATTCAGTGGCTTTGGAGACCACACTGCTTCTGCCACCAGCACATGGTCCAGGCTCTAGTACTGAGGCTGGTGCCGTGTATCAAGAGATGGCATCGCGGGACCCAGCCAGTGCCAAGGGTTAAGAGCAGTGCCCAGTGCTGGTTCAGGCATCTTCCTCCTCTTCCACAGATGAAGCACTCATGGGAACTGATATTGCGTCCCTTAGGAGGATTATAAGGCGCATCAAGAGCTCCTAAGGAGGGCAGTTCAGAACCTGGGTATCCGGGGGAGGAAATTAGAGAGTCCTCCCACTCCCTTGTGGACATCTTGGTGGCAACAGACCCTGCGAGAGTGGTGTTGCCCCTGAATGATACCATCATGAACCCCAGGGCATTGTGGCAGACCCCACCGATCAGCAGGCACTCCTGAGTAGGTAAACCTTCAACTCCTGGGACCCTATGGAAAAAAATTAAGGAATTGCTACCTCAGGAGTCAGGATGAGAGTTTGTGGCTATTGTTGAGTAAGGCAAGTCCGTGGCAAAAGCGTCACTACAGGCAGCCCTGGATGCAGCAGACTCTGCAGCCCAATCCATGGCTTCAGCTGTGGCTATGCAGAGAAGCTTGTGGCTTCAATCCTCAGGCTTATCGCATGAGGTCCAACAAACTTTGCAGGACCTCCCCTTTGAGAGTACGTCACTCTTTTCTGAGCAGAAGGACTCCAAACTTCACAGTTTAAAGGATTCAAGGGCCACACAAGTCCTTGGGCCTTCATACTCTGGCCCCCTTCAGGAAGCATTATAAGCCACAACTAATGGCTCGCTTCTCCCCCCGCCCCCTCCCCCCGCCTCCCGCCTGCTCGACAGGACTATAGTAGGAGGAGGAGCAGGGGCTACAGGAGACCTCCGCCACAGTCTTCATCTGCATCTGCACCCCCTAGATACTCAGTGGGGTCAAAGCAGGCTTTTTGATAGGACGTTTGGGAACTATCTGCCAGGACAGTTCATGGATCCAAATTCCCCAATTTTTGTGGACCAATTATCCCACTTCTGTTGGGCATGGGTCCATATCATCTCGGACTGATGGGTGCTATGCATGATAGCACTGATATACACCCTTCAGTTTTTTTGTTCCCCTCCTTTCAACCCTCCCTCCCCATCTTTCTTCTCAAGAGCAGCTTCTAACCCAAGAGGTGCAGTTGCTCCTAAGGGTGAGAGCAGTGGAGGAGGTTCCACCAGAGCTAAAGGCCCAGGGTTCTACTCCCTCTGTTTCCTAATCCCAAAAGGCAATGGCAGTCTCAGACCAATTCTGGACCTATGAAACCTCAACAAATTCATGAAGAAGCTGAAGTTCTGCATGGTCTCTTTGGCCTCCATCATTCCTTCCTTGGACTGAGGGGACTGGTATGCTGCCCTCGACTTTAAAGGATGCTTATTTCCATCTTTCAGGGACACAGAAGTTTCCTCAGATTTGTCATGAACCATGTGCACTACCAATTTAGGGTGCTCCCGTTCAGTCTCTCGGTGGCCCCTTGGGTGTTCATGAAGTACATGTCATTGTACCCTTCCTGGTCAGAGGTTGGTCCAGACTTCAGGTAGAGGCAGATGTGAGACTAATATTGTTGACCTTCTAGTACTTAGGTCTGCTCATAAATGCGCAGAAATCCACCTTCTACCTGGTCCAGAGGATAGAATTCATCAGGGTAATTCTCTAGAGCTTCTCTTCCAGAAGCACGCTTCCAAGTAATAAAGAGGCTTAAATAAAGCCTCAGGAATCACCCTGTCACCATGGTGAGAAATTGCTTACAGCTCCTGGGCCACGTTGGTATCTTGTACCTATGTGGTTCAGCACACGAGATTTCGTCTCAGATCCCTCCAAGCATGGCTGGCCTTGGTTTACTTGCCAAGCTGATACAATCTAAACTCAGTTACAGTTCCCCCATTGGTGATTACCTCCCTCGAATGGTGGCTAGTCCTGCCAGGAGTGTGTGCAGGAGTCCCTTTCTCAAGACCCCAACCATCAGTGTCCCTTGTCACAGACAATGGGATGGAGAGCACACTTGGGGTCCCTCAGGACTCAGGAACTTTGGTCTCCAGAAGAGCTTTTGTTATACATCAACATCAGAGAGCTCAGGGCAGTTTGCATGGTCTGCCAAGCATTCCAACCCCACATAGCGGGCAGGTGTGTGTCAGTCCTTACAGACAACAGCCATGCTCTATATCAACAGGCAGGATGGAGTATACTCCTCTCACCTGTGCCAGGAGTCACTGTCCTTATGGGAATTTTTCATAGCCCACTCGATTCACCTCGAGGCCTCCTATCTGCCAGGTTCTCAGAATGAACTAGCTTATCATTTCAGCAGGGTCTTCTCCAACCATCGTGAGTGGTCCATCTGCCCAGAGATCCTACAAGTCATCTTTCAGAAGTGGGGAATGCCCCAAATAGATCTTTGAAACAAAGCACAACAAGAAGTGTCTCCAATTCTGCTCTTTCCTGGGCCATGGTCCAGGATCTTTGACAGGAGCCTTCCTCTTGCCTTGGACCGGTCATCTGTTCTACGCATTTCCACCCATTCCTCTCATACACAAGGTCTTGCTGAGGATCAGACGGGCAGAGTGCGAGTCATTTTGATAGTCCCAGCCTGGCCATGACAGCACTGGTTCACTATGCTCCTGAACCTGCCAGTGGAAACACCAATCCAGACCTGATATCCCAGGACTCTGGTCACCTGCATCACCTGAACCTTGATTCCCTTCATCTTACAGCCTGAAAGCTCCATGGCTGAACCCTTTGGCGCTCCAGACCGATTCAAGAAGTTCTTTTAGGGAGCAGAAAGCCATCCACTAGAGCTATGTACCTGGAAAAGTGAGAGAGATTCTCGATCTGGTCGGCGCAGAAAGGTCTCTCACTCATGTGGTCATCAGTGCCCTTCATTCTGGACTACTTGCTACACCTGAAGCAGCAAGGGCTATTGGTGTCATTGATTAGAGTCCACCTGTATGCAATTTTGGGTGTCACCTGTGGGTGAAGGGCCAGTCTGTCTTTGAAAACCAATCTGCAGTCGGTTTCTCAAGGGTTTGACAGACTACGCCCCCAGGTACGTCAATCAATCCCACCCTGGGATCTCAACATGGTATTGTCGAGACTCATGGGTTCCCCATTCGAGCCATTGGCAACGTGTCCTCTGCTCAACTTGTCCTGGAAGGTGGCCTTCTGGTGGTTACTACTTCAGCGAGAAGGGTCTCCTAGATTAGGGTCAAGTATCAAAGGGGTAGCCGTGTTAGTCTGGATTTGTAAAAGCAGCAAAGAGTCCTGTGGCACCTTATAGACTAAGACGTATTGGAGCATGAGCTTTCGTGGGTGAATACCCACTTCTTCGGATGCATGAATTCACACACGAAAGCTCATGCTCCAATACGTCTGTTAGTCTATAAGGTGCCACAGGACTCTTTGCTGCTAGATTAGGGTCCTTACTCCATACCTGGGATTCTTCAAGGACAAGGTCCAGCTGCATCCTCAACCAGCCTTCCTCCCAAAGATGGTTTCACAGTCCCATAGTAACCAGGACATATTCCTTCTGGTCTTCTATCCGAAACCGCAAGCCAACAAACAGGAGCAGAGACTTTACTCACTAAATGTCAGATGCACGCTGTCCTTCTACACAGGTCTAAATTGTTTTGGAAAACTACTCAACTTTCTGTGGATGTTGCAGACTGGATGAAGGGTCTCCCAGTCTCAGCCCAGAGATATTCCAGGACACGTTATATATAATGACTGCCACACTGGAGATTCCCGTGGACATAGTCCAGGAAAAAAAAAATCACTCAAGCTCTGGAACATCATCCACACTTTGGTTCCTGGAAGACTTGCAATACTCATCATAAGGGACTTTTAGAGCTGTCTAAATTGCTCTGGCAGATGCCTGCCTCCCTGTCACCAACTTTGAAGAGAGGAGACTGCCACCTTCAAGTTCCTTCCTAGGTTTTCTAGCAATTTTATACATACTCCATAGTGGGGTCATTAGTTGTTACTGTGGCTAATGAGAGGTCGAGACAAAGCCAATTAAAAGTGACACCAAAAGAGAAGGAACCCCAAAAAATTTAAATTTGGACAAAATATTTCACAACAGTCCTCTAAATGAGAATTGCCAACTGCCAAGCCCTATTTGCAAATTATGATTATGTGAATTGGGAGTCTCTGGTTAAATTCTCATTTCAGGATCTGAGCCAATTAAACACCTTCATAGACTCAGACTCATAGACTTTAAGGCTAGAAGGGACTCTCGTGATCATCTAGTCTGACCTCCTACACATTGCAAACCGCATAACCTCGTCCACCTACTCCTGTAATAGGCTCATAACCATGGGCTGAGTTACTGAAGTCCTCAAATCTTGATTTAAAGACTTCAAGTTACAAAGAATCCTCCATTTACTCTAGTTTAAACCAGCAACCACCGTGCCCCATGCTGCAGAGGAAGGCTAAAATCCACCAGGGTCTTTGCCAGTCTGACCTAGGAGGAAATTCCTTCCTCACCCCAAATATGGTGGTCAGTTAGAGCCTGACATATGGGTGAGACCCACCAGTCAGATATCTTGGAAAGAATTCTTGGTAGTAACTCAGAGCCCTCCCCATCTAGTGTCACATCTGTGACTGTTGGAGACTTTTGCTAGTAACAGTCGCTGAAGGGCAATATGCCATTGTATGCAATCTCATCATAAACTTATCAAACTCAGTCTTGAAACAAGTGAGGTTTTTTGCCCCCACTACTCTTCTTGAAAGTCTATTCCCAGAACTTCACTTCTCTGATGGTTAGAAACCTTTTGTCCGATTTCAAGCCTACACTTATTGATGACCAGTTTATGCCCATTTGTTCTTATGCCAACATTGACCCTAAATTTAAATGAACTCCTCTCCCTCCCTGGTGTTTATCCCTCTGATGTATTTATAGACAGCAATCATATCTCCCCTCAGTATTTGATTTGATAGGCTTAAAAAGGTCAAGCTCTTTAAATCGTCTCTTATAAAGTAGATTCTCTAATCAACCTAGTAGCCCTTCTCTGCACCTATTCCAGTTTAACTTCATCTTTCTTAAACATGGGAGACCAGAATCTATCTTCATTGCATGTAAGGGCAGTGGAAGTCTGTATATATGCTAGTCAGACCTCACCTGGATATATTAGTACACGTTCCACCAGAATTTCTGCCATCATTAAATTGATGGAAGGACCCTCTAAAAGTCTATGATGGAATGCCAGTCTCCACTCCATTACAATCAAAGACATTCATTACATATGCCTCCAAACTATGATGGGGAACCCATTTGGATGACCTTCAAATAAAAGGTATGTGTACTCTTCAGGAAAAAATACTCCACATAGAAAATGTCTTGGAGCTAAGAACCATATGCTGGGTGTACACAGCTTTCTTCCTACTTCTTGAAGGACTGACCATCAAAATGATGACTGACAATATTACAAATATGTTTTACATAAACAAGCAGTGGGGCGGAGGTGGGAGAGCAAGATGCACCTCTCTGTGTCAGCAGGCTGTGCATCTGTGAATTTTTCATATCTGCAAGAGCCAAGTGGGGTCATCCAACCATAGACCTATTTGCCACTAGAGAAAATGGGAGGTGTCAAAAGTTCTGCTCCAGAGGAGGCAGAGTTAGGGATGCCTGTCCAATACATTTATAGTCACATGCTCCCTAGACCTGATGTAAGCTGACTCTCCAATTCCATTAATTCTGAGAGTTCTCAGGAAGCTCAGGCAGGACTCTGCTAGAATTATCATGGTAGCTCTAGCATGACTGAGACAGTTCTGGTACTCAGAGCTAAAGAATCTATTCTCCAATACAGTTACTTCCCCAGCCAGAGGCGAAATCACAGAAGCATGGTCAAATGGTTCATCTGAATCCATGGTCCCTGCATCTCAAAGTATAGATGCTGGCAGGCTGATAGTGGAAAGATCCTGTTAATCTGAAATACAAAACATACCAATACACAGTAGACAAGACTCTGTCAGGCGTACTTTATGCCACTAAATGGAAGAGATTCATGGTCTACTACATGTTCTTTCTTTACATCACAACAGTCTTTCTGGTAGCAATAACATCATCCAGAAGAAAAGGGGACCCCATATACAATTTTTCATGAAGACAGAGTGTCATTAAGACTTTTTGTCAGCAGTGGTCTCTGACTTTCACTTCACTCAGGTCATCCACTTATCTATATTCCCCCTCCCCCCCAACCCACATTCAAATAAAGACAAGGCTAAGATCCACACTCTGTTTTCAGGTCACTCTTCTTTTACATAAATAGGTATCCCCTAGATTATTCTTAGTTTATGGAGACATTGTTAAAGCACAGACCATTTCAACACAGACTTTCTAACTGGCTCTCTAGCTGTATTAAGCTATCATATGAATTGGCAATCATACCTATTAGGGTGAACAATCACTCTGCTGGGGCACAAGCAACCTCCATTGTTTCTTTAAGAAATATTCGCATTCTAGAGATTTGTCGGGCAGCTACTTGGGACACAATACATACATGCATCGAGCATTACTCTATAATGGAGAACTCATGCTCTGATGTTCGTTTTGATGGAGCTTTCCTACAAACACTATTTAGATAGACTCTTAGCACCCACCTCCTGTGATCTAGGTCACTGCTCCGAGTCACCAACTGTGGAATATATATGGACAAATACTCAAAGAAATTCTTACTTCACAGTAACTGTGGTTCTTTGAGACATTTTGTCAATATATATTCCACAACTTAGCCCCTTCCCTGCCACTATGGAGTCTGCTAACACCTGTATTCTATATTGGCAAAAGAAGTAAGGGGTGGTTGAGTTCGCCCTTCCCTTTATGCTTTCAGTTGGAGGTGTGAGGTCACTTAGGACGCAATGAAGCTCCCAACGGACATTGCTGGCCAAAAGAATCCAGATTCAAGTGAACTGGACATGTGTACACACAAACACACTAGTTTCTGTACACAACACATCTCAAAAAATCCCTACCACAGTTACTGTAACGTAAATTAAATGTTTCCTCCTTTGCATCCCTTCTACAGGCCCTGTCCAGCCTTGAGGATTGACAAGAAATGTCAGTCTATCCTGATAGAAATATCTCACCTCTGAGCACTTGAGCCTGCCCCACAAGACAAATAATCCTCCCCCAGGCTCTAGTCTATATCCTTCATAGTAAGACAAGATCTAGATAAGATCACAGACAGTCTTATACCTCAAGAGGCTAAACAGTTGATATAAAGCCTCTAGCTTTCACTATTGTTATGTCTCCAGAAGACCTTCTGACATTAGTGCACCTGGCAGAGGCTTTTTCACATATTTCAGTCAGATTATGTCATTGGGCTTTTCACCTATGGAAACTATCATAATTGTTCTAAAATAGCACCCTTCAAACTGTCCTCCACTCCCCAGAATGTCCACGGGGTGCTGATAGTAATGATAGTCTGGCTAATGAGTCTAGGGATTTCTATACCTATTTTTAGCTGTCACCACAACATAGCCAAGAAGTCCATGGGATTTAGACAAGCAGTTGCACAGTTCTCTTGATCTTTTCAGCAGGAAGCATCTGCTGTCCTAAAACTGTCTCCTTTACCCAATTTATACTGAGTTGGGTGGATCAGTTATTGAGTGGCAAGTTCTAAACAGAATGGGATATTCCTACAGTATAGTAGAGATTCTCCTAGCCTTGTGCAGGCCCTCTTATCTATCTGCCTCAGTAAGTGTTTTGACAAAATCCCCTGCTAGTACAAGATAGAAGGGTTAGCCTTAGGAAATCAGCCATACCTCTTCCTCTGAATTTCTTACACAATATCCTAGATCTAGGCCTCCGTGCTCTCACCATCACATCTCCATTCTTTCAGTGAATTTTAAACAAAAACCTAAACTTTGGCTGCTTGCAATCTCTAGTAAATACCTCAGTACCATCAGGTTATCTTGAGGCAGCTAATTATTTAAATGAACAGTTAGAACGATCTTTTCTACCTAGAATCTGCTCACAGTGCTACAGACCCTTATGATCCATCTTTTCAAGCTGAAGGCATCTAGTTCCTTTCAGTAAAGACCTGCTTCCTGGCTGCAGTTACATCAGCAAGAAGAGTCTATAAGATCTCTATTTAAAAGAGAAGACTTTTTCCATAAGGGACAAGGTAGTCCTCCATAATGAAAGTTAACCGTACAGGTTCCATACTCAACAGGAAATTATTCTTCAGTTATTTTGCACAAAGCCTCAATACCTGAATGAAAATGCATGGCATGTGATAGGTCTGAGAAGAGAAATTTCAAATCCAGCTTAGTAGAGCTGAGCAGTTCATGAAAATGTCTGTTTACTTTTACACTAAATGCCTGGGTCTAGGTGTACTTTACAGTTGGGGGTTTCAGTGCTGTACCACTGAAGTATATTCAACCACAGATACATTGATTCCAGAGCCGAAAAGACCCTGTCATACTAGTGTCATACTAGGAACAGAGAGAGTCAGCCTTTACAGAAAAAGATCTGTAAAGTTATCAGCTGGTTATCTAGCTACACTTTTTATAAAGCACCACAGGCATAACCTTCGTTCCTTCTCAGAAGCTTCCTTTGGAAGAAAGGTACTCTAGCTTGTGGCCTCTAAATAATGTTATAGTACCTTTTGGGGAAAGAGAAGTCTTAATGTGCTGCTTACCTCTCTCTCTTCCTCCCTAGCAATTTGTTTTTCTTTACTGTTCACTGAATCCCAAATTTACAAGGTAGAGGTCAGAGTCTAGAATGGAATGCTTGTTACCTGACCACTTCCTGTCTGGAAGTGATCTCCCCAAGTCCACTCTATACTTTCTGCTCTTACACAATGTCTTCCTGTGGCCTAGTAGAATAAGGCATTACTTTTAAGAAGAATGTTTTTAATCTACTAATAAGGATTTAGGGTAGATTCTTTTCTGCACCAGACCTCTGCTTAATGCAGAAGAGAAGGGGACTGCTGGGGAACCAATTACTGCACTTTGATTCTCAGGGGTAGCCCTGGCCCCAGTAAAATTTATGTTGCTGCCAGGCAGCTTGTAAGTTCCACAATTGGTTTAGGATCCTTTAGTGGACCCTATGCCAGTGACGGATAGGCATAGTGAAGCTCTGCTCCACCATGTCCCCTTTCCACCCTCCACACCTTCCCCACACCAGGGGAGTGGGAGGTGGTAATAATAGGGCTCAGAGCTGGCAGGTTACTTGGAGATGGGTTCCAGCCCCTTTCCTCCTCCTGAGTGGTGTGAAGCTGGATCTCAGTAGAGGATCCGGCCCATAGTGTTTTCACTTTGGGTGAACAGCTTTGGATGTACTCCTCTAGAGACACTGCAGAAGGAGTAAGGCAAAATCCTGGAGCTTCACAGACAAGTTTGAGCTGCCTGCAGGCTTCCCAAAAATCTCATAATTGGGAAAAGGCCATATCCAGAAAGGAAGTAATCCAGGAAAGGCATTTCTGTTCTAAATCCACTTGCCCTCCTCTAATGAAGATCCCTTACACAAAAACTGAGGGTACATTTACACTGCAATAAAAGACCTGTTGCAGCTGGTCCAGGTTGGCTGACTTGGGCTCACGAGGCTTAGGCTGGGGGGTTATAAAATTGTAGTGTAGACATTCGGGCTTGGGATCCTGAGCTCAGAATCTCAGACCCCATGAAGGCAGAGGGTCTCAGAGCCCAGGCTGCAGCCCAAGTCTGAACGTCTACACAGCAATTTTATAGCCCTGCAACCCAAGCCTCATGAACCCAAGTCAGCTGACCTGGGCTCTGAGAGTTGGTGCTGGGTTTTTTTTTTTTTTCTATCACCGTGTAGACATACCCTCAACTTAATAAAAAAACCTTGTTACTTTAACCAAATACACATTCTATACAAATGTAGCATCTAATTTATTAATTTGGGGGAGGAGGGAAAGTGTTCTAAATGCCTTCATATGGAATATGAAATTTGTCAAAACAGGTGATAAAAGATTTGGTTATAAACAATGTTGAGCATGTTTGGGGGGAGGGGAGTTAGCTCCCATCTCCACCTTTGTTACAATCATTGGACATTCCTGATATTGAATACTATTAACATGTGTCAGCATCATGACAGCATAATATTCATCCAGGATTTGCTAGTGCACCATGTTGCTTTTGTTATATGCCTTTTTGGCTAATGTTTCATACTTTCTTTTTTTTAATATGGATGGTATTTATATTGTCCTATCTGAAATTTTGAAGATTATCACTAGTGTAACTTCCTTGAATAAAGACTTGCCTTTTCAAAAATCTTAGCATAGCTGTTATGCAGATTGTATCAGAGAATCATTTTTAAATAAAAGACTGATTTAATATTTTAAGCAGATTCACTTTTAAAAACCTGATGAGCAGTGTCACAAAAACTCTGCTTGTTAGCTACTGGATTATATGTTTTTTGTAAATTGGGAGTTTTAATAATTTAATTTATGAATTAGCAGTAGTAGGAAAGAAATCCAGCGGGGGGGGGCATGAACTATGATTTCACCTTCATGAATAGGGCTCGTGTATTGTATCTGTCTTTTATTTGTTTGGATTTTTTTATTTAATTTTTCCCCAACCTAGACTTTTCAACAGAGGAATTAAAAATGTTCATTTGTTCCATACCATCTCTCTGGCTTCAAATGTTTGTTGCAGAGGCAGTTTTTAAACATTTATGTTTACGGAGGAACATTACTATTTCTGCCGAACCTCTTTCTCTTCACAAAATAGTAAGTAGCATTTGTACTGCTTGATACTGAACTATACTTTGGAATGTAATCTGACTAACAGACTAATGAGATGGAATTCTGGAAACCAATAATTCTTTCTGATTTGCCTTCTCCTTGTCCTACACCACAGTTAGAGGAGATATGCATTGCCTGTGTGGCATTCCATCCTTGGAGAATTTAAAGCATTTAAATGAAAAATAATATTAGGATTGGGTTTATCTTGCCACAGATCTGAGATCATAGTTCAAATATGGAAATGATTTTTTTTTTTTTTGCTTACCAAGCAATTCTTAGTGACAACTGTCTTGTTAATGTGGCAGCCTACACCATCAGATAAAGTGAAAAACATTTAAAAATAATCTTTTTTTATTGCAATATTAAATTCCAGGTGTAGGAATATGCCAAATTTTGTGTGATAAAGTCAATACTGAAAAAAGGCAATTTTTTTGTTTTTTGTTTTTTTAAGGTTATCCACTATATTCTTCCCAAACACAACTTTGTTTCATGCTTCTGGGCAGGAGTGTTCCATCTAAATTTTCTCCTGTTAATGTTCCATCTTCTGCTTCTGTCAAAGTTGCTACCTTCACATCACAATTTCTGGTGCTTGAGTAGGGAATGTCAAGAATATCTTCAAAGGATATGTTGTAGGCAGGACAGGGAGAGGAGGGGGCAGTAGAGAGTGGAGCTCTATTAAAGTGGAAAATCAGCCTAAACCCCTAAATTCTTGAAGGTGGATTCAAAGTCAGACAGCTTCGCAAATCTTCTATACAGAACAGTTGCCTTCTGTTTACATATGGATATAGAAGAATTCAAGATAGATTGGAACTTTTTAATGCATTGTTCACCATAAATTGTCTTTAAGCAGAGCACTGGGGAAAGACATATGTAACCTGACAAAACAAGCCAAGAAATGAACGTACGAGCTAGCTTTAACATGTGTAATCAACACATACACAATAGAAAACTCTACTAATGTTTATATAACATAGTTGGCATTATTAAGTCTTCATATGACAATTGCACAGTAGAGTAAATGGAAACATTTTTTCAGTGCATAAGGCAAATTCTCATTCCTTTTGCAATTTTTTCTTGGCCTCATAGAGATTCCCCTGTCCTCCCCAGGGTGGTATTAATTTCTGGCCTAATTTTGCCACCTGAACTCCTGTTGAGTAGTATCTTGCTCCCTAAGTAGTCCCACCTTAGCAGTATGAACATTCTTAAACTTTTTTTAAAGTAATGGGTGTAGTAATGTGATTGTGGTAGGAGACTGTCTTAAGTAGAGTAAATGCAGGAAAAGATGGAGGGAAAATGAATTGTAATTTCTAATGACCAGTTAAGCAGTACTTCTTTTTTCCTAAACACAGTCATAAAAATTGTAACAAACATATTATTTTTGCAACAGGTTTGTTCCTATTTGCCTGCTTTAGGAGAAGTAGGTATGCATGAGACTGGGAAAGTGCAGAAAGTGAAGAAAAAGAAAATAGGGCAGTGGCCTTGCCCTGAGTCTCAAAGGGCATTACTGATGTTAAATGGTGATAAGCAGAACCAAGCCAAACGGCTGCCTGATCTACCGTAAGTAATACCTATAACATCACCAGTTTTATTCTGCTTTGGGGGACAGCTTCTGACCTGACACATTTCTTGAACTTTATGTGACCTGTGTTGTTGTCTGCAAATTACTGTGACTGGCAGAAAGCTCCATTTTAAACTTGTAACACATCTGAGTAGGTTTTTTCCTCTCTCGATTTATACGTATATTGATGCACGTTCATTTCCCTAGGGAAGCATTTTACATTAATAATGGGGAAAATGTAAGTATTCACAGAATTTTTTTAAGTCTGTTCGCCATATAATTACTGCTTTTAACAAGTATATACTTTGCCAAATGTTTTTAAAATACAATTAAGATTAAGTTTCAGAGGGGTAGCCGTGTTAGTCTGTATCCACGAAAGCTTATGCCCAAATAAATCTGTTAGTCTTTAAGGTGCCACCCGACTCCTCGTTGTTTTTAATATTAAATTTCAGACTCTCTAATTCTGAAACACACATTGTATGTATGGAGTATATACATGCTGTAATAACATTAAATATGTACATACATTTAATAATTTTCCAAAAAGATAAGTTTCATAAAAATATACTTGTCATTGCTTGATTTCCGTTTAGTGAACTGATCTTCAGTAAATTCCCTCCATTATCAAAGAAGTTAAGGATGAAAGCAGAAGTTGAGGTGTCAAACACCAAAGAGAATCGTCATCCTTTGGATGAAGAGATGCACTTTTATAAGACTAATATTAAAGGTATTCTGTATAACTAATTTATGCTAAAAATTTCATATGGTTACAATCAGTACTTTCAGGTTTAATACACTTGCCCTGATGAATGCTGAGCTAAAGTGATGTCCCAAACCCAAGAAATACTTCCTTGTGTATCATATTTGTTGTTTTCAACATTTATTTGAGAGAGAAATCATTTTGTATATGGTGAAATAAAGCTGCTTTCTCTATTTCCCCTCCTCCTCCCCCCCAAATATGAACGTGTATAGCTTGTGTGAGCTCATTCCAGTCTTGCCCGTCTTACTTTGCTAATCCACCTCAACCTGTACTTGGTAGGATCAACGTCTTCTGATTTGAAAGTATAATTCAGTCTTCATCTCTTTCAGTCCTAGACATTTTGTGAACAAAGACTGAGAAGTATGCTATGTTGCATAGCTGTGTTAAGCATATGGACAGTTTTCTTCCAGGCATTGAGCCCAGACTATGAAATGCATTTGGCTTTTAGTCTTAACTATACTGGAACCCAAGTACCTTAGAATGAAATAGCACTGCAGTAATTCACTCAGGCCTCACTTATTATACAAATTTAATAAAATGCACTTTACACAAGTCTGTACCTGGCCAGAATCACTTGCTGGAACTGTTTTTTTTGGTTGTTGTTTTTTTTAATCTGAACCTTCTCTATAGTGTTTCTAATACAAATATATCTATCATGTAGACACTCAAGGGATAACTGAAGTAAAATTGGCAAAAAAAAGCCCTCATCATTCAAGGTTTTATATTCAGTAGTGTATGTCACAAACAATGAGGGACAAAACATTCATCCCATTTTGGGATTTTTTTTTTTTTTTAAATAATTTCATCAGTAACAAAGCCAGACCATGCATTTTAAAAATTGGTGCCCTTTCCCTTTACTGCTTCTGTAAGTAAAATTAATGTGAATGATTGTATACTGCCTTTATAAAGGCAAAATGAACTAGAGGAATAGGGCAGAAAACGGTCAACTCTTCATCTCCCCCATCTCTCTACCAAAATCTCAAGTAGCAGCTCAATAAAAAATAAAAATTCTACTGAAAAGAGCTAGTAGGGAACTGACAGCTGTACTTTAATGTGCGCACTAAATATAATAAAAAGACACTGTCTGGGCACTATTGTATAGATGGAGAAAATTAGTCTGATATATATTTCATTTCTAACCTGTTTGCTGTTGTATCTTCAGTCAGCTTGCATCAAGATTTTGCTCTGGCTTTTTTCAGATATAATCACTTATTGAAAACAAATTTATACATACAGTAGGCCTGAAGTTCTTACCATGTATTCATTAACTGTGTCTTTACTTATACACAGCAGTTCAGTCTCTTGCTTTCTCTTGCTTTTCAGCTTTAAATGGTACCTTGCCTCTGTGGATGATTTTTTTTTTCTTTGTTTTTTTTTTTTTTTATTCTTTTTTTTTTTTTTTCTCCCCCCCCCCCCCCCCCCCCATGGTAGCCAAGTCAGACAGCCTATTGAGAAACAGCAAACCATCTGTTAACAGATTTGAAATTCTGAATTATACTTGAATGTGTAGAGGCACTCGTGCTTAGCCAGAAACATTCATTTGAATTAAGCTATAAATGCTGTGTAAAAAGAACCATACATTTAACGTAGGTTCATGAATAAATTTAAGGGAGGGCAACTGCACGCTAAACTTTTATTGCTTGAAAACCCGGTATTTTTGGTGTTCTGTGATCATTCAGTGCTTTTATAGTGTGATTGAAGCTTTAAACCTTGAATTGGGGGGCGATAATTCCAGTGTTAAACCTTTTGCAGTACAATTTCATTGCTGGATCTGTGACGGAACAGAAGCTCTGTGGGTTTTTTTGAATTTTTTTTTTTTTTTAAAGATGTTTAAACAGGACAAAGGAAAATTTTACTCATTATTGAATTTTCTGGCATGCAGCCAGATCTCCTAGTTCCTAGTTGATTATTTTCTTTAGTTGCTATCTTGCCTAGTCTAGTATAATCCATTAATGTTTTATGGTAGGAGAGACAGCCCTGCATATAGCTTGCATAAGAAACAAAGTGGAGAGATTGATTCAGCTTCTCCCTTTCCCTGGAACAGACATTAATGTTAAAGGTAAGCTTGTTGATTTTCTGTACTGAACCAACATATTAAACGAACCAAATAATTTTAGTATTTTCATTTTGAAATACAAAGTTCACCTTTTAGAAATAATTAAAGAAAATCTTAATTGTTTTAATAATATGGAGTCATGACTTAAAGCACAGGTTTTTTGAACAGCTAGCTTGTAACTAAAGTCCAAGCATGTTTTCTATTAAGTCATATGTGAAGTCTTAAACATTTTCCATGTGTTTTTGAATGAATTTCTTTTTATTATTTTAAAATGGTAAAATGGGATTAAACTTCAAATGTTAAAAGGTAAGTGTGGTGCTATTTAGCAGAATGAAGGTAGTGCTGTTTAATGAATCAGAATTATAATATTATGAACAGTTTACTACTACTTTTGCTCTTTTAAAACTTCCCTTGATTTATAATTCAGACTATGCTGGCTGGACGCCATTGCATGAAGCCTGTAACCATGGTAGCACAGTGTGTGTCCGTGAAATTTTGCAACGCTGTCCAGAGGTAGACCTGCTCAGTCAAGTGGACGGGGTGACTCCTTTGCATGATGCACTGTCAAACGGACATGTAGAAATTGGCAAACTGCTACTTCAGCATGGGGGTGAGTGCATTTATGCTAAACTGGTTTTAAGAAATTGTCCAGTGTTAAATGAGTCCATATGAAGTTCATAGCATCCTTCTTTGCTGATGGTTAAAATACAATACTATGTTAAAAGAAATGTTTAAAATAAACTTTAAAAGCTGTTTTGGTCACGATAGAGAAAATCCTTATGATTTTTTCACTTATTCAGATTCTCATAAAAATATGAAATTAACATAATATATCCCTGACTTGTAAATTTTTTTCAGGGTTTGAGTGGTTTGATTTTTTCTTTGTTTTTGTTTAAAATGTTTTATACTCCCATGATGAGTTAGAGAGTTACATTCTGAAAGATTTTAGTGAGTGAACTTAAAGATTACCCAGTTACCAAGCAAATCTACAGAATTTTTTTAATTGTTTTAATCTATATTGCAATGATGTCTATAGAGATTTACTAGTCTAGTTTTCCATGTCGTGTTTATATATTTAAATGAAAACTTGCTCAGTATTTATGACCGTGATGATCTTTGAAGAATACAGTTTGCTGGCAAACTAGCTGAAGAAAGGACACTTTGTAGTTGTCAGAACTGCTGTGGGGGGGGGGGGGAGAGGAGAGGAGAGGAGGGGTACCAGTAGGAGGGAGACCATAGTTTAACATGCATACATTACTCCCAATACAATTTACAATGCATGCTTTTAATAATTTTTTTCTTTAGTGACAGAATTCTTAGATCATGTCTTGATAAATGCTATACCAGCTGAATTAACTTACCAAGTTCATGAACAAAGCTAATGCAAAAAATTGTCTGTTTTAAAAAAGACAGTTGATGTCTCATCTGCTAAAACAAAGATTTATGTTGCTTGTACTGTTCACACCTACTTTGTGTCAATCTAATCTCTATGCATTATATCCCGTGTCCAAATCTTTGTGATAGTGATCATTCTGCACATAACCACATAAGGCAAAAGAATGCACTGTATTTAGATGACTTATAACTTAATTCAGCTAGAGACAAAATTATGTTTGGTTTCTGGCATTATAAGACTTCTGTATTTACAGTCTTCTCCTGCCCCCTAAAGGCTACTTCTGTGTCTGTTGGGCAGATATCATCTCATAATCAATACATTCCTCTGCTGTTCTACCTTGGTATGTTTGATGAGCTTCAGTGCTGAGTCTCCCAGGTGTTTTATTTATCTACTGACCCATGTATCTGACATGCCAAGCCAATACCTGGCCTCCCTTCAATTGGTCTAAGTGATGCAAGAGCCAATATTATAGTAAGCCCAACCCTTCAATAGAAAATGGCATTGCACTGACAGATGTGCATTTTTCCTGAGCCTTTGTGAAGAATAGGCAGTGGATGATCCTCTTGTCCTCGGGGAGATCTACTTGCACTTGCATTCATCAAGGTCTTCTGGCAACTGTACAGACTGCATGCAGCCTTATCTTTGCCTTTGTCAGATTCTGGGTTTTGGCCTGTCAGCCAGTTTGACACTATGGTGGTGGGAACTGCATTACACATTCATCTTAGATTCTCTAAGGCTTGGTAGCTGTAATTTGGAGCATTTCTGCATTAACTTTCATTTTCTCTTTCTCTCTCTAGTATTCAGGTTTTTGCAAGGTATTCTCTTTTTCTCCAAAAAGGCTTCACTTTGCAAAAGTTATTGTAGCTACTTTACGTAATCAGTGTTAGATTAAAACAGTGTTATAGCTGCTGTTAAAGCAGCATTAACTACATTAAAATTCTCTAGCTATTGTGGCTAGATTTACTGGTATGCACGTGGTACAATAATCTTCTATTGAAGTTTAAACTGCAATTTACCTTTTCAAAAGATAGGCTAATAAAGAGACGTTATGTTAAAGAAACTATGCCATTTTATAGCAACCCAAACACCATGTGTTGGGCATTAACATATTTCTGGTATGGCCATTTAATTTACTCCTGATCAATACATTTGTAAACTATTTTTAGGGATTATTAAAAGGAAGAATCTGACAGTCTGAAGAGCCAACATGTTGCCTATTTAAAGTTAATTGAACACACTTTAATACAATACCTAACCTCTGTATTGCAGAGATTGCTAAAAACAGGTATTGTAACTTAGTATTTAGTTGCTGAGAGGGACATGGATTCTCATTTTTCCAGCTGACTTGGTGCATGACCTGGGGAAAAGTTACTTGACCAGCTTGTGCTTTAGCTAGCCCAGCAATAACATAAGGTAAAATCTGAACTATGCTAATAAATAGATGCTGCATTTGGGCCCAGCTTCTGCAAGTGTACATCAAATAACTGATCACTAGAAATTCTTAATGAAACTGACCGCATTGCACCTTAAATCAGCAGGGTGGGGGAAGGGAAGGGAGACATTGTCTGGCTTGCCGGGGAAAAGGGTATATCAATTTAAGGATTGGGAGGAGAGCGGCACAGATGCTGATGCAAAGGTAGGGTGGGTCAGCATTGTGACACTAACTCATCCCTCAGAAACCGGGGGAGTTGATAAGAGCAAGCCCAGTGGGAGAAGCTCCTTTTCCCCGGAGCAGGTGGAGCAGCTCCCACCCTTGGAAGTGGCAAACTACCAGGTTTGGTTGGGACCCACTGTGGGCATTGCACTAGCTGCTCCTTTCTCGGGGGGGCTGGGAAGGAATTTTTCCCTTACCACCAGATTGGCCAAGGCTAAGTGGAGTTTTCTTCGGCTTCCCCACAGAGGGTTGGCGGGCGGGGGGGTGGGGGGGGCGCGGCTTTGTTAAAGCGAGTAGGGAAGGGAGTTAGGCTATGATGTCACAACTCATTATGTAAGTGTGGGGCAGATGTCCCATGCAGGTACTCCATAGGGAAGGGATACAGTGGGGGGGTTTCACCATCTTCTGCAGCATAGGGCGCAGGTCACAGGCAGGTTGCACTAGTGTAAATGGTAAATTTTCTGTAACTTGAAGTCTTTAAACCATGATTTGAGGACTTCAGTAACTCAGCCAGAGGTTAGGGATCTATTATAGGAGTGGGTGGATGAGGTTCTGTGGCCTGCAATGTTCACTAGGTCAGACTAGATGATCACAATGGTCGCTTCTGTCCTTAAAGTCTATGAGTCTGTGATACAATGATCAGATAAATGGCTTGGTAAACTACTTAAAGGAGGTGTTTGTTAATGGAGCTGAACAGGGTGGGGTTCGGGATGCCAATGACTGGCATTGCAGGGAGCCAACCCCCAATTCCTTTATAGCCCATCTTAACCCTCATTCAAGGTGGGGGGATGGTAATGTCCCAGCAATGGGTTGTCAGGGACCAGGATGGAAAAGAGGGGCAGGGGCTGGCAGAAGCCCCCAGGTGGACATTGAATGAACGTGGAGTTACCTGCACTGTACACTTTTATCTGCTGGGTAGTCCCAGATATCTAATAATAAAGTTGCGTCCTGATTAACCCATATACACCTCTACCTCAATATAACGCTGTCCTCGGGAGCCAAAAAATCTTACCGCATTATAGGTGAAACTGCATTATATTGAACTTGCTTTGATCCACTGGAGTGCGCAGCGCCGCCCCTCCGGAGCACTGCTTTACCACGTTATATCTGAATTTGTGTTATATCGGGTCGGGTTATATCGAGGTAGAAACTGTGGATGAGGTATACCTAGACTTTAGTAAGCATTTGATACGGTCTCGCATGATATTCTTATTGATAAACGAGGCAAATACAATTTAGATGGGGCTATTATAAGGTGGGTGCATAACTGGCTGGATAACCATACTCAGAGTTGTTATTAATGGTTCCCAATCCTGCTGGAAAGGCATAACAAGTGGGGTTCCACAGGGGTCTGTTTTGGGACCGGCTCTGTTCAATATCTTCATTAACGACTTAAATATTGGCATAGAAAGTACGCTTATTAAGTTTGCAGAGGATACCAAACTGGAAGGGATTGCAACTGCTTTGCAGGACAGGGTCATAATTCAAAATGATTTGGAGAAATGGTCTGAGGTAAACAGGATGAAGTTTAACAAAGACAAATGCAAAGTGCTCCACTTAGGAAGGAACAATCAGTTTCACACATACAGAATGGGAAGAGACTGTCTAGGAAGGAGTACGGCAGAAAGGGATCTAGGGGTTATAGTTGACAACAAGCTAAATATGAGTCAACAGTGTGATGCTGTTGCAAAAAAAGCAAACATGATTCTGGGATGTATTAACAGGTGTGTTGTGAGCAAGACACGAGAAGTCATTCTTCTGCTCTACTCTGCGCTGGTTAGGCCTCAAGTGGAGTATTGTGTCCAGTTCTGGGCACCGCATTTCAAGAATGACGTGGAGAAATTGCAGAGGGTCCAGAGAAGAGCAACAAGAATGATTAAAGGTCTTGAGAACATGACCTATGAAGGAAGGCTGAAAGAATTGGGTTTGTTTAGTTTGGAAAAGAGAAGACTGAGAGGGGATATGATAGCAGTTTTCAGGTATCTAAAAGGGTGTTATAAGGAGGAGGGAGAAAACTTGTTCACCTTAGCCTCTAAGGATAGAACAAGAAGCAATGGGCTAAACTGCAGCAAGGGAGGTTTAGGTTGGACATTAGGAAAAAGTTCCTAACTGTCAGGGTGGTTAAACACTGGAATAAACTGCCTAGGGAGGTTGTGGAATCTCCATCTCTGGAGATATTTAAGAGTAGGTTAGATAAATGTCTATCAGGGATGGTCTAGACAGTATTTGGTCCTGCCATGAGGGCAGGGGACTGGACTCGATGACCTCTCGAGGTCCCTTCCAGTCCTAGAATCTATGAATCTATGTGCCTCCTTTCCTTCTTCCGGTATAGCCAGACAATTAACATTTGCAACACTTCCAATACAATGCATGTTATTTTGTATGTTTCCAGTATATTGTTACTTAAATTAAGACGATTGTGATTTTTTTCCTTTTCCAAATAATATTTTGCTCTTCATATAATATATCAGGTGGTAAACCAAGGCTTATATAATTCTTTACACAACTAGGCAATTGTCTTGACTAGGCAGTCAGTATGGAACTAGTTAATTGTGCCAACATAATTGTGCCAACTAAAAGAGGTTATAAACAGAACCCCTAGTGCTGTCCCTCCTCCCCCCAAAATAGCAGCACTGCTCAGCTGCTGTCTTAAAAATGCTGTTACTATTAATACTTTATATTTTTCTTGCAGGACCACTGCTCCTACAGCAGAGGGACTTTTATGGAAAATTGCCACTGGATTATGTGGAGTCCCTACCAGTAAAACAAGAACTTTTGGATATTGTCCACCCAGAAGAGACTGTCAAGAACTTCTGTGAACGTGTGGAAAAAGATTTCCACAGCCAGCAAAGAGAACTTTGGTTAATTTTATTTAGTAAGATGTTGCTAAATTTTTGTTCAGTTTATAACTTATCTTCACCCTCTCCTTTACCTTTTAAAGCCCACTTAAATTCACTTCCATTAGTGGCTATTAATGGCTGTAAGTTGAAAAGTAGGTCTCTTACTAATTGGTTAGTAGATCTTTATGTTGGAGAGCTACACACTTTCCAGAAACTTCCAGAGTTTATTCAGGAAATATCTGAGAACCTAAAAAAATCTTTTGGAGAACAGGTATATCCCTTATTGGCAACACTAGAAACTATTGCAATGGCAACTCCAGTGTCTACTTTTCATCTTTCTAACAATTAAGATTAATTTTCAGTTCCATTGGTTCAGTTGTGATAGTTTATCATGGACACTGGGCGAGATTCATTCTTGTGAATACAGGAGTGCACATGGCACATCCTACACCAGGCTGGCCTAGTGCTACCTAGGAAATATTCCTTTGATCCCTTCTGGCATCTTAAAGCACTAAACCAAAGGCTTCCTTAGTTCCACTGAAGGAAGCTGCAGCGTGGAAGTACTGAATAAGTGCACCTCCTGGCCACTACCCCTCTGTGGCCAATGTCATCAACTTTTCAGGCTGAACTGAATACCTGTGGCTCCCTCAGTAGAGGAGAGTTCACTTGCACCCTATCAACCCCTCTTTTTTTCCCCTTCTAGCACATTTTCTGTCATGAGGAACCTTGTGCCAGAATTCTTGCTGATTTCCAAGGATGTTGACCCTAAAGTTTGATTTAGACACTACAGTTGGTTACTTTTTTCCAGGGCATACAGTTATGCCTGCTGTTCTCATGTGACTAACTTTTTGAATAGTTGTCAAATAAATAAATAAAAAAATGGAAAAACTACTACTAAAACAATCCATTTTTCCTATATTATCATCCTAGGAAATACATATCTTTAAAATACATTTAAAAATTCAGCTCAAAAGTTAGTTTTTAAAATTGTGTGTATTTACAGTACCAGTTTACAATACTTCCCATATTGTCCTTACTGATTTTGTATCAAAGGATCTTGACAAAGTTGTTCATGCAAATAAGCCATTAAACTTTCTACTAGCTTTCTATAGCATTGTGGCACTTGCTCATTTATACCTGCATAATGATCAGCTTGACTCAGATCCTCAGCTACATTAGAACTCTGGTTGGCAGAGCTGAATAGGGAAGGGTTAAAAGTAACCAAGCTTCCTTTATGCTTTCCAGATTCCTAAGGCTGCTGTGGCCCAGTTTGGCCCCCAAGATAAGTTACACAATCTTGGGGCTTCTCCAAACTATGCTGGCTTGTAATAGCCCTATATAGGTCTGTATCACTGGCGGGGATTGCCAAAGCATGAAATGCTGTGGTGACATCCTCAAGCCTGTGGTGGTACTTGTGCAGAACTGACATTTTAGTAGCTGGGGAACTCACCCTGTTCAGATATGGCAGTTTTAAGGTAGCTCCATGCTGCTTATTTGAAGTTGGGGCGCCAGCCTCCTTAAAAATTGCAGCCCCATTAATATTAGGATTTTGTCCTCAGTACTAAGAATATATGAATACTAGACAAGATAAATCCTCTAAACTGATAAACCAATCCTCTAACCTAATTTAGGATTGTGTGCTTATAAAGTATTATATTGGCTGTGCTTAGTAATTAATTATATAGAAGGGGCAAATCTTGCCCCCTCCTCCTAATGTACAGAGGCTGTTCATGTGAGGGAAGTGAGATGATTCTGATTCATAAGAGGAAGGGCTGAAGGAGGACAGAATTTGGGGAGGCCACACTGTGCTGCCCTGCACAGGGAATTGAGAATGGGATGGCAATGGAGGATCTGCCAAGATACAGATACTCTTCACTCCCCACTCCTGTGCGCAAATCCGGTGCCCAACTCAATTCAGGTTGAGATCTGGGGAGAGAATTTGCCCATAAAGGAAAATGCAAAGAAATGCTGCTTTATAATAAGGATACTTAGTGAAATAGTAGGACAAATTATAATTCATTAAAAGATTAATCTAAAATCTTAACGGTCAAAAGGAATGGACTGATTAGTAATGGTTCTATTTGCAGTTCTTTTCTAATAGCAATGTATAGTGTTAAAGAAACTAAAAGAAAAGGGGATAATAGCAGTTTCTGGAATTGGTGTTGCTTGACTAGAGGGAATAAGTTACATTGATACCGCTGGCTGAGGCACATTAAAACTTCCATTTAGCCTTCATGCAATGGAGACATGATCTCAGCAATAAATCCACTGATGATGCTCAGGCTGGTTTGGTCTTTGAACCAGATATTTATTACAAATGTTCAGTGGTTATTAATGACTGATTATTCTTATTAGGCATGTATATAGAGCAAACTGTTCTAGTGAGGATAAGGAGTCCTCTTAGGTTAGATTTGTTTGTTTTGAGCATTTTGACTTTTCTACTCTGATACTTTACAGTAAAATAAAACTTTGTTGTAGATGAAATGTGATAGCAATTGTAATTTCAGTGTATGCTGTAGCAAACAGGCATAGTGAAAGTGTTCTTATGTACAGACGTTGCAAAGAATGCAAAATATGCCCTTAATTGGTCACATTTTATTAGATTTTTTTTTTTTTAAGTCATGAATTTGAGACTCGGTTACATTATCAGGCCATAGAAAGTCACAGTGAAAGGATAGTGGTAATACTTGTAAGGTGTTGGTTCAGACTAAAAAAAATCTTAGATACAGAGATGAAAGCCTTCATGGCTTTTCCTGGACCTGATGAAGAGAGAATTTCTTACTTGCTTCCTTAAACTTACATTTAGTCCAATATATTTCCCACCGCTACTTGCTATTTTGTCATTTATTCAGGGCAACAAAGAATAGTACAATTACCAATTCTAAGACCTGTTATATATAAAATTTATTTTGAGTGTGTCTATATAGTATATCTGTAGAACTGCCATGATTGGTGCTCTCCTGCAAAGCAAAACATGGGATATGAGAGTCTGGGCTGTGCCTGTAAGACAGTGGGTCTTATGGTGTCTTTAAGCCATCTTTGTATTACCTGAACCTTGAGCTGCTCTGCTGTGGCCTGCATAATTTAGACAGCCCTGGTGGCCCTGTCAGAATTATGGCAGCTGCCTGTCCTTAGCTGCCTATGGGCACAGCACTGCCTGAAATCTCCGTAATGCTACAAAGTGCAGCCCCACTCCCAGCATGCCAAGACTGGTCCCCTGAAAGCAACCTTATGACTTTTTTTTTTTCTCTCCAGTTCCTGCACCACAGGAATCTTCTCCTAGCCAGAGTCTGAACATAAAAATGATTCCATACCCCAGTGGTTAGGGCACTAAACTGAACATAAGAACAGCCATACTGGGTTAGACCAATGGTCCACATAGCCCAGTATCCGGTCTTCTGACAGTGGCCAGTGCCAGATGCTTTAAAGAGCATGAAAAAAACAGGGAAATTATCAAGTGATCCATGGTCTGGGTGTCCCTAAACCTCTGACTGCCAGATGCTGGGAGTGGACAACAGAGCATAAGATTGCATCCCTGATCATCTTGGCTAATAGCCGTTGATGGACATATCCTCCATGACTTCATCTAATTCTCTTCTGAACCTGGTTATAATTTTGGCCTTCAACATCCTGTGGCAACAAGCTCCACAGGTTGACTGTACATTATGTGACAAAGTATTTCCTCATGTTTGTTTTAAACCTGCTGCCTATTAATATCATTGGGTGACCCTGGTTCTTATGTTATGTGAAGAGGCAAATTACACATCTCTATTTACTTTCTCCACACCATTCATAATTTTATAGACCCTTAGACATCTTCCCCACCTCCCCCCAAGATGAACAGTCCCAGTCTTTTTAATCTCTTCATTTGGAAGCTGTTCCATGCCCCTAATCACTTTTGTTGCCCTTCTCTGTACCCTTTCCAATTCTAATATGTTGTTTGGGGGGTGGGGTGACCAAAACTGCACACTGCAGGTGTGGGCATACCATGGATTTATATAGTGGCATTATGATATTTTCTATTTTATTATCGGTTCCTAGCATTCTTTTAGCTTTTTTTTTGACTGTCGTTGCATACTGAGCAGATGTTTTCAGAGAACTGTTCACAACGTCTGCAAGATCTTTCTTGAGTGGTAACATCTAATTTAGACTCCATAATTTTGTATGGATAGTTGGGATTATGTTTTCCAATGTGCATTACTTTGCATTTATCAACATTGAATTTCATCTGCAATTTTGTTGCCTAGTCACCCAGTTTTTAAATAAAATTAATGGAGATAACCTATCTCCTAGAACTGGAAGGGACCTTGAAAGGTCATCAAGTCCAGCTCCATGCCTTCACTAGTAGGACCAAGTACTGATTTTGCCCCAGATCCCTAAGTGGCCCCCTCAAGGACTGAACTCACAACCCTGGGTTTAGCAGGCCAATGCTCAAACCACTGAGCTATCCCTCCCCCCATTGTGAGATCCCATTGTAACTCTGGCTTAAAGTCCTTGGTCCAATGATTATTCAATGAGTCATACAAAGTAAAACAGCCTCAGCAGGAGAAACTGCAAGAATCCAATCCACCAGCTATTGCTATCCAATAGCCTAGCTAGCAGTAAGGGCACTCATCAGAGAGTGCCCCAGAGTGAGAACCTGCATCTCTCACATCCCACTACTAATGGGATAAAATGTGACCACTCACCTCTTGTGGTTTGTGAATGGTACCTAAGTCTCTGAGAATCCACCCTGACAAATCAAAATGATTCATTTTGAGAATGTTCAAACACACCTTTTCAACGCTTCCATTTTTTTTCATGTAGGCCGAAATTTACATGAATTCACAAAATGTTTTGGTCGATGCAAATCTGCATTCATTGGTGAAAACTACTGTCAGTGTAACAAGTCCATTCAGGAGATCAAGGATTGTTTGATCACCTTTACACTGATCTGCCCCCTTTCCCAGTAAGACGCTCGCCCAGAGTTGACATAGTGTACCATATCTGAATAAAAGTTGGCTGTAAAGGTTTGTAGCACAAAGGAGATGCTTTTGTGCAACCTTCTGACATTTCTTTGCTTTAATCCTACCTTACATGTCTTCAAGATAGCAAATTCAGTAATTTTAGAATCCTTTATATGTCTAACTCTTGCCAACACATACTATATTTCTAGTAAATTCATAGGAAAATCTACATTTTTGTCTCAAAGCAAAACTTTTATGTGAATTAATAATTGCAGTAAAATGAGACTTAAGTTGATGAAAAGTAAATTTGTTTGGTTTTTTCCTCTCCAGTACTGAGGAGATTCTCCATTTCCTCCTGAAGTTTTGAAGAAGCTCTTTCCTTGCAGACCCTTCTTTTTCCACTGGAAAAGTACCCGTTGTTATGGTACCTTGGTAGGCTGCCCTGTTGTCCCATCTCTAGGTCTCCCTGAGTGCACTCCACATAGGTATTAGAAATCATGTCACCACCTCTTCTGGGATGGAATTCCACAATTCACCCACTCTCAGACCAGGTTCTGGGTTACAGCCCCCTGGATATCAAGTGTGACTAATTCAGCAGATTTAACTGGGGTTGGACTCTGCAAGGGTTCTCTCTTTAAGATGAGGCCTTAAAAAAATTTCCTGCCTGCTTTGCATGGATGTTAAAAATCAAATGGTGTTTTTAGTAAGATTAGGAGTTTGCCTTCATGGCACTGGCCAAAACATTTCCCTTTCCCCTACTGTTTCCCCCCCAGTGTGTTTTGTTCAGTGGCTGCCTCCTTGCTCACCTAGCTTGATGTCAGTGATGCTGTATATATTTAATGTGTAAAGAGTGATGGACTCCTTTTCAATGAAAGGCCCAATAGAAAAGTATAAATTTTTTTATTACTATGATTATATGGTATCTACATGTTAAGTCTTTAGTATTGGCTTAATTTTAGACTTGACAATGTTTAGCATCTTAACCCATCAACTCATTAAAATACAAGTGCTTATTTTTCCCCATGTAAACCAATGTGGTTCAGGATGAGTTATTGTAAATTGTGTTTTCACTAGGTACCACTATTAGCATATGTGTGCAGTCCTGAAAACTTTACGGCACCTCTCCTTAAGCAAAATTACCTTTGTTTTTAGAGGAACTCCCGTATTATTCAAGGGAATTCACACAGTAGGGGAGGAAATCCCTTGTAGGACACGTGGAATTTTAAGGCTCCGAGACTGTAGTAATGCTACACTGAGTATCTGTAAGCAACTATGCTTTAAATGACTGATTAAATTACTCCAAAAATACTTAGACATGATCCACTAGGATTGAGATCTTTTTGTGCATCCCTATGTTTAAACTTGATAATAGTTAATAAGGGAAAAAAGGAGAGATACTTATTTCCTTTGTCAGTAATGCTAGTAGGAATTACTGTTGTAGACTGCTACAGTGGAAGAGATTACTGGTTGGGAAGAAAAAGGGAAAAGATGGCAGTATTTAATGCTTTTCTGTTTCTATACTACATTAAAACAAGCATATCTGAACCTAGGATCCTGCATTTAATTTTCACCCATTCAAGCACTCCACCAGTCTTTCATATGGGTTGTTGCTGTATGGCCTCTGAAAGTTGTGATTCATCTTGATTGCAAAAGAATTAAAAACAAAAGAATGATTGAGTAGTTGGTCGATAAAGATTGCTAATCTAGGAGTGCTGACGCACACAAAGAATTTTATCTGTCATCACAGTCCCTTGTATATAGCTAAAGGTTAGAGTAATGAACCGTAATTTTTCTCTCTCATAACTGAACTTCTTTTATGCATTTCTTAATTTTCATAGATATTCAGGTTGGTAATTCTTAAGAGAGAAATGTGAGACCCTCCTCAACAACTGGTACATTTAATTCAACCAACAGTGCTGTTGTATTTACAAATAGGGTATGTTTTAGTCAGACTACTAATCTGCAATAAGACAACTATTGTTCAGTTATCCTGTCTTTTTTCAGAGAAGCAAGAACTATTTTATTGAAAAGTCATTGAAGATAGAGCAGGTATGATGTAATGATTTGTGTGTGAAGCTCTTTTTAGAATATAAATGCTATTATATAATCAGATTGCAGTAAAACATTATTTCACGTATTGATTATTTTTCTAATCTTGTCTGTGCACTAGTTGTCCATTTAGTCTTAATTTGATATTTTCTACTTCACACTTAAGCTGTGATGCTAGCACTCTGTTCCTTACAGGATTTTTTAATGAGGTCTTATCGTATTATATAGATGGGTATTTTGGGGACATTTAAGGTATGTGCTGACATTTTCCTCTGAGAATGTTTCTGATCTGTCAGTTTGAGGTGGTCTACTAATCATTAGTTTAAGCCTTCTCAAAGCAGACCTTCTCTGTGTGAGGGACATGCTATCTATAATGGCTCTTAAACTGCTAAAGATTGAACTTTTTCATATGGATACCATGTGGCTTGATGATAACGTATCTTCTCTATCAACCCCTTATGATTTTAGGAGTGTTCATGGAACATGAAGAATTACTTGTTTCCCTGATGGGTCTTTTCAAACTCAACACAAAAAAGCAGGGAGGGAACTGATAAGATTAAATGATGGGTACACTTATCAAAGGCTCTACCATAGATGTATTTATAGGGAGTTCACTACGGTTATTAGATTAAGGTTCTTTTTTCTTGTCAAATCCAGAAAAATGCTTTCAAATGCATATTGTATGACAGCAGTATCCGGTTTAAGAGACAAAGCTTTGAAATGGTATTATCTAGTTTGCCTACAGTGAGTCCTAGCTACCAGTCAAATTGCTGGCTTACTGTTCTGTCAAAGGGCGCTATCTCATGCCTCCACAGTGGAAAGAAGGAAAGCAACTAATGTAAAAGAAACTTTACACAGGTGAACTGTCTAATTTTCAAACTTTTCATTTTATATCTGCTGACGATATTTTTTTCTAAACAGGCAAAGTAGTCTGAGTTAAAACCACCCAACTGTCAGCAAAAGCCAGGGACAGACTGATCAACTGGAAACACAAGTAGATTGTATAACTAGCTGGTTGGTAAACTACCCACTCTATAGCTACAGTATATGTAAGCGTATACACCTTCCGTTTCTCAGCAAACTTTATTTCCTTTACTCTTTCTTCTGCCTGCCTCTGTTACCCCAGCCAGATCTTGGAATTCCTAAACATGTTACACTATTTTTACAATGCACTGGGTATACCTGGGGCTTCATGAATCCACCTGGAAACATGGTCCTTGTCCTGAAGAATTTACAGTCTTAGGTCCTATATTCCCCTCTGCTTTCTGCATGCATAGGAAAGTACCCATATATCTAGGCTGGGTGGGGTTGGGGTTGAGTGCCACCCGTCCCACTACCCAATTAGTGTAGAGTCGGGTGGCACTGTAGGGACTCCAAGTGGAGCATGGGGTTGGCATTTTCCAATCACCAGGGGACCTAACTAAGCTTTGCCAGATTCTCAACCTACTCCCAAAACCTATGGGGGAAGCTGGCCTAAATTACTGTAAATAGTAGTTGCAACAAAGTATGTTGTTTGCTTCTGTGCTGATTTGAACCCCTTTCAAGTGGTCCTATGGAATTCCATGCAGAAGTAAAGGTGCCTCGTCTCATCATTGGCAGTGGCGCTATGCCTTCCCATTTCCTCTGGCATAGCAGGGCTGAATCTGGTCCATTCTCTTATGGCTTATACACATTTGTTTTTGTTCTTTAATTATGGGGTTACTTTGTCCTAAGTGATAAGCGTTTTATCTAGTTTAGCATTCTACACTAACCATTTAATTGCTTGTCTTTGGTAGCAGGCGCTGCAGAGCATGGTATAGCTGAAGTTAAAAGGTGAGGGGTTTGGTTTGAAATGTTGGCAAACTTGCCAGTCAAGACCAATTATCAGAAGTTCCTGCGTGATTTTGGTGCCTAAGTCTCCGTGAAAGTCCATGGAACTTCGGTTCTTTTAAAATCAATTTTGGCCATCGTCTTTTTACTTTTGGTAAATGATACGTCCCAAATAGATTTCATTAGGATGTACGTATATGAGAATGTGTTTGTGGATTTGAAATTGTGACATCAATGTTTTAAAAACATCAAATAACATTTGGTTACTAGAGTTCATTTGTAGATGCGGCTTAACACTGAGCTGAGGTAAGTATAAAACTAGTAGCTTTTGCATTTACTACTTCTGCATATACTGAGTTCAGACACTAGATCAATAGCTTTTTTGGAGTTACAAGGATTTAAAATGTAGGGTAAAAGGCTGCTGTTAAATGATAGTGCTGGATGTTCACTCTGTAGGGGTCCGCGGGCCTGAACTAAAATAAAATATCAGTATAGCAACAGTACAGACCCTGTTGAACAGTTGCAGTAATGTATGTCATATTTCATCAACTGTATGTTAAATGCAAAGAAGAGTAACTTTTTCAGGGCCGAGATACAGACAAAACCCAGGAAATTCAAAGGTAAGGCTGATAGTTCATCCTTATTTGTTGTCATTTTCCTTTTTAAATTGGTCACATTTAATTTAGTGCTCATGAAAAGCGAGGGATTAATGCACCAGGTTGAGCCAGGAGCACCATGGGCAGATACTATGCAAACCTCCACACACAGGTATGACAGTGCACCTAAACCCTGCTCTTCTAATCCTGGTTACTTTCAGTTGTGCCAGATTATAAGGTGGGTCTGTGATTTTAAGGACTAGCAGACACCAAAACTCTTGAGTATCTGTGTCCTCAGTAAGATTTGAAACCCAGTTCTCTAGCTGGACTACTGGTATGAACACTTAAGCTGCACCACTGAGACTCTTTTTTCCTCTCTTTGATTTACCTCTGGTTGAATTAAAATCTAAATAGCATTCCTAAATTTGAATATTCTCACATTTGACTGTGCATCAATTAAAAAATGTTAATCATTTAAAATTCTATTTTATTTTTAAATGTCATTGTTTTGGAGAGAGTAGGGTCAAAACACAACCTCTGTGTTGCCCTCTAGAGAAAGGGGCCAAACTGCAAAAAACAAATCACTGTGTATAATTATATAAACAACAGGATTTAGCAAAAGAACAGGAAAACTGCAGTGTGAAAATTTAGTTTTCAGCTTTGCATAATTCATTAGAATAACCCTCTTCTTATATCCATCCCCAAATGTCCTTGCTGTGACGCGAGTGCTTACTGGAAACATAACACTCTTTACACACCACTGCTTTCCTGTTTTTGTTGTTGTGGCTTTGTCCTTAAACACTTCCAAAATAAAATGCAAAATATATGATTTGATTCTAATCATTCAGAAGCACAAGTTCCTCCCCTTTCACTGGAGTGCAGCCAGATTCTGTAAATCAGTACACTTTAGCTCCAAATGACCTAGCCCATAGTTTAATGCTTACATACTACAGTAACACCTACACAACCTCCTGCCAAAGATTGTTTCTTCCCTTTATTTCCAAATGCTACTGGTAGATCTTGAGTTCTAGTATTTTTCATTTCTATAGTACCTTTCATGTGGTAGGATTCCCAAATGCTTCAGAATCTGTGCTCACCGTTTAAATACAACTACCTTAAGCAGTGAAAGTGAGCAGCTAAGTACCTAACCAGCATGGAAGGAGAAATGTCTGCCAAGGACAGGGGGGATATTATGTAAAAGACCATAGCACCCAGTATCCCTAGCCACCAGCAGAGCCCCATAGTGCTAAATGCTGTAATAACAGAGTTCAATCTTTCTCTAAAGAGTTTATAACCTAATGTTCAGACTAAGCATAACAAATGGGCATAGTAAATATTTAGAAGAAATGGGGGAAAGCAGATGAGAGTTACAGTAATATGAAAGTATGTTTACACAGGATAGCTAGATTGTCTTGTGTTAGGAAGCCCAGAGAAGGGGTTTCTGTAGGTCAAGATGGTAGATGAGGGCCTGAACTAGAATTTCAGTGCTGTGGACAAGAAGAAGAGGCCAAATCTTAAAGATACTATGGAGGACAAAGTTGAAGATTTCTATGAGATTGAGAGATGCAGGATCTAGAAAGAAGATGGGGTCCAGGATCTAGGCATGATTGAGAGGGAGGATGGCAGTGGTGAATGAGAGAAAAGAGGAAGTGGGGGAGGGCTTGAAGGAAAGACAAGGAGCTCTGTTCAAGTTGAGGGTGAGACACATGGAAAAGATGTAGGACTGGACTGGAGACAGCTCCAGGAGTTAGGGTAAAACTGATGTATTGGTTTAAAGATAGTAGTTGAATCTGTGTGAAGAGAGGATTGCCAGGAGATTAGGAGAAGGCGAAGGATAGAGAGGAGAGGAAGTGGACTCACTGAAAATGATGCTGAAGGAATGACAAGAGAAGTTGGAGAAGTGGCAGCTGAGAAAGGGCAAGATTTTAAAAAAGGTTGTTATCATCTGTGTAGAAGCAGTCAAAAGGTCAAGGAGGAGGATGGAGCAGAAACCTTGGAACTGGACACTTAAAGCCCTTGATGAGAGTAGTCTCTAACCGTGGAGGGGAATGGCAGAAACTAGACTGGAGGGGATCTCAAGTCAACAGTTAAAGTGATTTGTTCAGCCAGTTAAGAGGTGAAAAGAAATTGCATGGTAGGTGGAGAGGGAGGTAGGGACAAAGCTTTTTTGTTTTGTTTGCAGGATGGGGGAGAAGAGAGTATGCTTGTGTCATGAAGGGAAAATAAAAATAGGACACTGCTCCTTCAGTGACTTCTTTAGTATGTGCTCCATCCTTTTTCCAGTAAATCATGTTTGTTTTCTTGTAAACAACATTCACTTTCAGGAGCATATTGGAGTTAAAATTCTTGTCCTTTAAACAAACGATTAGTGCTTTATTACTAATCAGACATCACAGTTCTGTTTTTAATAAATTTTTCTGTAGCAACTAACATTTTTACCTAAAATCGCCTTGAAAAATGCATTTTTTACCTTTAACAATACCAAGGGGTATGTGGTCAGATTCTCAGAGGTGGAGCAGATCTTGTTTAAATATATCCTAACAATCCTTAAAAGATTACCATGCATGTGCTTGTGGCCACTTTCCTCAGTTCAGCTTCACAATAAAAATGCCCCAGCCGACCTATTTTCAGAGATGGGGCAGTGGGGGAAAGAATGACCTGAGACTCCTTTAAGGATTTCCATCTTCTTCCTGGGCTTGAGAAGTAGGAAATAAGCTGGGGCAGGGGAACTTCCTAGTTGATTAGGTGGATTGAAGGGTGCAGTGGAAGCCCATTGGCTCCTGTGCACCCAAGGGGAGGATTAATTGGCACCCTGGAAAGAGGAAAAGGCCTTTGTTTTGGACGAGGGGTTGAGGCACAGAAGGGATTTTCTTGACTTCCCCTTAGCAGCCCAGCCCCTGCTGAGTAGGTTAGATTGCAAAGATTGTGTTGTTGCATCTTGGCAGGTGCTCAGTGCCAGTCATCATTCACTAGGGGGTCTGGTTCCATGACAAACTACAGTTGGAAGCAAGATTAGAAGAATGCATCTTTGAAGAGGTTGCAGGGGATGGGATTGAGGCTCCTAATATGTGGTACAGCAAGGAACCAATCCCTATTCCTCATATCTTTTTAAACATCTTAGGAACAAAAGGGGTCCCAGCAATAGTACTGAGATCAAGTTAAAGGTGTGGAAAAGGGGGCTGCGAGTAGTTTCCCCCAGTGATGCAAATTACAGGGGGGGGAAAATGACCTGCACCTAATGAGTTATTGCCAGATAGTTTCCCAGATGTGTTTTTAATAAATTAAAACCAAAATCCTGATGTATTGTCTGTGTTCCTGCAGTGTCCAGAACAATCTGTTACAAACATCATATTGTAAAACAGTTATTTAAGACATTTAATTTCTTTTCTAAATTGAGAGTTGTGAAGCTTAATCATGTTGATATTCAAGGTTCCCCTTTATTTAATAAGACTTCCAGCTGACTGTCCCTCCTTTGCCACTGGTCAATGCATATCATTGTACCCAAATGCAACCACAAAGTTACATGTACTGGAAGTAATGATGTTTGCCTATTCGTTTTTTAGTGATTGTTTTGCTCCTAAAAGTTTTTCTTTATCAACTTTCAGCCAAAAAACATTTTTTAAGAGCAAAGTCTATAAAATTATGAAAAGCTAGTGATACAGCTGTACTATTGAATCATCCCAGCAGGATAAAGAAGGTAAGCAAATAATTTTGTGGACTTTCTGTGAATAACCTGTTCTAATTTATTTGGAATTTGACTGAGAAACAGAGTTTTGACTTGGTTTTCTATTGATCTTTTATGTTAAAAGAAACATTTGTGTTTACTTATTGCTACACCAGTAGAGGCTAAACTATTTAGGCTTTTCTACTGAATAATCTGACAAATATAAAAAAGCATTTTTGACATAATTGGATTTTTTTTGTTGTATTACAATTGATCTGGGAAATAATGTTTATATTTACTTACCATCTTACTGGGGCTCAGTTTGTCTTTTTGGGATTTTTATATTAAATATCCAGATTTAATTTAACTGATTTAAAAATATGGCTATGGCTTAATTCGTTAGGTAATAAATTCTTACACACCAAAATTAAATTCTGTAGAAGTATGACACACACTCTCTGAGCAATAAGTATCTATTAGAGATTCTTACTTCTTTGGATATTAATACCGTAGCAGTTCATGAAATGTGCGTGTCAGTTTTTAAATGAATATTTTATTGGTCTAAAAAATCTTAATTTATAAGTAAAACTTACATTACAGTACTAAATCCAGGGAATTTAAGGGATATATTGCATTTACAGTGAATCATGCTGCAAAAATAATCTACCTTGCCTGATGCTCTGACCTTGTCCTTTTCAAATTCTTTAGGACTACTGGCAACAGTGTTACACGCTCCTTAATTTTTTATTTTTATTTTTTTTGCCTTTAAGGACCTACATGCTCTAGTTCCTGCACCTCTCTACTTTCCCATCATCACTCCTTTTGCTCTACCCCCAGCCACTTGACTAACTGCTTCATGCTCCCAACCTCGGTCATCTTCCACCTAGTTCTCTAAGTGCTCTTGAAAAGATAATAGTGGCTTTTTGTAAAGATACCATGTTTACATCTATCCCGTTGATAACCTAAGTATCTCAGAGTTCTTTCTGAGAGCAGTCAAAGTTTCCTAGTAAAGGATTTGAAGATTGGTTTCTTTTATGTTTTAGTTGTCTTAAGCTGAAGTTAATATAAAATGTTCCAAATGTTTCTACTGCCCCATACCTGTAATTGCAGTCCTGTTCTCCAAAACCTCTGGAAAAGGAAGGTTTCAGATCAGAGGAGTTGATCTGTGGTGAAAGAATGGGAGAGAAGGCCTCTTCCTAGAACCTAACAATCACCATTTTAAAAAGGGAGTGGCCTCTGCTTCAACCAGCTGTTTCTTGCAAAGCAATCTGGAAATCACCCTACCAAGACTGTGGCATGCTGGGAAATGAGAAAAAGTCTGTTTCCCCTGTAAACATAGCCTCTCATAGCAGAATAGATTAAGGAGAACTAGGAGGCTAGTGTACCTATTTAGAGCAGGGCTGCCCGGGGGGGGGGGGGGGAGGCAGGCAAGTGGGGCAATTTGCCCCAGGCCCTGCAGGGGCCCCCATGAGAATATACTATTCTATAGTATTGCAACTTTTTTTTATGGAAGGGGCCCCCAAAACTGCTTTTCCCCAGGCCCCCTGAATCCTCTGGGCGGCCCTGATTTAGAGCCAGAGAGCGTATTGCTGCTTGTGAAAGAATCCATATAAACCTTTAGTGCTATCTTGGCTTTCTGTGATTTGTTAAATGGTAGAAAGGGTAAAGTACTGTGGTGGCTGTTTTCTTAGGGGGTGTCTCTTCTCCCTCCCTTATTTTGTGCTGTCTATTTTAGAAGAAATGTGATTTTTCTATTATCTTCATATTGGATAGCTGTTGGTAGTTTTAACTCTTTCCTCCTTCCTCCTAAAAGTACTGCATGCCACAGTCTTACTGCCTAATAGCATAGTAAAAAAAAATTGTTATAACATGCAACCTTCTTAATTACTGTGCTTATATTAATATTTTAACTCTTACTTGTTCTATAGTAAGTACAGGGTAGCACTTTTCAGTTAAGCTTCTCACTAGTGTGAGAACTACTTAGAGCACAACTAAGATACTATCAGCCTGAGTCACTGAGGTCTAGTCTACACCAGGGTGGGGAAGTTACGCAACTTCAGCTACATGAATAACTTAAATCTACTCACTGCGGTGAGTCGACAGCTGACGCTCCCCCATCGACTCCGCCTGCGCCTCTCGCTCCAATAGAGTACCGGAGTTGATGGGAGAGTGCTCGGCAGTCAATTTGTCACATCTAGACTAAACGCGATGGATCGATTGCTGCCCATTGATCCTGCGGGTAATGTAGACAAGCCCTGAGTCTCACCCCTGAGCTAAGAATAAAGTCCTCCTGACTGCTAGTCCCTTGCCACATGTGCTCCTAGAGCACACTCCACCCTACATATTTATTTTGTGAAAACCCCTCTGTTTGACCTAAGTTCTAATGCAGCATCCCTTTCTCAGAAAAGGTACTAAATGAGTGATTATGCCTTCTCATTTCTGCCACAAAGGAGGGGAAAAAAGGTTTAGACTAACCTTGGTGGGGGTTTTCTGTGAATGTATACATTACCAAGAAATTAACTTTTATAAAGGTAGTAAAATGTTGCTGTACAAAAAATGTCATTTCTCAGAAATGCCATGAGATACATCTAAACAGCTGTAGAAATTACCTCTAGAATTAATCTACTAACATGAGGCACTAGTCTCCAAAGTGGCACTCTATACCACAGACAACCCTCAGAGAGCAAGAATGGAGCTATAGACAAATCAGTGAGAAACCATGGTGGAGCACTGACTTTAATTGCTGCAGGCCCATCCTATATAATGAGGTTGCATTTTTAATCAGTGTCGCTTATGTAAATTTCATTTGCACAATGAGATGCACTGTAGGTGGGTGAAGCATTAAAAATATTAAGTGATAACTCTCTACTTTTGATTTTAATCTTGAAAAATTTACTGCTGTATACTGAAAAAATGAAGTTTTCATTCTGCTTCAGCCCATGCATCTTCCAGCATATAATTCACGAGAAAACAAGAGTACAGGTTACCAAAGAAAAATGCTGCCAAATATCGAACATACTGATCTACCTAATACTGACAGCTTCTTCTTGTTTAATGATCTCACCATACATTAAGTAGTGGGGGCTGTTGTCTAGCTTGTTGGAAAAGGTGTATGCCCTTTAAGGGCTAGTAAACCAGGGAGTGACTTTCTGCTACCGACTAGGTCAGCTGGGGAGGCTGACCCATTCCTCCCCACCTCCTGCTGACCAGAAGAGAGGGCAGGGACTATACAAGTCCATGCCAGTGCAGCAAAAGCCCTCTTTTGGGTGGAGCAGCACCCACCTTCCCACCTGTGGAGAAATACGAGGTATTGGCAGAATACACTGTGGGCATTGCGGTAGTTGCAATGGAGATTTTGGAATTAATTGATAAACTTAACAGTAACAAGTCACCAGGACCAGATGGCATTCACCCAAGAGTTCTGAAAGAACTCAAATGTGAAGTTGCGGAACTATTAACTATAGTTTGTAACCTGTCCTTTAAATCGGTTTCTGTACCCAGTGACTGGAAGATAGCTAATGTAATGCCAATATTTAAAAAGGACTTGAGGTGATCCCAGCAATTAGAGACCAGTAAGTCTAATGTCAGTACTGGACAAATTAGGTGAAACAATAGTAAAGAATAAAATTGTCAGACACATAGAAGAACATAAATTGTTGGGCAAAAGTCAACATAGTTTCTGTAAAGGGAAATCGTGTCTTATTAATCTATTAGAGTTCTTTGAAGGGGTCAACAAACATGTGGACCAGTGGATATAGTGTACTTAGGGGATCCAGTGGATATAGTGTACTTAGATTTCCAGAAAGCCTTTGACAAGGTCCCTCACCAAAGGCTCTTACGTAAATTAAGTTGTCATGGGATAAAAGGGAAGGTCCTTCCATAAATTGAGAACTGGTTAAAAGACAGGGAACAAAGGGTAGGAATAAATGGTAAATTCTCAGAATGGAGAGGGGTAACAAGTGGTGTCCCCCAAGGGTCAGTCCTAGGACCAATCCTATTCATAAATGGGAAAGGGGTAAAAAGTGAGGTGGCAAAGTTTGCAGATGATACTAAACTGCTCAAGATAGTTAAGACCAAAGCAGACTGTGAAGAACTTCAAGGACTTCAAAAAGAGTTCACAAAACTAAGTGGTTGGGCAACAAAATGGCAAATGAAATTTAATGTGGATAAATGTAAAGTAAAGTAGGAGGGTCAGGACAAAACTGGGAGGAAAGATCAAACCAGTATCTTAAATGCCTATATACAAATGTGAGAAGTATGGGTAATAAGCAGGAAGAACTGGAAGTGCTAATAAATAAATACAACTATGACATTGTTGGCATCACTGAAACTTGGTGGGATAATATACATGACTGGAATGTTGGTGTGGATGGATACAGCTTGCTCAGGAAGGATAGACAGGGGAAAAAGGGAGGAGGTGTTGCCTTATATATTAAAAATGTACACACTTGGACTGAGGTAGAGATGGACATAGGAGATGGAAGTGTTGAGAGTCTCTGGGTTAGGCTAAAAGGGGTAAAAAAACAAGGGTGATGTCATGCTAGGAGTCTACTACAGGCCACCTAACCAGGTGGAAGAGGTGGATGAGGCTTTTTTTAAACAACTAACAAAATCATCCAAAGCCCAAGATTTGGTGGTGATGGGGGACTTCAACTATCCAGATATATGTTGGGAAAATAACACAGCGGGGCACAGACTATCCAACAAATTCTTGGACTGCATTGCAGACAACTTTTTATTTCAGAAGGTTGAAAAAGCTACTGGGGGGAAGCTGTTCTAGACTTGATTTTAACAAATAGGGAGGAACTCGTTGAGAATTTGAAAGTAGAAGGCAGCTTGGGTGAAAGTGATCATGAAATCATAGAGTTTGCAATTCTAAGGAAGGGAGAACAGCAAAATAGAGACAATGGATTTCAGGAAGGCAGATTTTGGTAAGCTCAGAGAGCTGATAGGTAAGGTCCCATGGGAATCAAGACTGAGGGGAAAAACAACTGAGGAGAGTTGGCAGTTTTTCAAAGGGACACTATTAAGGGCCCAAAAGCAAGCTATTCCGCTGGTTAGGAAAGATAGAAAATGTGGCAAAAGACCACCTTGGCCTAACCACGAGATCTTGCATGATCTAAAAAAATAAAAAGGAGTCATATAAAAAATGGAAACTAGGACAGATTACAAAGGATGAATATAGGCAAACAACACAGGAATGCAGGGGCAAGATTAGAAAGGCAAAGGCACAAAATGAGCTCAAACTAGCTACGGGAATAAAGGGAAACAAGAAGACTTTTTATCAATACATTAGAAGCAAGAGGAAGACCAAAGACAGGGTAGGCCCACTGCTTAGTGAAGAGGGAGAAACAGTAACAGGAAACTTGGAAATGGCAGAGATGCTTAATGACTTCTTTGTTTCGGTCTTCACCGAGAAGTCTGAAGGAATGCCTATCCTAGTGAATGCTAATGGGAAGGGGGTAGGTTTAGCAGATAAAATAAAAAAAGAACAAGTTAAAAATCACTTAGAAAAGTTAGATGCCTGCAAGTCACCAGGGCCTGATGAAATGCATCCTAGAATACTCAAGGAGCTAATAGAGGAGGTATCTGAGCCTCTAGCTATTATCTTTGGAAAATCATGGGAGACGGGAGAGATTCCAGAAGACTGGAAAAGGGCAAATACAGTGCCCATCTATAAAAAGGGAAATAAAAACAACCCAGGAAACTACAGACCAGTTAGTTTAACGTCTGTGCCAGGGAAGATAATGGAGCAAGTAATTAAGGAAATCATCTGCAAACACTTGGAAGGTGGTAAGGTGATAGGGAACAGCCAGCATGGATTTGTAAAGAACAAATCATGTCAAACCAATCTGATAGCTTTCTTCGATAGGATGACGAGTCTTGTGGATAAGGGAGAAGCTGTGGATGTGGTATACCTAGACTTTAGTAAGGCATTTGACACGGTCTCGCATGATATTCTTATCGATAAACTAGGCAAATACAATTTAGATGGGGCTGCTATAAGGTGGGTGCATAACTGGCTGGATAACCGTACTCAGAGAGTTGTTATTAATGGTTCCCAATCCTGCTGGAAAGGCATAACAAGTGGGGTTCCGCAGGGGTCTGTTTTGGGACCGGCTCTGTTCAATATCTTCATTAACGACTTAGATATTGGCATAGAAAGTACGCTTATTAAGTTTGCGGATGATACCAAACTGGGAGGGATTGCAACTGCTTTGGAGGACAGGGTCATAATTCAAAATGATCTGGACAAATTGGAGAAATGGTCTGAGTTAAACAGGATGAAGTTTAACAAAGACAAATGCAAAGTGCTCCACTTAGGAAGAAAAAAAAATCAGTTTCACACATACAGAATGGGAAGAGACTGTCTAGGAAGGAGTACGGCAGAAAGGGATCTAGGGGTTATAGTGGACCACAAGCTAAATATGAGTCAACAGTGTGATGCTGTTGCAAAAAAAGCAAACATGATTCTGGGATGTATTAACAGGTGTGTTGTGAGCAAGACACGAGAAGTCATTCTTCCGCTCTACTCTGCTCTGGTTAGGCCTCAGCTGGAGTAGTGTGTCCAGTTCTGGGCACCGCATTTCATGAAAGATGTGGAGAAATTGGAAAGGGTCCAGAGAAGAGCAACAAGAATGATTAAAGGTCTTGAGAACATGACCTATGAAGGAAGGCTGAAAGAACTGGGTTTGTTTAGTTTGGAAAAGAGAAGACTGAGAGGGGACATGATAGCAGTTTTCAGGTATCTAAAAGGGTGTCATGAGGAGGAGGGAGAAAACTTGTTCACCTTAGCCTCTAAGGATAGAACAAGAAGCAATGGGCTTAAACTGCAGCAAGGGAGGTCTAGGTTGGACATTAGGAAAAAGTTCGTAACTGTCAGGGTGGTTAAACACTGGAATACATTGCCTAGGGAGGTTGTGGAATCTCCGTCTCTGGAGATATTTAAGAGTAGGTTAGATAAATGTCTATCAGGGATGGTCTAGACAGTATTTGGTCCTGCCATGCGGGCAGGGGACTGGACTCGATGACCTCTCGAGGTCCCTTCCAGTCCTAGAATCTATGAATCTATGCACATTGGAAGAAATAACCCCAACTATACATACAATATGATGGGGGCTAATTTAGCTACAACGAATCAGGAAAAAGATCTTGGAGTCATCATGGATAGTTCTCTGAGGACGTCCACGCAGTGTGCAGCGGTGATCAAAAAAAGCAAACAGGATGTTAGGAATTATTAAAAAGGGGATAGAAAATAAGATGGAGAGTATCTTATTGCCCTTCTATAAATCCACGGTACGCCCACATCTTGAATACTGCGTACAGATGTGGTCTCCTCATCTCAAAAAAGATATACTGGCATTAGAAAAGGTTCAGAGAAGGGCAACTAAAACGATTAGGGGTTTGGAATGGGTCCCATATGAGAAGAGATTAAAGAGGCTAGGACTTTTCAGCTTGGAAAAGAGGATACTAAGGGGGGGATATGATAGAGGTATATAAAATCATGAGTGATGTAGAGCAAGTAAATAAGGAAAAATTATTTACTTATTCCCATAATACAAGAACTAGGGACCACCAAATGAAATTAATGGGCAGCAGGTTTAAAACAAATAAAAGGAAGTTCTTCACACAGCGCACAGTCAACTTGTGGAACTCCTTGCCTGAGGAGGTTGTGAAGGCTAGGACTATAACAGCGTTTAAAAGAGAACTGGATACATTCATGGAGGGTAAGTCCGTTAATGGCTATTAGCCAGGATGGGTAAGGAAGGGTGTCCCTAGCCTCTGTTTGTCACAGGGTGGAGATGGATGGCAGGAGAGAGATCACTTGATCATTGCCTGTTGGGTTCACTCCCTCTGGGGCACCTGGCATTGGCCACTGTCGGTAGACAGGATACTGGGCTAGATGGACCTTTGGTCTGACCCAGTATGGCCATTCTTATGTTCTCCCTCCCAGCGCATCAGATTGGCTAAAGTAAGGTGAGGGGGTTTATCACTTTCCCCACAGCAGGTTCAGGGGGCTTAGCTGGGGCAAACATGAAAGAGGAGTTAGGCTAGGATGTCACAACTCCTTATGTAAATGTGGGGAAGCTGTCCCGTGTGGATACTCCATAGGGAAGGGACAGAGTGATCAGATTAAATCCTTTACCAATCCATTTTAAGGAGGTATTATTTAAAGGAGCAGAAGCAGGCTGTTTAGAGCTCCTATGACTCGTACAGGCAGGAACCAATATTGTCCATAGTCTCTTTCCCCTCCTCCCCCGCAAAAACAACAACCACCACCACCACCCACATTTGAGGGGGTAGGAGGATGGTGAGGGGACCAGAATATGTAAGGAGGAGAGTGACAGAAGCCCCCTCCCTATAGGTTTATGGAATTACCTGCACTTTATTCTTAAATGTCTGGGCATACCTCACAGATGAAAGTTGGCAGCTCATTAAACCACAGCATATCTCCTGTCCTCCTTCCAGTGTAGCTGGACAATGCTGTAACTGTTCATAAGGTAGACATTACCAGTGAACTAAATATTAGAAATTCAGTATAGGAAATTGCACAACAACTGATGGATAAGATAGAGTACAAGGCTTTCAGTACAGCAGAGAAAGTCTGGATACATCAATGGGGGACAAATTTTTACACTTCATCAAATTTAAAGTTATTTCAAACAAGAGTCCCACAATAATGATGCTTTAGTAAAGTTGAGTTGTTCATTAATGGTGTATTGTTCTTCAGCAACCAACAGTGACAGGATAGGTATGGGTGCATTTTAAATAGATCACTATAACATAATTATCTAACTGGAGCACATTTAGGCCAAAGGCTTTTCACAGAAAGGTAATAGGAGTGGCATTCTTTCAGGCATGTTATACAAACAGAAAAGATCAAAATAGCTCTATTATAAAAAGCTGTAATTAGCAACATATCTTTACAACAAAAATAAGTTTCCAAATTAAATAATTAACTGCATTGCTCATGAGAGCTAGACACATATATACATTTCCCTGCACGCGCTATTTCTAAATATCTTTTTCAAATACGTAGTGCAATGCAACTTTCCCAGCAATCACAACACAAGCCAGCTGCCCCACAAAGTAGGGCACAGAGAATTTCTCATGGCCATAATCCTGCAGTTCCTACTCAGGCAAAATTCCATGTGACATTACTAAGAGTCAAATAAGTAGGCCCTTAGTAGTGTATAGTACACTCCTATGTGGGGAGTTACTTTAGGTGTAGAACTCTTCATGCAGAGATATGAGAATATATCTCTATGTATTATTTATACAATGGCTATTCAAACATTTGAAATGTAAATCATTTTTGTGTGCATGCCATTTAATTTACAAAATAGACTTTCAGGCAGTGGGGGATGTCTGTATCAGGAGGACTGATTACTTTATTAAATAAAGAAATAAAACTGGTATCACTTTTACCACTGCATTTTTCCCTTACACTGTATGTCACACCAGTAACAGGTAATATAATATGCCATAAAGCATTTTAATATGACTTTGTAATTAGAAAGCAAAAACATTTTCTGTAACAGTTTAGTATTAAAAGTCTTTATGTGCACAAATGGTGTTCATAACCTGACACCTGAAGCAATATGGATTTAGTTTGATAGTATTTTCTTTACAACTGAACTATGTATTTCATTCACTAAACTAGTTAGTACAAATTAAAATTATTGGTACATATAAAAAGAGATGTAGTCAGTTACAAACCTGGCAGTATTTTTAGATATATGTATGTATTTTAAAGTCTCATGATGGAATGATAAAAAAAGGCAGGAATCTCTTCAATTAATGGAGCTCTAGTAAGAGATTTGCAGTTGGGCTACTTGTAAGCTAATGAGAAATACACCAAGTCAGTCTGAATACACTGCACGAGAAGTTAACAAGAGTGTCTAAAGCTTTGATAAAACTTAAATGCAGTAGGTTCCATTACATTGTATTTCCGTTTAAATTTATAAAAAATAAAAAACTGTAATGGAAACTTATTGGATAAAAATATTATCAAATAAATAACGTTCAAATAAAACTGCACTTACATTTTCAAATCAGATTTAAATTTATATTTTTGCAGATTTAATCAGCATGACTTGAATATTTAATTTAGTTTTATGTGCCTTCTACTATCAAAAGATATTACATATCTACCACTTATTTTACATTAGGTATTTTTATTGTGTTATGTTATGAATCACAGGCTTTCCCCACAGTATAACCCATATTTGAAGGCTTCATCAAATTTTTCTGTACAATGCTAAATACATTTTGAATGATAAATGCCTTTGTACAATATTTACAAATTCTCTCCACTGTGATAAAAAGGCAAAATAAATAAAAAGCTTAGAGAAAGGAAATGCTGCCTAGGCTTTGGGCTTTTCCTTTTATCTTCCCTCAGCAGATGCTAGACTCCTCAGGAGATGAAGCTGGCTAGCCAGGATTGTTTCTCTTCCTCTTATTTGGGCTGTGACTGGGATCTTGTTTCAGTTCTTGGTAGTGCACCTGTTTAAACACAACGTTCAGAAAGAAACTGGTCAGGTGGCCACTCACCAGCACAAAAAAAGAGCACCAAAAGAATAAGAGATTTTTTTTTTCCTTGGGGGGAAAAAAGTGCTATTCTGCTTCAAACTGTATGGGATCTGCAGCTGGGCTGCAAAAACAATAGAATGATAGATCTGGAGTAAGAAGAAAAATCAGAATTAGGAAAATCCTGCCAGGAAATAAAATAGGGTATTGATTTAGTGAAGTCTTTTTGTTTTCCTCACAAAATATTACATTGAAAATAAAACAGTATCCAGTTGAAAGAGATAAATACAAATTCCTTACAATCTGTTATTTAATACATTCTCCAGTAATGCAAAGCCCACACCATGTAGAGGGGCAGATTCAGGCATAATGTATGCAAGTGCAACACCAAGTATGAATTTAACCCAGCATCTGAAAATGTTAAAGCCTATCCTCTTGATCTACCTAGTGATTTATGAGAACAACATGCTGTAACACTTAACAGTTCATGTCAGATCCCACACCACAATATAAGTGCATGAACTTCATAACACATTTTTTTAAAAGGGCAACCTCATCCCCTATAGTAAATAAAACAATTTTCACCTTAGAAAAATAGGTGGCAACAACCACCCAAATTCACAGTGCTACCCCAAGATACTGGGCAAAACAGCCTGCCATTGACTGCACTATTGAATTTCCTTTCATTATGTGATATCCCTATTTCCTCTCTTCAGGGGCTGATGGCTTCAGGCAGCAGCACTTCCTGCAACAAACCCCAGCACTACATTACTCCAGCGATATTTACAACAGTCCCTGCAAGTTGGTTAATAGCAACTCGGTCACCCACTACCATTTCCCAAACCTTCTTTTTCTTTTCTTTTCTTTTTTTTTTTTTTACTGATTGCCCCTGAGGCTCCCTAAAGATACAACCCAGGCAAAAACTAATTCCCTAACTGGAAAAAGTGCAGAAGACTCACCAGCCTGTTTGAGTTTCAATTTCTATGAGCCAGAGAATATAAAGTCAAAACAAAATAATACAGTTTTTAAAATTATAAAAAACAAAGCCATAGAATTATTAATCTAATGTTAAATTGACAACCATATGAGAATTAAAAAAATATATACACACCACTTGTACATCTGAGGGAACTCTGGAAAGGAAGTCAAGTAGCTCATCGTTATCAATTGCATATGGACTGCGAAGTTTCTTTGTAAATTTATTGATGCCTGGAAAAGTGATAGTTCAAACGTTATTAAAATCTCTGGAGTTTTTATATCATCAGTTATTAAAAAAACATTTTTGGCAAACTTCTGACAAAGATTGTAAGATACATTTCATAGGCTGATTTTTAGCATTAACTTAGTGCACTGTATACTCAGGCCTGGTCTATACTACAAAGTTAGGGCACCGTACGTTGACTTGAATCAACCTAGTTGTGGCATGTCTACACCAAAATTTGTCTCCTGCCAACATATGCACACCATTACAGTGACACAATGACACCATCTCCCCAAGTGACACAGTTGACCTACTTAGGGTGACAGTGCGACTGTAAACACTGCATTTCCTATGTCAACTCTAACTGCTCTCCAGTAGCTGTCCCAAGGTGCCCCTATTCCTGCAACAGTGGCCTCTCTGGTCACAAACTCCACAGCCAAGAGATCACAGAGACCCAAAGCTGCCCACCACCTCCTCACCCCTCCTTTAAAAAATCCTTTTCCTAACTGCCTCCCCCTTGAGGAACACACCTATCAGCTCACCTTTTTTGTGTGCATCAGACCTTGCCAGCTCCAGAGGCACTAGAAGCACTCCTGCTGAGAGCAGGCAAGACGTTCTGGATCTACTTGTGTGGGGAGAAGAGGCTGTGCAAGCACATCTATGGAACAGCCACAGAAATATTGACAGCTATGTGCAGATTGCACAGGGGATGCTGAAACAGGGGCCTGAGAGGGATGAACAGTAGTGACACCTGACAGCAAAGGAACTTTGCCTGGGATATCAGAAGGCAAGGGAGGGCAACAATAAATCTGGTGGTGTCCCCAGACCTGCCGTTTTACAACAAACCATGCCATACTTGGTGGTGACTCCACCGACACTCTACAGAGCACTGTGAATGCTTTGCTGGAGCCTGAGGAGGAGATCCCGGCTGTGAACAGTGATGGGGGGGCAGATGTGGACTGGAAAGGGGTAATTTTAAATTGTTGGACACAACGTAATTTTATTTTAAAAATTACTAAAACTATTTAGCTGAGAGAAACACGAAGCAGTAGGCCAACTCTTACTAATTTTTCTCTGGCTGCCAACCCAAGGATGTGGGGCTCCTACTATTTAGTCATGGGGGGTCTTTTACATACTTTAGGGGACACCACGATTAAGGCAAAGAAAAATAATCATAATTATTAATCATTTTATTATTAAATAAAGGAAAAGAAAACAACAAGTAAATCACTGGTGACTTCCATTACAATCTCTTGTCTGTCTGTCTCTCTCTCTGTGGAGAGCTTTAAAAGAGATTACACCCTGGAGAGTGAACCAGTCCAGGGGGTGCTTTTCTCTTAGTAAGTTAAGACCAAAGTATAATGTTGCCTAGAATTATTGTGAATGCAGTTTAGCATCGTATTAGATACTGAAACAAACTATTGTTGCCTCTACATAAACAGCTTAAGCTTAAATAACCAGACAGTTTATAATTGGAAAAAGTAAGCAATCTTAACTAATCCTATGAAATTGAAGAAAATATTTAAATTAGTTACCTAGTAGAAGCCATTTCAGGCCAATTAATCAATATTAAGAATCCTAAATCCAATTAAAATCCACTATTTCTGTTTGCCAATGTTTAGCGCATCTCCTCTCCAGGAAGACATGGTTTAACCATCTGATGATTAACAGGAGAAAGTTAATATTTTAAGTTACAAAAGCATTATAATAGCCCAATAAAATCATTACAAGGGTCTTGGCAGTGTCTTAGTTAACTTTCTCTCACCAAACCAGGTTGACGTTTTGGGGAGGTTTCCTTGGTTTCTTCTTGAGTCTTCTGTGTTTTTCCTATCTGTCTGTGGCAGCTTGCTGGATGGATAGGATGGGTTGTGAGGTGCTTGCTGTCTAAGAAGAGTAGCCAGGGGCAGGGGCACGGGGCTGTATGCATGTGTGAGGGGCTCACTTCAGAGTTTTTACACCCGTCTCCTTCCTATTTTCAAGAAATTATAGAAAAACACACCCTTTTGAGGTTTTTAGATTTAAAATTTTTAGATTAAAGTTGATTGCTGTCATCCTTTCAGGGTTGGCTTAGGTGACACTTTCAGCTCTTGAATATGCAGTCTGTTTAATGAATATGCAGCATTTCTTTAACTGCCTTTGTTCTTGGGGATGGAAAGATCCAGATATCTTTTAAAATTAAAATTTTCTGTTTGTTCAGTCCATTTTCTAAGATTTTTTTTTAGTTTTCTCTTTTAATCTTTTTCCAATATTCCAAAACATTCCTGTTTTTATACAAAAGTTCTGTTCTTAAAACAGTTTTTTTTTAATTAAATAATTCAAATAGTCTTGAGCTTCAATAATTAAGTGTTGATGACTTTGGAGATTTGATTCTTCTATTCCAGAGTTGGTTGAGGGTTTGCTTGTGCACTGCCAGAAATTAATTTCCCATTAATATGAATATCCTATACTTAAATGGCTTCTCACACTAGTTGAGCAAGGTCATTAGATTCCATGTTGGTCCATCAGGCATTTTAACATTTACACCGCAATGACATCAGGAGCTATATTAGGAAGTTTTCATTCAGCTAACGTATTTGGAAGTCTGCATTTCACAGAGGTGTTTGTCATTTCAACATTTAAGAAATAAATAAAAGTTTAAAACATCTCCAACTAAACATGTTTTTCTCTAAAGTGTTTAAGAACACAAGCAGGTTTTCTTGCAAGAGTGTGGGGGTTGGTAGAGCCCACTTTACCTAAACTTATTGCTCTGATAACACACCCTACATTCCTTTCACAATCATGTTTCTTCCTAAAACATCAATGTTTACATGCTTTATTTCTTGATATTTGCTTGTCCATGGGAAATAAAAACAGAAACCTGGAATTTCTTTGATTAGCTTTAACATTTCCTAACATAACTAGCCAAACGTATTTCCAAACATCCTGACTATAACCTTCTTAAAGCTATATCTTAATATTCAATAAAGGTGCAAACAAGTTTGTAATGACTTAAGAAATTAAGTCAAAATAATTTTATTAATGTAATTTTTGCATCAATATTGAGGTCTTTCCTCCACAAGAAAGGAGGTGGGGAGGAGATGTGGCAAGGAACATACTGTGAGGCAGGATCTGTTTGAAGATGCCCCTGAATGTCTGACCCTGATCAGGAGGAGAAAGAATAGGATTCAGAAGGACTTGCTCTCTGACTCCCTCCCATCTTCTACTGCCTCAAGTCTGTGAACATAGGGCTTGGGAGGAGCCATATGACCATGAAAGACTGAGAATGGAGAGAGCAGTTGCTGCAAGAGAGGGAAAAAGACAGAGAGGTGCATTGGGAAGCGCACCAGGACATCATGAATTTGCTCAGGCAACAAACTCAGATGTTGCAGAGCAGTATTGACCTACATGCCCAAGATCCTGGACTCAACAGCCTTTCCAGTTATTGGAGAACTCCACAGTCGCAGCTCCCTACATCCCCCAACATACCAGATGGCAGCCTACTCTACATCCTTATCCCTACCACTGCACACAGGCGGGACAAGAAGAAGAATCATAGCTACACATATACAGAACTGTGAAAACCACACGGTGCATGTGTAGCCACAACCTACTATACTGTAGTAGGTTTTACATATATGAATATTAATGATCACGCTTTACTTCCTTTTTTCTTGGTGTTTTCAAGTATGGTTCACCCTTTTACAGTGTTGGTAGAAGACTTAACTTTGTTTGTTTGTTGGCTCTTTAATTTTGTTGTCTGTTTCTTTGCACACAAAGTTCTTTTTTTGGAAACTCAGTATCTTTATTAGTTTACACCAAGCATTACAGAATTCACAGCAGGAAGCAAACACCCACTGGTATTTAATCTTCGTACACACGACAGTCACTTTCATAAAACCATCAGAGAACATGATTGTGGTTGACTGTTAAGAGTCTTTCTTTAATGCCTCCTTTAGCCATATATCTCCAGTTGGCTCTTCTATTAGCCCATGTGTCTGGCTGTTCAAATTCAGCAGACACCCAGTCCCCTTCATCCTCACAGATATTATGTAATACACAATAACCAGCTATAATGAAGGAGATGTTGGCCTTGCTGAGATCCTAGCTAGTGAATAAACAGCACCAGCACCCTTTCTATCTACCAAAAGCACATTCAACGGTCTTTACCTGCTGAGCTAGTAGCTGAATCTTTTTTTGGTGCTATTCAGGTAGCCAGTGTACAGCTTCAAGAGCCAGGGTAGTAATGGGTGGGCCGGGTCCCCCAGAATCACTGTTAGCATTTCAACATCACCAAGGGTAATCCAGTGGTCATGGAAGTACGTTCCTGCTTGCAGCTTTTTGAGAAGTCCTGTGTTCTTAAAGATGAGAGTATCATGTTGCTATCAATTAAGTGCTCCTGGTGATCCACTAGCACTTGCATAACCATGGAAGAGTATCCCTTTCTGTTGATGTACACAGTGACAAGGTGGATTAGTGCCAGAATAGAGATATGCATGTTGTGTATCACCCCAGTATAGTCTGACAACCCGATTGCTGCAAATCCATCCACTATTTCCTGTACATTACCCAGCATCACAGTCCTGTGTAGCAGGAGATGCTTAGTGGCCTTACACACTTGATGACAACTGCCTCCACTGTGGATTTTCCAACTCCAAACTGATTGTCAGCTAATGGACAGCAATCTGGCGTTGCAAGTTTCCACATCATGATTGCCACTTGCTTCTCCACTGTTAGTATATCTCATTTTGATGGCCCAGTACTGGAGGTCTGGGACAAGCTCAGCACACAGATACTGGAGTGTGGCCTGTCACATCCAAGAGTTCTGAAGCCACAGCTAATCATCCCAAACCTGCATTACAATGAGATCCTATTAATCAGCCCTCGTTTCTCAAGCCCATAAGCAGTGATCCACCATGTGGAACGGCTCCGCAATCACCAGCAGCAACCTGGCATTTTTTTCATCATCCCCATGAGTATCTAGTTATTGTGCTTGAACATCTCTTCATCTTCCTCATCACAATCTTGGTTGTAGTAGTACTGGTTCAAGTTCTGCAAATACAGGCGAACCGTGCATCTCCTATTAGCAACTCTCATGAGAATGGTGCTGAGCTGTGACGGATCCATGCTTCTGCCAGAGAGATGGCAGAGATAAAAATGCAGTGCATGGGGCTGTGGGGATTTTTTTAAATGGTGTGAAGATTATAGGATGTGGGAATTATTTCAGGATGGAGAAAGCAGCATGGTGGTAACTTGACCTCTCGGTCCCAGAAATGACTAAGCAAATCCCTGATATCCCATAAAGCACCGCAAAAATGTCCCAAAAGACAGTGGGCTGGGCAGTGGCACAGGGCACACTGGGATACCTACCCAGGGTGTGCCAGATTTTACACTGACGCAACACTTATGTTGGGTATGTGTAGCACCAACGAAAGCACCCAAGCGCGCAAGTACCCAAGTGATATACAAAAGTCAACGACTGTTTCCCGATGCAACTTGCACTGACGAAACTTTGTAGTGTAGACATGGTATCAGTCTCTAAATGTTCTCATGGAGTATTTCCGCCCCCGCCCCCCCCATTATCCCCTCGTTTAATTTTCATCTTGGCAGTAACACCTAAAGGTGATTGGAAGTTTTCAGATGGAACATTTTTCTGTTAGAAAATGCCAATTTGTCAAAAGCAAAACATTTTGTGGTAACATGTAGATTTTGAGAAGGGTTCCAATGGAACCCTACCTTGCTAGTCATGTTTCAAAACCTGCCTGCTAGGCACATTTCAGTGAAAAACCTGCTTGGTTTCCTGCCAGCTTGCCTGCCCAGCTCCCTGGCAGTTGGCCTGAAGAATTGTCTTAGAGTTGGAACCCCAGTGCTTCCGGAGTTGACAGCTCCAGGGAAGCTCTGCCATGATATGAGACTCTTGGACCAGCTGGCTGCCCAACTTCTGGAGTCTGGGGAGCAAGCTGCCCAGAGAGCTGGGGAGTCCTGACATCCCACAATATTTCATCCCAGAAACACTAAAACATGATGTTTCTGAAATATGCAATATGTTGCTGGGGCTGGCAGGCTCCATGGCACCCTCAACTCTGAACATTCAGGGACTGTCATGGAGCTGGGTATCCTGGAAGCCCTAGCAGCTTCTGATTACAAAACTGCATGTCAGTTTCAGTCAGCAACCACCAAGGGTCCTGGGGAGCATATTTCACTCCAGAAATGTGTTTTGGTATTTCTGAAATTAAATATTGCAGAACTTCAGTTCACAAAAAATTTAGACTCTTTGGCCCGATTGGGACAAATTTTCTGAAAACTCTTCCATTACTGAAGAATGGAAATTTGATTTCCTGGTCAGCTCTAGTGGCAACTGTTTTGTTTTTACCTTCTGGCACTTTACAGTAAATCAAAGTAATGATCTTTACTCCTCTGCTTCAGAACTCAGGCTATACTGTCAGATTCAAGCTCCTGTCACAGTTTTGTTGTGGGTTTTTTTAATATATATTTTGACTTAGGAATATTATTAGAATGGAAGGTTTGATAGTTTATTTTTCCACAAAAAGAAAAGCTGTACTGGGTTATTCAAATCAGCAACCAAAGTTCTAAGGTACCACGCCCATCTTACCAAGTCTAAGCTAAAACAGCATTTCTAAATTACAATTGCTATTGCATATTAGACACTGGGTCTGAAGCATCCCGGAGGGCTCCCTGGGTAATAGCCTGGCAAGGCCTAATTTGTGGGCTGTGAAAACAAATCTGTCCAAAGCAGGGCCCACAATGGCACAAGCCTCCCAGAATCCCACATCAGCCAGAGCAAGCTGGGACAGCACTCAAAATGAACTGGGCCTGCTCTGTGGGTCTTGGGACCAAGCTAGCTGGGACATAAGCTGATTCCGTTTCTCATTCAGGCAGCCTTTGCTGGTAGATCATCTATGAAACTCTAGCTAGGTTATAAAGCTTCATGCCCTTGGCAGAATGTGTATAGCAGAGCAGCAGTGGTAACACCACTGGCCTTCGACAGAGTGAATCCACAGTTCTACACAACTGCCCTGCAGTGCAGGACATGAGGAGAGGAGAAAGTTGCACCCTGAGGGGGTGAATTTGGTAATTGGTGTACGTTTTGAAATTCCAGCCCTTACTAAAATTGGTGAATAGGGAATCTGAGACCCAGACACATCCATTTGAGGGGACCCAATTCAGCCTGGAGGCACTGAGAAATCAAGTGTCTATCCCAGACCTTCTCAAACTGATCTTAGACCACCTGTTGGTAAGGAAGAGCTGGCAGACCACATGGAATCAGCTGCTTCTTAACAGAATTAGATTGCAGGTGGTCCAGAAGAGACACTGGACAAGTTTGAGAATTCTTAGTTTATTCAGAGGAAAGAGCAAAGAATCCTTTGGAATGAAGAGTCTTGGAGAAAAAGTCTTCTGTGGGTGCAAAAGAGAAAAATGTAGCAATGCAGATACTATCTGACATTGCATGGAGGAAATTTCTTAAGGAGAAGAGTTGCCTCACTAAACAGCAGCATGGCCATATGAATTTGCAAAGCAGCTCAGAAACTACTTTCCTGGAGGTGACAACCTGTCTTTCACTAAAACCAAATAAAAATAAGCATTTGCTTTTAAATGCAGAAAAAATGAATGAGAAGAGGAGTTGAATATACATCAAGGAGGGTAGAAACTCCAAATAAAGTGAAAATGTGTGTGTGTTTGCTAGGCTCCATTTCAAGAACAGTTTTCTGGACTTAGTCAACAGTTTAAACTTCTGTCACAAATGCTCTATCACCTGGTCTATGTGGGGAAAAATGCAATTTTGGAAACAAACTAAAAGACTGTGCCTCATAGCAAGAGAAGCTTAGCGGTAGAAAAGTAAGTAGTAAGATGAAATCCTTGAACATAAAACACCTCATACCTGCCTCTTTCATTTGTATAGATTTTTTTCCCTAAAACTTCTTAACTGCTTCCTGTTTCTTCTGTGTTCATAGCTCATCAAATACAAGTTTTCTGAACTGTATAATCAATTTTGGTGTCATTTCATTTATGTGTAAGGACTCAAAATATTCTGCCTCCACCCAGTTTGCTTCAAGTTTCCTAATCCTGATTTAGATATAAGAAAATTAACTATTTGAAGTCATTTTAGTGATTTTATATGTTGTCCATGGAGTCTGAACATTGAATTCTCCAAGACATGAGTTTTTCCAGAAAAGAAAAGCTAGTCACTCCCATAGACTTACATGAGAATTTTCTCTGTACAGGGTGTGTATTTACAGAATGCAGGTACAGCCTCTACAGAGGTGGGGGGGTGTTAAAAATATATGATCGAAAACATTGAACAATCTTTATAACTAGTATACTGTACAGTAGCTTTTCTAAATCAGTATAAATAAAATACACAAGCATATATGAGAGGTTAAGCTGTCTCCTAAAAAAACCAAAAACAAACAAAAAAAAGCCAACCCACTTTTGTTCATTATCCACCAGTAAAATAGCATATATGTTTTTGTTAGTCTAAAGGTGACCCTTTAAGCAGGTGTCTAAGCACTGTGTTTACATACACTTACACAAGATAAAGTGCTGCGGCAAAAACATATTGTCCTAAATGCACTATATAGATTGAAATGTCCCTATTCATGTGTAAGTGGTGAAAATAAATCAGAGTAATATCTAGACAAAGCTACACTTTGATATATGAAGAATCCTCATGGCTATATGTTTATAGTATGATGAAGTCTAGAATGCCAGACAAGAAAAATGCATTTTGCAGGTGGGCCTAAATCTTTACACAGTTGTGATTTTTAACTAGCCTGTCTGTTTCCATCATGGAATAGCTTCATGACCATAAATACTGAAAACTACTGACAGTATAACTCATCCCTTAAAAAACAGTTTGTTCTAAGTGGCACAGACAGTTAAAAAAAGGCTTTACTTACCCCAGACAAGGACAATGTATCTCAGTGGAATGAAATACAGGATGACTGTGAACACACAGAGGGCAACAATTGCCAGCCAGCTTAAGAATGGGACAGTCCAGTTGAATGTACTGAATGAAAAATTAACATAAGTCAGAAGTCTGATCACTTCACAGAACTAATAAGAGAACAAACAACGGGCAGGCAGACTACAACTCTGTAAATGGACCAGTCAGTATTCAGCAGTGAGAGGACTGAAACTGCATATGAATGCATGGATGCTAAACATTTTGGAGTTCTCGGGTTTGATCCCACCCCCTGAGAAGATGAAACTGGGGCTTAGACTCTTTGTCCCATGCAGGATGGCACCTATAAGTGCCTGTATGCAAGCTGAAAACCAATGCTTATGGCCTTAGGAGTTCCAATACTTTCCCCTATTTTAGCCCCAGATCCCTGCCCTCTGTTCACTTGCTCAAACAGAGTCCAAGGCATCCCTCCACTCTTAACTGGAATGAGAGTATTATACAGTGCTGCTTGGGTAGTCTGATTTGATTCTCCCCTGTGCTCTGTCTGAAATACATGGCCAGAGAAAGAAATTAAAAGCTGATCAGAGGGCACGTCTTTCTCTGTTTAACTTCCTGTCAGTGATCGTTCAATCACAGTGGGGGAGGACTGAGTGAAAAGTGTGCCTACGTGCAAGGTAGGCAACCTTTTCACACTAATGTTAGTGGGTTAGGGAAAGGTATGTACGATGGATTTTGCTGAAGGTGAGGGACAATATAGGGAGGAAAGGGAAGGAAAAAAGACAGAAGCAGGGCAGCAAAGGAAAGGGAAAAACAAAAGAAGGGAGTGGTCAAAGAGAAAGGAAATTACAATAAGGAAACAAGCTGTACCAATCTCAAAAAAATGGGACGGGCATTATTCGTTCAAAGACAAAGGAAAAACAGAGGGATTGGGCTCCAACGGAAGTTTCAGGGAAATGGCTTGTACATCAAACCTTCAGATTAAAAAACCCCTAAGTGTGTGTGTCCCAGATCTCAAAGTGTAATAAAGATCTGCTGAGCAGCCAGTTTTGTAGAGCCTGAGTCTGGAAGCAGCTATGTTGTGGGTCTCCCACCCTGAAGTGCAGTGAAGAGATGAAGGCCAGATGGCTGATTTTAAAAAATCCCAGGGGAGCTTTTGTTAAATGGAGTTTGGTTAAAAGGGATTGTTATATAAAAATCACTACCACTCCAACGATGCTCCCTGGCATTTGTCTTCCCATAAGAAAAGTATGCTTTTGGCTCTAAAAAGGTTGACAGTGTCCCTTTAAATTATTATTAATAGATATGTATCCGGATCATTTTGGCTAAATGATTCTGGCTTCTGTGGTTAAATAATTACTATTGTCTGAGTTGCTAGCTATAATTTTTCATAATGATCTCGGGCTTCTTTTGGTTGTGTTTGTCTTTTTCCTCCCCAGCAATTTTGACATGTCTCCAGAGTGAACATTATGTAAGTGTCAATTGCTGTAGGATCACTCCCTAAATCCTGGGGGACACCTGCTCTTTTCCCTTCTTCTGCATGTATTTGGGGGGAACAGAAGGTTGAGGGTCTGCTCGCATTCTTGTGACTCGCCTTGGGTGCTATGGATCACAGACACCCCATGTGTGGGAACACTGGCTCCTCACTTAGCAAACCTCCGTATGTGCTGTGTTAGCACTGTATTCAGTACAATTTTCCTTTTACATTTTTAGGAACAAATTACAAAGATTTATAGGAAGTGTCATTAATCTCACTTGTTTAGCAAGTTATGTTGCTTTCTTATACAATGGAGCAAAAATATCTAATTCCAAAACGCACAATTTAACAAAATAATCAAGATGACTTCCCTGTGCAGCCTTTTAATGAAAGGTTTCTTTCAAAAGGAGGCTTGTTTTTAGAGCTTGCACAATATAAAGTGTCTGTGCTTACCTCTGCTGGTGTGCGTCTGGCCTGGTTTAAAGTTGTATAATGCACTATTTTACACACATACTCCCACTGGAAGAGCTCTCAGGTTTTCCTTTTAAAGCCTTTGTTCTGAAATTCATAGACTACAACTTTCTGTAACACCATTCTCACAGAGTCACAGAGTTTAAGGCCAGAAGGGACCATCAGATCACCTAGTCTGACCTCCTGTTTATCACAGGTCACCAACACCACCCAAAACCCACACCCTAAACCCAAACCATCTTGATTCTAAAACACTTTCTACTAGCCTATTAAGAGGTGAAGGAAAGCAGCATTTGAGAGCATGGTAAGCCTCATATATCCTGTGGACTGGCCACTTACCAATATGCCATTTTCTTCTGATTCGCTTCCACTGGGAGTATTTCTTTTGTGGCTATATCACTGTGCACATATTGCAATCTCATAAGCATGGAATATAAATGATCACGTAGGCCAGATTCACCAAATCTAGTACAGAGATGTGTGAAGTCTGGACCCTGGACAGTATTGAAAATGAGGCAGGAAAACAATGCTTTCACTGTCACTCAGCTTTAGAGTCCATTGAGTGTATCACAGGAACCCTGCTGGTAGAGGCTGTTGAGGGGATGCTCTGAATCAGTGCAGCTCCCTACCTTTTTGGCTGCATTGACATAGCAGAAAGGAGGTTGTGAATGCTTTGCACCAAACATTCCATCTTAGGGGGACATGTACCTGACTTTATGTTGGCAGAATCCAGGTTGAATTTAGTCCTGTCTTTTAGTTGAGAGAATCTTTATGGAATGTTTCTGGTCTCAAATAATAAACATTAAATTACTCATTCATTTAACATGTCAAACACATACCAAACTTCCTGTAATGGGCCAGCATCAATCAAAGGCAAACACTGCATAATTTTGTTTTCAAAAACAATCTATACATATGCTGTATCGTTTTAAATCTTAAAAAATAAGCAGTGGTTAAGTATGTTGGTAAGTCATATATTTTATGCACAAAGACTATAAATTACACATAAAATAGGATGAGAAATTGTTTTCAAGGTAACCTGATCTAAATAAAACCTTCCTAGTAATAGAATACATGTGTATCTTTAAAATCTCTGAAATCCTTATTTAGGTCTGCTTATTTCTTTTATCATGACTTTGTATTGATTTTTTTAAAATGTCTGGGTTAAAAAGAGTGTTATGTATCTCATCTGAAAGACAGTCTTATTTCTTACTTCAAAGCCACAGTTCTGATTCTTTTCCAATTCATATATTTCTAAATTCCAGAATTAAAATGACAGGACTTTCATGCATCCAAGGGCCAGCATAAAGCAAAGTAAATAATGATGAGATTTAGCAATATATCATCCAAAACTGTCGTCCCCGCCAAAAGAATGTAACATTTTGCAGCTTGTATGGAGGGAAAAAATGTGAGCACCATCAGAGTGCAATCCAGCACCAATGTGTCAGCACTCACTTCTTTATCCTTTCTCCAAAGGAAGCCACTTCATCAAGGACATTCTGGACACTGACACACACCTCCTGGATGGCATAGAGTTTATTCATAAATCCTTTTCTTTCACTATCCTAAAAAAAAAAAAAAAAAGGAAGTAGCAGCAATAATTATGTGAAAACTTTTTTGACTGTACTCATTGTCCTATATATTTCTGAAGTATATTTCAAAATCATACATATTGCAGACATACACAATGCTCATCAGTAAAAAGTCAGCATTTAGAAACTCTTACCACATGGCAGTATCTTAGATACCACAATTCTTTCCCTCTACTTTGAATATTGTGTACAGACAGTGTATAAACCAGGTACATAATGGAGCATAGTTTCATCTGTCACTGTAACAGTTTCCTAAATACATTTCAAAAGTTCAGCTCTCTGGCTTATAGAGGATGCCACTTTCATATCCTATGAACTCTGGTCAGTGATAAGAGTCAAGCAGCTATATTACATCTCAGATTTCTGAACTGCACTTTCTTCAGTTGATGTGGGTATCCACATTTCAAGATGATAAAAGCTCCTTTGGAAGTATAGGGAGTAAGAAACCAGACACACTTCAGGTCCTAAGGACAGGCTGCTGACCTTAGAAAATGACTTGTCAAGTTTCTGTATATGATTTTTCTCCCCCTCCTCTCACCGTTGGGCAGGGATTACTTTAAATTTGACTGAGACACTATTGGGAAATGCCAAATGAATTAACTTGAGTGTGATAGGAAGGTTTGCAGCTCCTCCCTTCAGCTCTGAATATTATAGACATACAAAAAGAAACCCTTGCACTGCTGATCCTATGCTGCTATCGTCTATTAACATTCCAATTAAATGTATAGCCTGTTAGGACATCCTGGTACACCCACAGCACAGCAGGTGCAGTCTCCCCAGACAAACCTGTGTGCACTATTTAGCAGCAGACAGATGTGTGTTTAAATTGTTGAGGTCACTGGTATGTCTGACAATCATTCCACTGAATTTAGCCAATGAGCACACACCCTCTTCCCAGGAGAGGTGGCATTCTGTATGGTAGTTTGGTTACTTCCTTAGCCAGATTTCCAAACTGTATTGGATTTTGATTCATAGAGCCATTACTTTATCTACATAAGAAGATTCCAGGATTGTCACTCTGTGTTGTCACTCTGAAGTGTAGAACATCCGTGTTGTTGTAGCCACGTTGGTCCCAGGATATTAGAGAGACAAGGTGGGTGAGGTAATATCTTTTATTGGACCGACTTCTGTTGGTGAGAGAAACAAACTTTCAAGCTCACACAAAGCTCTTCTTCAGGTCTTGGAGAAGAGCAGCTCTGTGTAAACTCAAAAGCTTCTCTCTCTCACCAACAGAAGTTGGTCCAATAAAAGGTATTACCTGACCCACCTTGTCTCTGTACAGTCAGTGTGAAGCAATGGAAATAGCTACAAGCATGGTTGAGAGTTCTTGTTTTGTTCCGAATATCACCAGGTTCAATCATCACAGATTTGCAGTCCGTGGCCATCCAATTTTTAAGTTCTCAGCCATTTTTGTCTTTTTTCCACTTTATAATATATGGAGATATACCTATCTCATAGAACTGGAAGGGACCCTGAAGGGTCATGGAGTCCAGCCCCTTGCCTTCCCTAGCAGGACCAAGTACTGCTTTTGCCCCAGATCCCTAAATGGCCCCCTCAAGGATTGAACTCTCAATCCTGGGTTTAGCAGGCCAATGCTCAAACCACTGAGCTATCCCTCCCCTCCATGAATTATGAATTATACCCATGTGACAGCATGCACCTAGTGTTAATATAAAGGTCTAATTAAGTATACATCCAATTTCATTATCTTTTTCAACTTTTAAGATCCTTTGATCAATTTTTTTTTTTTTTTTTGTGAAATGACCAAAACAGGATGACCATTTGCCTCTGAAAACTAGGAATCATCCCTTACAAGTCCTTTTCATGCTGATGGTTTTACTAAATTTTGTCTGTGTTTTTTGCCTCCTGAAGGAACCGTTAGTCAGCGGAACAGATTAAACTGACAACAAGTAGGCTAAGCAGATATGCACCTGAAGGACTACTCACAAGGTACATCCCGTGTTGATACTCTGTTCCGTCCCCCCAGGAGATCTCCCCAAGAATCCTCACCCAGTAGCCACATAGCATCAGATCCATATGGAGTCAGATTCTACCACTGAAAAATGCTGCATGTAACGACTCTACCACTACAGTGGCTAAAAGTCATTTTCCCCTGGCCTTTCTCAGAACATACGTGATTCAGAGGTTTGATAAATAGGCCAAAAATTTACTAATGGATTGATTCACTGTCATCCTGCCTATAATGTATTTTCTTAGAAGCGTTCTATTTAAAAAGATGCTTTTCAGGGTTAGCAAAGTTTTGAAAAGCAAAATGTTTGGATAGAAATTTTTTACTTTAAAACTTCTTCCATTACAAAGTACATACTAACGTGGTCCCCTATGAATGAAGTAATTACTCTTTATATATTGTATCTGACCCAAAACCACAGTAGGTAATGGAATTGCTCTGTGTTGCAGTCTAATATCTCTTACTTTTTCCACTAATGTTCAATAGTTTGAGAGTAGAAAATGCATTGGTATATTTCTTATAGTGTCATTTTTGCTTTTTTCCTTATAAACCAGCTTGGATGAGAGAAATATCTAGTGTTTAAACATCCAAAGGTTCTCTAGTGACACTGGTTCAAAAACTGCAGTGTCAAGATTTCTTCTAAAGATGTTAAAAGAATTGAGGCACAAAAGATGGGTTGCCTGTAATGCAGCAATCATATGAGGGATATATATGACAAAACTATTTCTAATGATTCAGTATACTCTAAAAGCTGTAAATACCAGGGGATGCAAAACATGCAAGTCATTCTGAATCCACTAATAAGAGTCAAATTGTATCCTCAATTCATTTGTGAGGTTAATAACCATATTGCTGTTAGTTCAAATAATGTATTGATCAAGCAAAAATGAAAACAGTGGTACCTTTAGCCCACCCAACAATACAGAAGTCTGTTTTTGAAGTTTTTTTGTTGAAGTATGCCTACTTTTATCTGTTAATGTCCGGGGAGATTGAAGTGTTCTCCTATTGGCTTTTGTATGTTACCATTCCTGCTGTCTGATTTGTGTCCATTCATTCTTTTACGTAGAGACTGTCCGGTTTGACCAATGTACATGGCCAAACCCATTGCCTGCTCTGTCCCCATATCTACTCTAGCGACACCGGAGGACTCAACCACATCCGCCACACCATCAGGGACTCATTCACCTGCACATTTACTAATGTGATATATGCCATCATGTCCCATATGATATCATGCCCCTCTGCCATGTACATTGGCGAAACTGGACAGTCTCTACATAAAAGAATAAATGGACACAAATCAGACATCAGGAATGGTAACATACAAAAGCCAGTAGGAGAACACTTCAGTCTCCCTGGACATTCTATAACAGATTTAAAAGTAGCCATCCTTCAACAAAAAAACTTCAAAAACGGACTTCAAAAAGAAACTGCAGAACTAAAATTCATTTGCAGATTTAACACCATTAATTTGGGCTTGGATAGGGACTGGGAGTGGCTGGCTCACTACAAAAGCAATTTTCCCTCTCTTGGTATTGACACCACCTCATCAGTTATTGGGCGTGGACCACATCCAACCTTATTGAATTGGCCCTGTCAACACTGGTTCTCCACTTGTAAGGTAATTCCCTTCTCTTCATGTGCCAATATATTTATGCCTGTATCTGTAATTTTCACTCCATGCATCCGAAGAAGTGGGGTTTTTACGCATGAAAGCTTATGCCCAAATAAATCTGTTAGTCTTTAAGGTGCCACCGGACTCCTCATTGTTTTTGTGGATACAGACTAACACGGCTACCTCAGATACATGAAAAGAAATCTGTTTTTTAATATAGTAGGAAACAAATAAACCACACTTCAGCCACAGCTGCTTTCTGCTCTTTATACTGTATGTAGTTTTGCTTCTTCAGTTTACATTCTCAGATGCTGCTTTCATTATAAATGTATCTTGATTCATAATCAAATTGTGTGAGAAAAGAATTATAGCTATGTAATAAAAACAATGCCCTTTGTGACGTCTCCAAAACTCAGCAGGGATTACTTTAGGAGATCCTGAGGCTATTTTTCTTTACAAATATTTTACAAGACAAACTTGTACCATTTTTGAAAGCATGTCTGTTCTAAATTATTCCCTTAAAAAAAAAAAAAAAAAAAGACACAATCACCGTTCCTTCCCCCCATCTTCTGAGCTTAGAGGAAATTTGTTGACATATTCTGAGGCAGGCATAGACAAAACAGCACAGGAAAGATGAGGCGGTCAGAAGGATCAGGGTTCGGCTTTGCTTAAACTAATTCCACATGCCCCTGCTCCAAAGATTTGTAGAGAAAATAATCTGGGATAGGGAAAAGCTGCACATATTTTTTTTCCAGTAAGATGCTGTGTTAGCAAATAGAACATATGAGCCACCTTCAGAGAACCAACGTCCTTAATAATCCATTTTTCAAACACTACTGGCATTTCCTTTCCAGACAAAGATGGACTGTGACGGGAATCAATTTGATCGTTTATGTGGCTACAATTGCCAAGTTTCTGGAAATAATTGCTATTTAAATACTGGATAAAATTTATGATATGAAGCCAACAACAGTTTTATTACTATTTAATTTCTATGATTTGTTTGTTTGCAGTAGGCTTAAGGTAACTCAAAAAGCAAGATGTTTGGCGAGGGATGGGTTTAAGAATAAACCACAAAAAATGTCAAATTAATGTTGGTCTGACTTGAATTCGCAAAAGGAAGGGAATTCAGAGTAAGGATTGAGATTGTCTTCTCATAAATTGTGGTTTACAGTGGATATACTGCCTGACAAATAAAACCACTTGGCACTGATACAGTGATTTTCAACCCTCTCTCTATTTTAGATATAGTGAATCTGAGGAAGAAAGTTAAATGATTTCTCCCAGATCACATTGCTGATCCTTATGAGAGACAGACAGAATATAACCCTGCTCACCTGCGTCTCATGCCCTACCACTGGACCATACTTGCAATAGCATGCCGCAATGCAGTGATTTAAGAAAAGAGTAACAGCTCTAGCACCATTTTTGGGGAGTTAAAGGGCAACCCAGAAGCATGTATTTTAAAAAAGGAAAAGGGGCAAAAATAAAAAGGATTCTTCACTCATGTTGCTGTGAATCAGGAGTAACTCTACTGAAGTTAATTGACTCAAACATATGAAGAACTGGTTTTAAGTGACAGAACATTTTAAAGGTAGAAATCAAAGCTCTGAATAGTTTACAGTGGATAAATGCCCTAGACATAGATGTAACTTGACTAACTGGAAGGAGTGGGGCAGTTTTGGAAACAAGACAGATGGGTGAAGTTGGAGGGCAGGGGGAAGAATCACAAGTGGAAGTAGGTAGTTTCTAAGTTTTTAGGCAGTGCCGTGGTGGGGAGCAGGAAGACAGAGCATCCCTCATTTCCTGAGCCTTTCTTCCCACCTGCTCCCTCAGGATAAGGAGCAGCAAGGTGTGTATTGGGTGGTTATTTGTACAAAGGCTGAAGCTGACTAGCCTGTAATAGATAAACCAGGAGAAGAGGAAACTAAGCTATCAATGGTAGAAGACCAGATATGAATCTTCTCATTGTACCATATGGAGTTTTTTCTAACCTATCCCAGGGTTGTAAAGACAAACATTTAATTCTTTGCCTCTGTCCCAGTGAATTACCAGTTACTGCACATCAGTAGGGACTCAACCTCTGACCTTCAGCACTAAAACCAAAGGTCTCAATAATTTGAGATGAGGAAGAACTACTTTAGCAGTAGGAATACCATCTGCAAAATCATACCCAGCAGCCCCATTCCAAGTCATGCGTCTCCCCATCAATATACACTGCCTTTACAAGGTTTCAGAGTCGACTGCTTCTCCCTATGAGGAGTTTCTCATCTTCTCTGCAGATAAGAGTGATTAGATTTGGGTCAGTCTCAGTAGTAGAGTAGATGCAACATCAAAACAGAAGGAATCACATGCAGTGCCTCCCCTGACTGAGTTTCAACCAGTCTCACAGTTGAAATGCACTGGGAAATGTCCATTCAGCCACCTGTGAATTAGACCCATGTCAGTTGGGAATGCCTTAGTCCTTTATTGGCAGGAATTGTTAATGCTTCCCTTAGGGAGGTCAAACTGGCAGCTATTGTTAAACACTATGCTATGGCCTGGCCCTGGCTCATAAAAACTGACACTAGGTATTAACAACCTCACAATTACCTGCCAGACTGTAACCCCTGATTTCTGGGGAAGATCACTGAGAAGGTGATAGCAGGCCAACCCCAATAGTATTTGATTTTCTCCAGTTTTTCTAAACCAGTATCAGTTGGGCTTCAGACCTGGGCATGGCACACAGATGATTCATTAGTGTATCATTTCCTCCGGGAAATGAGAAGAAGTCAGACATCCACAATGATACTACTAGATCTAAGCAGGCTTTGATGCTGTGGGTGCTGCTGATTTGTCCCCGGGACCTGATGGGGCTCATAAATGATCTGGAACTGGTTTCATTCATTATTTTTGTAGTGATCTCAGAGGCTTAGGATGTTTTAATTGCTCTTCTTCCTTACACTTGTCACCTGGGGAGTACCATAATGGTGCAATTTTGTCATCCTTATTAACAAGTAAGTGACGAGATTGAGAGATTCTTTCAATGGCAGTTGAGGTGTTTAACAATTCACAGAATCCAGTCCTTAATCTCCTAGCTAGTGATATCCCACGTCCTGGTCCTTTTTCACAGCAGCTAGTTGGATCCTGAAGAGAGAGATGGGGTACCAGTATGTGCTCCCCATTTTGAGCAAATCTTGTAGTTTCCTAATCTTAATCATGTAAAGGGAATGCAGATACTGGGGGGAAGGGAGACTTATTATATTGTAATTTATTTTACGTATTACATAATACATTATAGTCATTCTGAGAGAGACTTATATCATGAAGCAACGTTCTGGACTTCCCAAGCCAGCCCTTTGGAGTCTACTGTTATATGAAAGGCCAAGGTCTACTGATGTTATGGAATGGGAAGGTCCTGAATCATAGGTTGTCTAACTCAGCCAAGAAATATGAAAAAGCAGAACCTTACAATAGTCATTACCTATCATGAAAATGAACCATTGAGACAAACAATAATCAGAGCTTGATTTTCAGATTCTGGCCTCCACTTGTGCATTACAACTTTTCACAATCTCATCAATGACTGCACTTTTGGTGTACTGACACCTGTATGCAAAAATGCCAAATGTTTGACCTGCAAATTCCATTTGCTAACATAATTCTGTATATGCCAATTCTACTACTTGCATCTACAGATATTAGTGCACAAATAGTATGTGCATGCACAGTTGCGTGCCTTACTGAAAGTCAAAACTGGGGGGCAAAAGGCCAAATGACTATTAACAACACTTTATGGAGAAAAGGATATTTGTGGTTATCAGTTATTAAAGTAAAACAAGGTTACTAACTAATAAGTGTTCAATATTAAAAACTGCAGAAACTAGGCAAGAAACAATGTAAACATACAGATAAAACACTGTAGAGTCACTGTTTATGAAGACACCATGACTGTGAGCATGAACATTATCACAATCTGCTCTGCCTCAAACATACCATGCAGAGCTGATAAAAAACATTTTGAATCTTCTGTTGTGTGTGACTTTTTGGCATTTCTACCCATGTTACAAATTAGACTTTTTACGTGTGAACTGCTGCTATAATAGAATATAAATATAAATTTAACCAAATTAAGTCAAGAGCTACACTGATAATCTAAGGAAACACAGGCAACATTAAAATCTATATATTGTAAAAAAAGAACATTATAAAGACAATTTTCACTTATCTTAAATATAAAGATTTTCTTTTCAATTTCTTTATTTTCTCTCTGCTCCTTCCCCTCCCCCCCACTGTTACCAAATACAATTTAAATCTTTTCCTTCATGATCTTACTTTCATTGTATGCTTTAATTCAAAAGAGATACCACTCCAGATACAATACAAAGACATTAAAGCAGTAGTGCCAATTAATAGTCTGACATGCCATTTTACTGAGAAGCCATCTAGTGGGAAAAGAATAATCCACTTAAATTTTGACTGAATAATGGAAACATTGGCCGATTTTGGTGAACATGACATATTTATGAACTACTGTTTTCAAAAATATTCTAAAACAAAATGATGCTTCAAGAGGACAGCAGGTTTATCTGTTGCTTGCATAAATACTTAGTTCCTTATGTTTCTAGCAGTCTATTGTGGGGTAAATTATTGGGAGAAAGGGAATCTATCAGGCATGCCTCCTGAAAGTGCAAGATTGAAAATCCTGAGATTTTCCTTTTGGCTGACCTTTTCCTTTTTAAATGGGAAAAATAAAATCCTGTATTTTAAGTGAAACTGAATCATGCTGGAACTGAAAAACTATTTTCTTTGTGGCCTGCCTGTATAGTATTCTTTTCTTTTTAGTCTAGTCAACATCACTTTCACAAAGGAGAAAGTCCCACATAGACTAAGACTCAGGTCAGAGGCCTAAGGTTAGGCCAGTGTGCTGTCAGGTCAGTTATTGGCCTAACTTTTTAAAATTTTCAAAAGCAGATTTGTTGTCCATGGGAATATGGGGTATATGTAGGTCTCACTATATTCAAGAATATTATTGTCACCAAGTTGGAGGACAATCTTTTTTGTATCTTAAATGCTTGTCAGGCTGTAAAATGATTGGGATTAAATAACAAAGATATATAATAATTTGTTCTGGTTTTTGTTTGTACTGTGTGTTTTTGTGACCATAGAACAACAATTAGCCACAAATGGGAAAATCTAACACACCAGCAGGATATTCCATCAGCCCTGCGAAGCTACAGTACAGCTGTCAGCTACAGTAAGACAATTTAAACTTGTACCCATCCTATCTAGATACTTGCCCCAGGACTGTAGTATCTGAGTGTCTCACAACTCCCCTGTGAGGCAGTGAAGTATTATCCCCATGTTACTGATGGGAAATTACGGCAAAGAGAATAAGTACATTTCCCAAGATCACCTAGAGAGTGTAGAAATTGAACCCAGATCTCTTGATTCCCAAGCTTGGTCTTTAATCAGAAGGCTAGTCCATCCCAAGTTCAAATAGTTCCCCCTCTCCTTAATACCTTTGGTAGTGGATCATCTCTTTGCTTGTGTCAGCTCTGGGCATTCTTCCATAGCACTCCGAAGAAGCCTCAAACCCTGGCATTCTGGGGTATCACTAATGGGTTGTCTTCAATACTTATTTACATTGAGTTAGAACCCAGCCTTGAGGAGCTGCATTAATGAGCGTGACTTGTCCCTGTCTACACTGATGACTAAGTTTCAGTTAACGTTGTGTCAGTTAACATAACTCCTCAAGGTTTTGTTCTAGTGTGATGTACATTTTTAGCAAAGACAAACTGTAAAAGTAAAACCACAAAGGAATCACAATTTAAAACAGGCAACAACAGATCTTGCCAATGTTATTGGAAAGACATCTACTTCCTCTGGGAAAGGCCCTTGATGTTGGACAGGCTGGAAGCAATGTAGGGAGAAGAAAAAACACAGAAATTCCCCCTGAACATTTCTTATGAAGATAAGGGGATTGGAAGAGCGTTGAGGAGCCAGAAATGGAAACTCAAAAAGGATCGGGGGTTAGATAAGCATATGAACTTTTGGATGCTTATCCAAACCAGACCTCCAAGACTTTTGAGATTCAACCTTCATTAACAAGACTATTCAATAAAAAATAATGAACTGTTTGATACTGAAAATTTAAAATAATTTTCAATAACTTCTTTATTCATAAGAGTCATTTTTCAATGTACGTCTCTACAGCGCTCCACTCTATAAAGAGGGCTGATTATGTAGTTCTGCTGGAATTATGTTAATTTATCATTTTAATCGTAATTATGAAGTAGATTGGCTCAAATATAGTAGATGTAAAAGTTAGACTGATGTTTCAGTTTAGACCACGGAACGTAATTTTCATTTTCTCTTTGAAAACATTAGGATAAACAAGTTCACAGATATAGAACCTAAATAGTCAAGATCATCTTCATCGTACAGATTTATGACATTTTAACTCAGTGTCAGACTATGCTTTGAAAATTTATTTTGTTTTGAAAGTCCTTGTCAATAAGATATTATGATGTTATAACTCTCTCTTGAGTCCAACTAAATAAACAGAGATGAAGATTTTAGGCTAAATTATAGCTAGACCTGCACACCCAAGAGAGGGGCGTCTAATAGAGAGCTACTGTAAATGCTGCTGCTGCTGCTGCCTCAGAGCTGCAGCTCCAGGAAGGATGCACCAGAGAGAGGAAAGCTTAAAAGATGCTACCACTGCTGCAACAGCGGTCACCCAGATAGACTTACTTGCTCAACAACAGATACCAGAGAGAGGAACCTATAAATCCTGGCTCCTTTCTAATCAGTGTCTAGACCCTATTGCTCCAAGTGCCTCACTGCTATGGTTGTTTCACAGTTATTTCCACCCACCCACCCATACACACCACCTTTTTTATTGGATTAGGTCAATGATGTTTTGATTCTTAGCTGCTGAAATTATTTGCTTTGACCTTTTGATTCCTAAAAATACTAAGTGACAGGGAATTTCCCGCCCCCCCCCCCTTGATTTTAATTGTAAGTTACCTGGACGTGGTCACAGAGAGCATACTGTACTCGAGGGCTCTAAACACATCTCCCCTACAGAGACCAGGTTAGCTATTGTATATACAGTATCTGAGGGAAAATAACATAGGCCATACTTAGAAGATAGGGGATTCTATCCTGGGAAGCAGTGATTCTGAAAAAGATTTGCGGTCATGGTGGATATCAGCTGAACATAAGCTCCCTGAGTGACACTGTGGCCAAAAGAGCCAATGTGATCCTGGGATGCATAAACAGGGGAATCTTGACTAGGAGTACTTGGGCACTGATGCCACCACAGCTAGAATACTGCAAGTTCTGGTGCCCACAATTTAAGAAGGCTGTTGATAAATTAGAGAGGGCTCAGAGAAGAGCCATGAGAATTATTAAAAGATTAGAAAACCTGTGTTATAATGGTAGACTCAAACAGATCAATATGTTTAGCTTAAAGAGAAGGTTAAGGGTGTAGGTATCTAAATGGGGAACAAATGTTTAATAATGGGCTTTTTAGTCTAGCAGACAAAGGTATAACATGATCCAATGGCTGGAAGTTGAAGTTAGACAAATTCAGACTGAAAATAAGGTGTAAATTTGTAATAGTGATAGTAATTAACCATTGGAACAATTTACCAAGGGTAGTGGTAGATTCTCCATCAACGACAATTTTAAATCTATATCGGCTGTTTTTCTAAAAGATCTGCTCTAGGAATTATTTTGGGGACATTCTATGGCCTGTGTTATACAGGAGGTCAGACTAGATGATTACAATGGTCCCTTCTGCCTTGAAAGATATGAATCTATTCCCCTGAACAAGAATCTGTTGTTGCTGACCAACCAAAATGTTTTAGACACTTTTTTCAGTTTATTGATTTAATTTAATGTGACTTATCATGAAAAACCAGAGGGGGAAAAAAGACTACATTCCTGGGAGAATTATTTCTATGGATCAACAGTTCAGTTTAACACTACAGACCAGACCCTCAGCTGATATGTATCAGTGTAGCTGCACTGAAACCAAGACTGCTAAGCTGATTTACTATGATGAAGATCGAGCCCTAAAATTTTAAACTGAAAAGATCAGTCTCAAGTACTCGCTGCTAACGCAGATTCTTTGCATATAGTATTAAATACTGGGATTAAAGATATTGGCTTGATTCTTAGCTGGTGCTAATCGGTATAGATTCATTGAAACCATTCATTCTAAATAGGATTCTATAAAAACAGTATTAAAAGTAGTAACTTGGGAGTTCTGGGCTTCCTAGCTCATAATGAAAGTTCTAATGGTGGCAAAAACATCTTGGGAGAAGTTTTGAGACTGAATTTCAAAGCAGCAAATCGATCTTTACAGAGCCTACAACATTTTTACTAGAAGTTCAAGAGGTGATGGTAAATAAAGAGGTGAGTTTAGACCCTGAAGTGCAAGATGTACCACTATGATCATCTCTTCAGTTACCACCTCACAGAGATCTTATTTCTAGAGCAAAGATGGTTAACTAAGCGACCTTTGAGTGTATTGAATATATTTATTTCAAGGGATAATTAAATTATTCAAGCACGCTGCTGAAGATTAATGTAACTGAAGACAGAATTTCAGAAAAAGCACTACTGCTTCTATGAGTTCTCCTGATAAGGTTTAAGTTTGGCTAAAATATATTTTTATCCCCAGTTACAACAAGGAGAAGGGTGAATGAGTTGTGAGACATTAGAGGGTAGAGTAAAGAAATCCATCTATCTGTGCATTGTTAGCAGCATCTATCTCAGTGATACTCAGAGTGAGGCTTTCAAGCCACAGTGGCTCTTTAATATGTCTCATGCAGCTCTTTGCAGCACATATTAAAACACCGTGTGATTGAATATATAATACTACAATAAATGAAACAATGGAATCATACTATTACTGTGGCTCTTTTGGGTAAAGTTGATCTCTAATTTGGCTCCTGAACCACTGAGGTCTGAGTATCACTGATCTATCAACACTCTCGGGGCACTTTCAGCAAGGAGCTGGATGCCTGGACCAGAGATCCCAGGCTAAAATCCCATGATGTGCTGGGAGGAAGTGTCCCAGAGAGGGGTCTTAGGAGGCACACAGACTGCTTATTATCCACTATACCAGCTGACTGAGGGGCCAGTTAAGGAGCAGGTTGAAGCTACTTGAGTGAAAGGCTGCTGTAAGGGTTATCTTCTTGAGGCATTTCCCCTTCTGCTTATTGGCCTGTTTGTGCTAGGCATGGGGCACTAAAGAGTTACTGCCTGATCCCACTGCAGGACTTCAAAGGTTTGATAGGCTAGAGCTTCCACAGTGTTGAGACTCCATCCTAGAGCTGCCTGCCTATCTGCAAGGGAGTCAGAAAGGCTCAGTGAGACCCACGGATGCTCCATACTGGTCTGCCTGGTGATTCTATAGGACACTCCTCCAGGTCAGAGAGGCGCCTTGGGATAATCTTTCTTGGGAACAAAGCAAGCAGTCCTCTTCTACAAAGGAGGCCCTGCACTTCACACTGCTGAGTTTGTCTACTTTAAGGTCCTGGGGACAGGTAAGGCTAATCTGCCATAAGGAAGGAAGCAGGGGACAGAAGAGGAAGGAGATAGCAGACATGGAAAGGAATAAGTTTAAGGCAGATGGGAATGTTCTGAAGATAAAGCTGAGCCCTTCCCCTGTATTAAGTGACTGACACTATCTGACAATTCACGGTCAGGTGAAGGATCCAGCAAGAGCTGGCAGAAAAATGGGGTGAATTTTCATGAAAAAATTATCCCCTTTGTTTAGCTGGAAAACTTTGAAATTTAACATTTTTGGACTAGCTGCAGTTTCAACCATCAGTTTAGAATTATCAAGCCCACTGAATCTACAACCTTGAGGTACAGGCTCTCCTGTCACAATATGATGTTAATGTGTAAGTATTTCCAGGGTATTTTCTACATACATTATATCCTTCTCATGCTTCATCAGAAAAAATACACCTATTTTTCCATATTCATACAGGGCCCCAATGAATTAAAGTCTGAGTAAAAACTGATTAAGGTCTTTAGGATTTGAAGTACAAGTTACATTAAAATTTAAAAAAGGTGCTTACAAGCAAATATTTACATAAACATCTATTTGCTTCTTCAAATAAACAAACATTAAGCCATTATGACTTGCCAAAGCTTTGTGTATGTACAGTGTGTATACACTTATTACATTACAATACAAAACCTTGTAGAAAAACCTGCTAGGTTGTTTTCAGTCACCTTAGGTGAATTTGCTTTTGAGAGATGAATAATGAAACTCTCAGTTGAAGGGATAATGAATGTGAATGTTTCAGATGGCAGCACAAAAACTGTTAGAATTAAATGCAAACTCCACATGATTAGTGCAGCATTAAGAATGATAACTGAAAACCACAAATGGCAAAAAGCACACGAAATGTTAGGCTACTCTTGATAATGTTAACTTGCTACTTATGCAGCATTTTGGATCACTGATGATGATGATATAATATACTAAAGCAGGGGCTCTCAACCTTTTTCTTTCTGAGGCCTCCCCAACATGCTATAAAAATTCCACAGCCCAACAACTGTTTTTCTGCATATAAAAGCCAGGGCCGGCGTTAGGGGGTAGCAAGCAGGGCAATTGCCTGAGGCCCCATGCAACAGGGCCCGCCGAGAAGCTACATTGCTCAGGCTTCGGCTTCAGCTCCAGGTAACAGGGCTCATGGCCCCAGGCTTCAGCTTTCTGCCCTGGGCCCCAGCGAGTCTAATGCTGACCATGCTTGGAGGACCCCCTGAAACCTGCTCGCAGTCCCCCAGTGGTTGAGAACCACTGTACTAAAGCATACAGTCAGCAACATAAGCAGAAATCCAGTATACTGGAACAGAGTTGTATGTGTTTATATTTTATTTTCCCAGCTTTGAAAAGAAAATAAGAAATAAGCGGCACTACTCTGGTTCCCCATCACCTCTAGCTGCCCACTCTCCTGACCTCTGTGACAAGTCCACCATCCCCTTCCCAGAACTCTCTCTGATTTCATACTAAAATTTGAACATGGAGGTATGGATGTTTGGAGGGTTTCTGAAAGCTGTGAGGACTGGTGGGCCTGACAGCAGCAGAATGAAGGGAAACCAGAGGATTCCTAGTTTAGGGTTTTGAGTTTATCATACAGGGGAAGATTCTGGACGGTTTGGCAGATGAACTGCAAGCATGAGTGAAACAGTGGAAGAAGGGGTGAATTAAAAGAATTTGACAGTTGATGAAAGATATCATATTTGGATCACATTATACATCCAGTGGGCCCACCAGCCTTTGCATGCAGTGTCACTTTCAAGGCTGGAGGAAGACCAGCAGAAAGATCTCCAAACCGCTACATGTAATGATGTAATCTAAAAAGTTAAATCCTAATCTTCTTTTATTTCTACAAGTGCTTGTACAATCATATTTTGGCCCAGGATTCCACACGGGGGGAGAGTGGGGGCATCTGCTCTGAAGGCCTGGATGGGGATTTGTAGTGTTTCCCAATTATCTTTGACCTTGGCAACTGCTCCTCCCCTTCTGCAAGGTTGCCATCCCTGTGCAACTGAGGGAATGACACAGTACACAAAAGATGCAGTATTTTTACAATACTTTTTTTATTAAAATCCCCCTGGGTTTTGTCAGTGGAGGGGATGATTGGGCCCCTTTTTTTTCCAAAATAGAAAAATCCTGGCTTATTTTAGTGAGATTAACAAAAAGAAAACATCACCAGCCACAGTATGAATTCAATGACAGCTCTCATCTTCAACATTTGGCAGGCAGGTTTTGTATTATTTATTGTCTAGTAAATAAAGTTTAAATGTTTTTCAGCCTTGGTTGCAAACTATCTACCCGTTTGCAGTCCAACAACAGCAGGGAATAAAAGCTGTCATCATCTAATGTCTTTTTTCTCCTCTGTGTGCCTCTTTTCCATAGATTTCATTATTACTACTGGATCTGCACATGTTGTCATATCTAGGGCACAGCAGTACTAAGTAAACAGGGAGGAGAGATGTGAAATTTTTATCATCATTGAAACAACTGGTTGGGAGGATATACTGTATTCAACCTTTCCCAAAGAAAACAAAATCAGAGCAGGTGCTATTCCTCCAGAAAATGATCTGCACTTCTCTAGTCTGACAGTTTGAGATTAAATGCACAAACACCTCTGAGATGTTTATACTTCACTGCAAAATTGTTAGGAACAGACTGCTGAAAGCAACCCGATCAGGATTAAAATAGCTTTTTAAAAGGGCCAGATTTATATTACATGATTTTAGTAATATACAGAACAGTTCTAAGTTGATTGCTGTTGAAAATGTATTGATTATTCCTTGTTGTAACAGGATCACTTGTCCCTTTTAAACACTAGAGGCCCAGGGTAAGCCAACCTTAGTAACTAAGTAGGCACATATGAATGGGATCAGGTATTTCCCCTATAAGAGCAGTAGAAAGCTTCAGCCAGTGGGGGACGGAGGGGGGAGAGGGGAGGGCGAGGTGCTTTGGGAGAGAACCAGAAGAAGCTGTGGCAGAAACTTCGGAAGAGCTGCAGTGAGGTAAGGTTTGGGCCTGGAAGTCAGAGAGCTAGCGATGGCTGAGGGCCAGGGAGAGTGGACTCCACATGAGTAGAAAAAGACCCCAGTCAGGTAGCACTGTTAGTGGCCTGCCAAAGCAGGGAAGAGCTCCAAAGAGCAGACTTGGGGGGAAGAAGAGAAGCCCCAGGACTTTGGTGTTTTATGCCAATAAATTAGACAATAAGGGGCATTATTGATCAAAAAAAACCTGTCTATAGTTTATTTAAGGAAGCCCATTATGGGGGAAACCGAGGCAGGGCTGCTGCAGAGCAGCCTCAGGCCACAAGGGGGTACTGGGGAGATGGCCTGCCGTACAACACTCATGCAGTATGTTGGGGGCACAATTGTGAGCCAGGAGGTGGTGCTGGAAGATGTGATGGTTAGAAATATTGATAACTAGGTATCTGATGACTGAGAATCTTTTGGTGGTTTTCTATGCAAAGAACATGCAAGACAAGCAAGTGCTAATGTGAAACCTGCGGTTGTAGCATACAACTTGACCAGTAACAGGGCAGTGTAGGAGAGAGGTTCTCTGTCTGAAGGACATTCTGGCCAATTTCAGTCAATGAGACTTTTGCCATTAACTTCAATGGAGCCAGGATTTTACTCTACATTTAGATTAACAGAAAAGGGCTTAAATCCAGTACCTCTATGGTTACATTTACGCAGAAAACCAACAACAACAACAAGACAGCAAGTCTCAGAGCTCGGGTCAACTGACTCAGGCTCGTGGGGCTCTTGGTATGGGGCTAAAAATAGCAGTATAGACTTTCCTGCTCGGGCTGGAGTCCAGGCTCCAAAACCCGGGGATGGTAGCAGAGCCTGGGCTCCCACCTTTTTCAGGAATGTCTATGCTATTTTGAGCCCTGTATAGCACAAGGCCAGCAAGCCGAACTCAGCAAGGCTCTGAGACTCACTGTCATGGGGTTTTTTTGTTTTGGGGCCCTTTTTTTTTTTTTTTTTTTTTTTTTTTTTTTTTTTTGCTGCAGTGTAGATGTACCTTGTGGAAGCTCTCTTTGAAATGATTCTAGTTCCATGTGCAGGGCTATTAGGTAGTCTCACTGTACGGAGGACAAGATGGTGCAAAGAAAAGAGGGTTAAATTCATTAGGAAATGGGGAAGCTTTTTCCTCACTTAAATCAGTTAGTATATCAAAAGGATGGAAAGTAGCAAAAGTACCTGGTCTTTAAAAAAAAAATCGATGAAGTGGTCCTTGGAATTACAGCTCAATAAACCTTACATCAAGACCTGGTAAACTAGATAAAACAATTAAATACAGAATTATAAAAAAACCTAGATGGGCATGATAGATAAGGGACAAATAGTATGATTTTTAAAGGAAAACTGACGGTCTAATTTACTGCAGTTCTTAGAGCGTAAAGAAAAGAAAGGGGAAAGGAAAAACAATCGACAATTTATTTGGCCTTTTAAAAAGCCTTTCATGTAGTCCCTGACAAACGGGTATTAAAGTAACTAAGGAGTCAGGAGTGAGAGGTAAAATGCTTACTTGGGTTGGAAACTGGCTAAGAGACAAAACGAGAGTAGGAATATGTGGTCAATTTCTAACATTTCATAAGGTTAACAATAGAGTGCCACAAGATTCTCTATAACTAATTGTTATTAATACATTTATTAATGTGCTGGAAAAGAAATGAAGATTGAGGTAGCAAAATTTGCAGATGACAGAATTATTTAAGCTAGTCAATACCAGAGAACACTCTGAGGGACCTAACAAATCTAAACGAATGGGCAGCACGGTGGCAGATTAATTTCATTGTTGACAAATCAAATTATAATCAGGTATTATTATAATATTCTATAAATCAATTATATGCCATCACCTGGAATACTGTGTTCAAGTTCATCTTTAAAAAGGGCAGAAACAGAAAGGATGCAGACACGGGCAATGGAAACGATTAAAAGCACAGAGGAGAGACTGAAAAAAGACAGTTACCTTTTCCGTAACTGGTGTTCTTCGAGATGTGTTGCTCATGTCCATTCCGTATTAGGTGTGTGTGCTCACCACATGCACTGGTGCTGGAACTTTTCCCCTCAGCAGTATCCGTAGGGGACTGGCTCTAGCACCCCCTGGAGTAGCACCCACATGGCACAGTATAAGGGGCACCGCCGGCTCCCCCAACTCTCAGATCCTTCTTGCCGGAAACGCCGACAGTGGGGAAGGAGGACAGGTCATGGAATGGACATAAGCAACACATCTCAAAGAACACCAGTTACGGAAAAGGTAACTGTCTTTTCTTCTTCAAGTGCTTGCTCATGTCCATTCCATATTAGGTGACTCCCAAGCAGTACCCTTGGAGGTGGGTAGGAGTTCACGAACATGTAGATTGCAACACAGCTTTACCAAATCCAGTGTCGTCCCTGGCCTGCTGAGTGATGGCATAATGAGCGGTAAACATATGGACAGAGAACCATGTTACGGCTCTACAGATGTCCTGGATAGGAATGTGCACCAGGAAGGCCGCAGAAGATGCCTGAGCTCTCGTCGAGAGGGCTCTGATAATCGGTGGCAGCGGAACCTCCGCCATGTCATAACAGGTTCTTATGCACGAGGTGATCCAATTGGAAATCCTCTGTGAGGACACCGGGTGACCCTTCATCCTATCCACTGTAGCGATGAAGAGTTGAGTTGATTTACAGAAAGGCTTAGTACATTCTAAGTAAAAAAGTCAAGGCCCTCCGGACATCCAGGACGTGAAGACGCCTCTCTTCACTGGTCTTGTGCTGTTTGGGACAGAACTCTGGGAGGAAGATGTCCTGGTTCATATGGAAGGTGGAGACCATCTTTGGCAGGAAGGCCGGGTGGGGCCGCAACTGAACCTTATCTTTGTAGAAGACCGTGTACAGCGGTTCTGAGGTCAAGGCTTTAATTTCCAAGACCAATCTCGCCGACATCACCGCCACCAGGAACATGACCTTCCATGACAAATGAGAAAGGGAGCAGGACCCTAGCGGTTGAAAGGGCAGGCCAGTGAGTCTAGAGAGGACCAAGTTAAGATCCCACTGTGGGATGGGAGCCCGCTGTGGGAAGAGTCTCTCCAGCCCTCTCAAGAATCTGACTGTCATGTCATGGGAGAACACCATCTGTCCTTGGATCGGCGGGTGAAAAGCGGAGATGACCACAAGATGCACTCTAATGGAAGAGTGTGCCAGGCCCTGGTTCCTCAAATGGAGTAGGTAGTCCAGGACAGCCTGTATGGAGGAACACAAGGGAGAGATGCCCCATTCAGACGCCCAGCGGGAAAACCTCGTCCACTTGGCCAGGTAAGTCAGTCTAGTTGAGTGCTTCCTATTTTCCAGGAGGACCTGTTGGACTCCTGAACAGGTCCACTTCTCCGGGTTCAGCCACGCAGCATCCATGCTGAGAGGTGTAAGGACCCGAAGTTTGGGGTGTAAGAGCCAACTGTGGTCCTGTGACAGCAGGTCTGGTCAGTTGCACAGGGGCTAGGGAGGGGCCACCAACAGGCTCATGAGCGTGCTGAACCAGTGCTGGTGAGGCCACATCGGGGTGATCATGATAACCTGCGCCTGGTCTCTCTTGATCTTTGCCAGGGCCCTGCTGAGTGGAATCAGAGGGAACGCGTACATCAGGCTCCCTGACCATGACAGGAGGAAGGCATCGGAAAGGGAGTCCTTGCTCAGACCCTGTCAAGAACAAAACTTGTGGCATTTCCTGTTCTGTCTGGTAGTGAACAGGTCCACTTGGGGAGTTCCCCACTTTTGGAAGATCATACAGGCTACCTCTGGATGGAGTGACCACTCATGGTGAGAGAAGTCCCTGCTGAGCTGGTATGCCTGTGTATTCCTGACGCTGGGAAGATGACAAGCTTCCAGGTGGATTTCATGGCTGATACAGAAGTCCCATAGCTGGAGCACCTCCTGACAGAAAGCCGATGAGCGCACCCCCCCTTGCCTGTTGATGTAGAACATCGAGGCTGTGTTGTCCATCAGGACTCGTACTACCTTGCCCAACAGGTGGAGCAAGACGACTCCGCACGCCAGCCGGACTGCTCGGAACTCCTTGACGTTTATGTGCAACCGTGCTTTGTCTGGGGACCACATCCCCTGAGTCTGGAGGATGCCGATATGCACCCCCCAGCCAAGGTCTGAGGCGTTCAACACCAACTCGATGGAGGGGGGAGGGTTATCGAATGGAACCCATTCCAGGACTATTTTGCGGTTGGTTCACCACCGCAGCAAGTATCGATCTTTGGTAACTATCTTTTTCAGGGGGTCTTGGAACTGGGAATAGACTGTCACCAGCCATTGTTGCAGGGGCTGCATCCGGAGCCTGGCATGGCATTCCACGTAAGTGCACACTGCCATGTGGCCCAGCAGGCGCAGGCAGACCCTGACAGTAGTCAGAGGGAATGCAGAGACTTCTGCAATGAGGTTCGTCAACGTGTGGAACCTTTCTATCATTTCCAGGAATGCCCTGGTGCAGGTCGAGTTGAGGACCACTCCGATTAACTCTATCCTCTGCACTGGCAGTAACATTGACTTTTTGTCATTTACCAGTAGGCCCACAGCACGGCACGTAGACCTGGAGCTGCTCTTGATGAGCCAATTGTTGAGTTACGGGTAGATCTGGATACCCCGGCATCTGAGGTAAGCCACTACCACCGACATGCACTTGGTAAACACTCTCGGTGATGTCACCAGGCCGAATGGGAGGACCATAAACTGGTAGTGGTGGGGCCCCACCATAAACCAGAGGAAGTGTCTGTGCCCTTGAAAGATCGCTATGTGGAAGTATGCATCCTTCAAGTCGAGGGTGGCATACCAGTCTCCCGGATCCAGGGAAGGGATAATAGAAGCCAGAGAGATCATGCAGATCTTTAGCTTCTTTAGGTACTTGTTGAGGTCTCGCAGGTCCAGGACGGGCTGTAGACCGTCTTTGGAATTAAAAAGTACCGGAAATAGAACCCCTTGTTCCTGTACTCGAGAGAAGCCTCTTCCACCGCACCCAGCTGTAGTAACCCCTTTACCTCCTGCGCGAGGAGACTCTCGTGAGAAGAGTCCCTGAAGAGAGACAGGGGAGGCAGGTGAGGGGAGGGAGGTAGAAAGGAACTGGAGAGTACTGAGGACCCAGTGGTCCAAAGTTATAGTGGTCCACACCAGGAGGAAAGGGGAAAGGTGGTCGGAGAACACTGGGAAAGATGGATCCAGGGAACAGTCTGGTAGATCGCCCTCGGGCGCACCCTCAAATGACTGTTTGCCCCCCTGCTTATTACAGATCGAACCTGACTGGGCCGAGAGTGGAGGCAGGTGGCTTGAAGGGGTCGGGGCAAAAGAGGCAATGACGTTAAAGCGCTGTGTCAGCGGCCCTGCCGATAGGGTCCCTACCAGCAGGGTCGCTGATGGGGGAGGCAAAAGGGGCAGCACTTTAATGTGGGTTGCATAGGGGCGGGTACCGGCTTCTTATCAGTATGCTGTACCAGCCTGCACTGGCCCACTTTCACCCCTGCAAAAAAACCCAGGATTTTCAGGGTGGTGCAGGAGTCCCTGAGGCCATGCAACTTGCTGTCTGTTTGCTCCGCAAATAGGGCTCTGCCATTGAAGGGCAGGTCCTTCAATGGCTGCTGGGCCTTGGTGGATAATCCAGAGAGGACCAGCCAAGAGGCTCGCTGCATGGAGATAGCGGAAGCCATGGTGTGGGCAGCAGCATCCACAGCATCTGACGCTGCCTGGAGGGCTACCCTGGCTGCAGTTGTGCCCTCATAAAAGATCACTTGGAACTCCTTCTTGGAAGCCTTGGGGAGCAACTCTTCAAACTTGGCCATGGCTTGCCACATATTAAAGTCATATTGGCCAAGGAGAGATTGGTGGTTGGCCACTCTCAGCTGAAGGCTGGAAGACAAATAAACCTTACGTGAAAAGATATCCAGCTGCCTCAAGGCTTTATTTTTGGGCATGGCCCCAGCTTGTCCTTGCCTCTCCTTGAGATTAACCACCTCAACCAAAAGGAAATTAGGGACTGGGTGGGAGTATAAGTACTCGGGCCCTTTGGTTGGCATGAAGTACTTGCTTTCGCCCCTTTTAGAGATAGGGGCCAGGGAAGAGGGGATCTGCCACAGGGCATTAGTGATTTTGGAAACCCCTTCATGAAGGGGTAGAGCCACCCTGGCAGAAGCTGAGGATGTCAAACAGAGAGTCCGAGGGCTCTTCCAATTCCTCCGCCTGAAGCCCCAGGTTAGAAGCGACCCTCTTCAAAAGTTCCTGGTGCGCTTTGGCGTCATCCTGAGAAACTGGGTGAGGGGGCCCTGTTATAGCCTTGTCCAGCGACGACAAGGACGATGCTGGCACCGCGGGAACCTCCATGTCCATTGGTGGTCCAGCAGCTTGCTCCCCTGGGTCCTCCTGGACCTGTGGGGTCTTACCGCCCAGAAGCCTCGAGCACTGGAGGGGGACAGCATACCGAGGCTTCTGGCCTCTTCAAGGCTCCCGACACTGATCAGCCAGCCTGGGAAGGTTGGGTAAACCCACAAGCTTTCCACGGATACCATGGGCCGGCCACTGCGCTTGGGGCCCTGGGACAGGCTTCGGTGCTGATAACGTAGTCGGCACCACCGGTACTGGGGCTTGTCACACAGGCAAAGAACCTCGCTCCAAGCCAGAGCTACCAGTAGAGCGGTCGGTACCAGGTGACCAGGATCAGGCTGAGCGGTGGCTCTTGTCCAACCGGTGCCAGTTGCTGTGTCCCAAAGTTGACCTGTCCGGGCGAGACTGTCTTGGTCGGGCTCTCGGGGACTGATGGCATTCGGCGGATCTGCGTCGGATACCTGGCGATTCACACCTCACGCGTCTCGACCGATACAAGGACGTCGAACGGGACCGGGAGCTACTACAGGCCAGTTGCCGGGATGATTGTCCTGAGTACGGTGACCACCTTCTTAGAGACAGATGACGACGCCCCAGCGATCGGCGGTCTCTGATGTCCAATCAGTCCCAGGATCGGTACCGGGTCCTTGGAGATGGCCGGGGCTTGTCCCGGAGTTCTTGCCAGGTGGCGCATGCCTCAGAGGGTCTGCGCCAATCTACCAATGAGGTATGCCTTGAGTCCCTTAATTGGTGCTCCCGAATTGGGGATCAAAGAGGGCTCCGCTAAGCCTGCCTCATGACAGCTTCGGACAGGCGAACACCGGTGGGATTTCCCTCTCAATGGGGATCAGTACCGCTGCGGGTTTTCCCTGAGACTGGGGTACTGTGGGAGCCGGTGTGGGCGGCACCAGGAGTGTCAGGATCTCTTGAGTCGCTCGAAGAGCTTTGGGCGTTGACAGCACCTGAATCTGGCTAGGGCCTGTACTGCTATCCGGGGTCACAGACAAAGTGTGGGATGGGCTGCACCACTCGACTTGAGCGGGGGCCCGACTTCCCAAAGGGGGTGTTGAGCTGCCCAGCACAGGTCGTGGCTCACCACAGCCCTTTCCTGTCCCTTACGGGCGGTAGGAGATCTTCCCCTCAGTCTTTTTCGGCTTCTTCTCCAGAGCCGTGGCGGGGGACCGCTGCCGGCTCATGGACGGCACCAGTGGAGCACTGCACACAGAGGCCATGGTGCTCGGTGCAGAGTCAGACTGCTGCTCTGGTGTCGGAGTGAGTGCCGAATCCATTAGGAGCGCTTTCAGACGGATATCGCCCTCCTTCTTCGTCCTAGGTTTAAAGGACTTGTAGATACAGCACTTGTCACTTATGTGCCCTTCGCCTAAGCACCTTAGGTAGCTGTGGATCACTGACGGGCATAGGCTGTTTGCAGCCATCACAGGGTTTAAAGCCGAGGACCGGGCATGCCCCATCCCCCTGCTGAGCCCTGTTTGGGACTAATGAAGTGTTTGAGAACTACTTACTAAGGGTAACTAAGAAACTACTAACTATATACAACTATATTACAGGTTTTCAAAGTTCACAAGAACAGAAAATGAAACAACACCAGCCGAAGCAGCAGATGTTCCAGCGCTGTCACTGGCGGCAAAAAGGAACTGAGGGTGGTGGGAGCCGGCGGCGCCCCTTATACCGCACCATGTGGGCGCCACTCCACACGGTGCCAAAGCGGTCCTCTACGGATACTGCTGAGGGAAAAACTTCTGGCAGCAGTGCATGTGGCGAGCACACACACCTAATATGGAATGGACCTGAGCAAGCACTCAAAGAAGAACATTGGGACATTTTAGTTTAGAGAGGAGATGAATGAAGGACACAATCAAGATATACAAAATAATGAATAATTTAGTGAAAGTAAACTGGGCACTCCTAGTTACTCCAATAATACAGTAAAAAAACCTCTCAATGAAACTGAAAGCTGATAAAAGACACTATTTTTCACACAATGTGTAATTAACCTGTGGAACTCACTGCTAAGATAGCAGAGGCCAAGAACTTCTAATAATTTTTTGAATCTTACGATATTTATATTAGTAAATAAGAGCATCCATTGTTGAATTAGATATTCTTTTTACCAGAATGGTTATAAAACCATATGCTTCCTAAAATAACCACTGACTGACAGGAGTTAGGAACACATACTCACTTTTGGAAGGTTATTCCCTGACTGTCCAAGTATAGATTTTCTCTAGAGAAGGTTAAAGTATCTAATACTGGCCATGGACAGAGACAGGATACTGGACCAGACAGACCACTAATCTTGTCCAGCATGACAATTCCTATGCTTTTAAGTGCTAAGCATGTTGTTCTTCTGAGATGGCAGAAAACTTTATGACCAAATTTGCAAGTATTTTTCCCCCATGGTAGAAATTGTTGCTGCTGTTTTTTACTTATTTACTCAAATTCACATCTTGACATATCCATGTGAACTGTGGGTGCTCGTTCCTTGTCATGATTATGGCCACAAAAAGGTTTGGGATGATTAAAAAAAATGACTGCAAAGTAATGATCCAAGAACTTGAATTTTTGGAGCACATTCTGCATTGAGAGCTTAATCCAGCTACCTGTTCTACTGCCACAAAGATGGGCAATATGAGACAAAATGCCATCTAAATATCTTGTAGCATCAGAGAAGTGCATTGGGCTGGGGAGCCATTAGACCATGAGTTCTGGTCTCACCTCAGCTGACAACCAATTCTATTTCTGAACACTTTACAGACCAAAATTCTGATCAAAGCATCATACCCCAGCCATAGAAATCAGTCCAGGAGTAGCTCTCCTATTTTATAAATAAAGTAAAAGAGAAGTTGCATGTCACTTTAGGCAGAGTTGGGAACAGAAACCAGTCTCTAATATAGCAGACCTAAGCTTAAGCCTACAGCCTTTCAGACTGCCCGAGTTAAATCTAGGTGCTTTGGTTAGGACTATATCTAACCACAACTATAGCCACACTCCCCTTCCAAAGACAGGGATACAACCCAGGATTCCTGATTGTTAATATGCTACTGCAGTCTAGCAAACAGATGTTTAGCCCATTTCCAAAATGCGTGTCAAGTCCCCCTCCAGTGACTAATCCAGAGAAAGAACAATGATGACTCCTGTAGCCCAAGTAGTAGAGCCCTTGTGATGGAATGTGAAAGTCCAGAGTATTCATATCCTGCTGATGATCTATGTGGGAGAATCTCTTGGATGCATGTGACAGAACATGTTTTTTTTCCAGTTTCCTTCTTAAAATGGTTTCTCACTGTGTGAATTAAACCATCTTTTGAAGCAGATTTTATAGTTTAAAAACATTTATTAATTGCAATATGCAACCAAATTCAGGTGTTGCACATTATGGTCATTTGTGACAAATTTTGATTGCTTGTGCCACATTGACAGGTTTGAAATTTCACAAATCAGATAACGATATCTGAACTTTATTAAGACACATTATGAATATTTATATACGTGTACATACGCAGAATAGTACCTACTATTCTCTCTCGATCCAGTTTAAATTACCACATTTTTTAAGTCTGACCACTGTATGTGTGTGTATGAGTCAGCATTTTTCAATGAGATTTCAGAAAGTGGCATTTTATCTTTTTTTCCCTTTTTTATTCTTGAGTTCACTCTTCTATAATGTATACATCTCTTATATGCACGCTGATTTACAGGGTTAATTCATTACAATTTCTCAGCATATGTATAGCACTACTCTCTTTAGCCTCTTTCTGTTACAGCTATCAATAGGATACCACATTTATTTTCTTTTCAAAACACTATATAAATTGTTATTGTTTATTAAATTAGGTTTCCCAGTCTTTCAGGAAGGGAAAGTTAATTTAAATGCTGTATGAATTTATTCCATTCCTTGTAACTGATTACTTTTAAGGGTTTTTCTTTCATTTCCTATGGTTTTTCTTTTCTCATTAAAATGTTTCATCTAACATTCAGAAATACAAATGAAAAGAGTCAGATTCTGAAATTTCACTCTCTCACTGCTTCCTGAGTGAACCACAAATAGTCAAAATTTCCTCTTCAAATTACAAACTATGCTTTTACAAGCACATAAAACCATTTCCTTAAACCTGCTATGAAGAACCATGTCTTATTTCCTGCAGGAATCTACCCAAAGGTTTCTACAGATGACTGCTTTCCGATAGGAAATCAGAGCTATAGAATTTTTGTCATTCTTCTATTCCAATTGTAAATTCCAGCTTAGTTAAATTACAGAAACTTTCTGCTAGACACAATACTAGCAATACAAGGGTGATCTTTAGAAGCAAGGAAGCATCACTGGGTCACCAAACTTGCTCAAAATATTATTTATTTAAACAAAACAACATATACATGCCTTGACTACTTCACTACAGAAATACACAACATGAAAGATGATCATTTTTAAAGCATTAATGTAGGTATAATGGGACATGCTCTGTCCCCGTCCCCTAATGCCCCAGAAACCTTACAGATTCTGTCCAATAAATGGTAGTTTCATGGGAGTGTATTTATATCCCCATTACCAACAGTCTCATGCAACAAAGTATTTCCAGTGTTTCTTGCCCTTTAGCCATTTCCCATAGCTATTCCTCCCTGGCCTATCTCCCTTCCTTGAGCTCTCAGAGCATACAGGGCTCAGCTAACCCAAGTCCTCCCACATCGTTTCTTTTATACCCCTCTTATTGTCTTTTACCCTCAGCTGATGGCTAACTGGTTCATCAGCCCTCCCAGCCTGATCAGCCAATTAGCCATATATTGCCCAATCAGACTTCTCCAGGGAAACTGATTGGTGCCTAAGTGATCAGAGTGCTGGCTCTAACTGAAAATGATTGGATTATGAACACATTTTCACATGTTTTTTGGGGGGGGGAAAGAAAACAAAACTATGATTCATAAATGAAATAATATTTTTGCCTTTTTGTTTTGCAGCCAGAAGAGGGATATGTTATTCATCAGGGGGCTGATCCAATTCCCACTGATTTTAATGGGCGCTAGATCAGGCCCCAAGGAAGAACTACGTTATTAGCAATTACTATGCCAATTATATTTGCATTTACAAACAACTGTGCTTTCCTTTCACTGGAAATGAGGGAAAAACTACATTTTAGCTTTCTTTTGCAACTTCTCTTCATCATCAACTATAGCTACTAAACAAACCTTGGAAGGATGCTTTCCACTGCTTGGAGCCCTTCCATGCCACCTGAGAGGTGCGAAGGGGCTGAAACCAGAACACAGCAGCATAGCTGAGAGGTCCTGCAGGAGAACTCTTAGCTGATATAAAGCAGGCACAGCAGTCTCTTCTACCTCTCAGCTCTGACATAGCCTTATTTTGACTTAAGGATACGGAGGGGATGAATTTCATTCTGAACGAATAAGCCTCACAACTCCTCTGTGAGAGAGTCATAGAGTTTAAGGCCAGAGGGGACCACCAGATCTATCTACCATAGATATGGCAAGCATTATTTCTTTTTACAGATAGGAAACGTATGATAAGAGATTTAGTGACTTGCCCAAGGTCATAGCTTTAGTCACTGACACAGCCAGGAGTAGTACCCAAGATTCCTGACTCTTAGTCCTATCTCCTAACCATTAGGCCATGTTCCCCCACCCCCACCCCTTTAAAATTTGCCACTTCCTTCTTTGAAACAGATTACATTTTATTAAGATTCGTTAAGAACAAAAACAATTTAAAAGACAAATTCATGACAAGAAGAATACAATCAGAGTATCCTCACTTCATTTCTATTTGAAAGTCCCTCCCCCCCCACACACACACACAATAATCTCCATGTTACATGGATGAATGTGAACACCTGGCCAGAGTCACAGCCAAATATAAAAACCACCTGAAGTGTTTTTTGTTTTTGTTTTTTAAAAAAAGGTGCTGGATTTCCTTGGTGGTGGTTTGTTTTGAGATTTGTGAGTTTGTTTTGTTTTTCTGATGAGGGAGCTTCAAAAAAATCAGTGCATAGGCCAGTGTTCCTGCATTCAGAAATAGCGAGCGTCACCTTCACAAGGCATCCAAACTTATGGGGAACCTCATGGTTCTCCTGAGCTTGTATCTTCTGCATAGTATCCCATTATATTGCCACAGCCAAATCACTGAATCAACCCAGCAATTTTATTCTTTGTATATTGATGTTAGTGTTTTTGATTCCTGTGCAGAAGAAAATATTAATATATGTCTGTGGGGGGAATTCAATAGCAAGGCTTATTCAAAACACTGGAGCAAAGACTACAGAAGTATCTAGTCTGCAGAGCATTTCTCCCAAGTACCTGTAAGCAACTGGGAAATACCCCCATCGTATTATGCTAATGTGAGGTGAATATAAGAAAGTTCCCTTGGCAACCCGAGATGGCAAGTCCTGATTGGATGCAGTTCAAGTGTTTTGTTTGAAATTGCTCCTCACTGCAGGGAGAAGGATTATTAATATTATTATTAAGAGGTTTTTGTTCTGAGAGAGAGAAAGACACAGACAGACAGACACTGGAATTTTTCTCTCTCTCTCTCCTGACTGTGCCAGGAGTGGGATTCTGGGTAGACATAGGTAGCCCCACAGGCTTAGCCTAGCTTGGGTACTGAATCAGGGGATGGGAAAGAAAAACAGCTAGCTAGATCAAAGAAGGTGGGTGAAGGAAGTGAAAGGACGTCAGAGATTAAGTTAGCAAGTATCTTTAAACAGGCTTAATGATGATAGAGTTACAGGGTAACTGTGCCCACAAAGCCAAAGTGAAGCAAGAAGCTGAATTTATTGCTGACTGGTGGTCATTATTAATATTTTCTTTGTACAAATAGCCTTTATGCATCTCACCAAGTTATTACTAATATTTATCATTTGTATTAAAGCAATGGCTAGAGGCCCCTTTCAGGATTCAACTACCAATATGCTAAGCACTCTACAAGCAGACTAAAAAGATAGTTCCTGCTCCAAAGGGTTTAAAATCTACACAATCTAACCCTAGTGGCTTTTATTCAGTAAGCTTTTCTGTATGTGTTCATGTCTTTCCAAGTTCATGATTTTCTACCTCTGCACCATAAAATTATATGACCAAATCCACTCTCACACAAGTTATGGAAAGAAACAAAAGAATGGAGCTATGGAATTTTAATATAAACACAGAATGATTTGTTTGAAATTATTATTAGGAAACAGTATATTTTAACTTTATTTACACATTTAGTTTGCCTTATTGCTACTATGAACATTTTTTAAAATGATAAATCATTTGTAAGCCATGATTTAGTGGTTTAAAGCGAAAGAAATTTAAATCTATGAAATGACAGTGATGACTTAATATTGCAAATTATAGTTTTTAGTACAGGTAATTTATCATATCAAATCACAATTCTAATTTCCTTCTACAGAGCAAAAGCAAGAAAGATTGTACTTGAGAAAAGAAGGGGAAAGAAGAAAACCAAAAGGCCCATAAATATATAAGTAAGGCTTCTGATTTTAGGTTTTAACTGTTACAATGATAAAACACCCCCAACAAACACAAAAATGGCTACTTGTATCTAAGGGCTTATCTACACAGAGTAATGTGGACTACAGGACTGTAATTTCTGAAATGCATTAACATATTGTACATTAATTAGTCCACGTAGACCCTGCTGGTGTGCACTAACGGTTCCCTAGTGCGCTTCACTGTAGTGCTGATCTAAACAGTACTATGTTAAAGCACACTAGGGCACATTACAAAGAGATTACTCTAATACAGACTAAATAAGTAATGCATATATTATAGTACATAGAAAAAGAAAGCCACAAACCCTCCGATTTTTAGACAGCTACATAAACCTAAAAAAGTGGCTAAAAATTACTCCCCAAAATGAAAAAAATAACCACTGAAAAATAAAAGCCATACCTAAGTCCTTGAAAGTACTAATAAAAAGTAACCTGCCTACTATAGTCTGTACTTTATAAACTTGTGAGGTCTATAGGTATTATCCTCTGAAGCACAATTGTCTTTCCGGGCTTTTGTTAGGATATACTTCTGGATAATATCAACCTAGGGACCTAGTGCCTAGAAGAAATGTATAAAGTATGCATGGTATTGACATCTCTAAAAGGAAAGAATGACACTAAGAATGTCAAGGTAGAGGTGGTGAGTTTGAATGGCATGTGTCCTTGAGTATGCTCAACAATGAATAAGGAAAAGAGGGCAAAGAAGGATATTACAAGGATATAATTGTAACAATCTTTCCCCTGTTTAGTTTCATCCTTGAGAAAATACACTACCTTTGATTCCCTGGCAACCATTACAAACCTCTTTCTTGTAAATGGCCTCTTGACATTTATCCAAAACTCATCTAAGGCAGGACCTAAAATTTAGGCACACATGATGGAAGAGACAGAGATGTTAGAAGTACATGAGGACTTTGATTTTCAGCAGACTAAAGTTCCAAAGATGGCAAGCTTTTATATTTCATGATTCTCTTTTGAAAGTGGTTACATTACATTCTCTAGGTATTTTTCAGCTAGGAATCATGAAGACTCATCTCTTCAACCTTCTTTCACCTTGCTGTGAAATTGACAAGAAGTATGGAGAAACACAGTCTTTGGAATGGGGAGATGGGTAAAAAAGAAAAAAATATGAGAATCTGTCAAATTTCCAACTCCTGACACTGATTTTTGGAGTGCATTTTGATTAAAAAATAATGGCCAATGCTCTCAAATGGAAGCCTATGTAGATTGTAAATTGGAATACTTGGACTGATAAGATCATTTTAATGTATGGTAAATCTAATTTCTAGTGAGCATTTTGTAGGCTTTTAAACAAAATAGATGCATTTTTTGTCAGAGTGTATACACAGGTGTTATTTTAAATAATATGTGCCACATCATGCTCTGTGCCCCTTGAGTATCCAGAATCTGGAGGTTCCTCAACATTTCATTTCTTCTAACTCCAAATCTATAGAAGCCTCTTTATGGAGCTGTGTGGGGTCCTGGATCTGAACGTGGAGAGAAATAGGGTCAAAAGGATTGTCCTGTGGTTGGCCCTGGATATTTAGCCATTTTTTCCTCTTTAAATTTGTTCTGTTCTTTTACTAAGAACAAAAGACAAACATTAATTGTGAGGAAGATTCCCCTTTCACTTTTGAAAACTGGTACTATAATTTGTTTTTCTCCAATCATTCGATACCTTCTCAGTTATCCATGACTTTCCAAATGCAAATGTCAGTAGTGCAGTAAGATTCTTAGATAATGCCATTAATAACCTAAAAGGTATGTCATTCCTAATCATCTTATTTACATATTTTCCAAATTTTCCCTTACATAATCTTTAATAACAAGTCTTTCTTTCTTTTTGCTTACAATTCTATATGGTTTGCATTAAAAACTTTTTTTAAAAGGGTGCTGTGACAGGTTGGACCTCCCTTCTAGGATGCCACCTGATGTACTGGGATTTCACTGAGCCTGCCTGCTCCACTAGCCTGGACTCCCTCTCCTTGTTTTGCTGAATTAGGCTCTCCAGCCTCTGGCAGCGCGCGCGCGCACACACACACACACACAGGTAGGGAGCACCAGCTGTAGAATCGCACAGAGTCTGCATGCAGCTCTCTATTAGAAGACTCAGGTAGGAAATTGCCCGGCACTCAAGAGCAGCTCCCCTCCAGAAAGTACACCCAAATTAATATTGTCTTGTGCTGTAGTGAAATCTATACAACGTAAGCTCATAAATTTGCCCCCTCCCTCAATGTGGAGGAAGATATGCACAACTTCTTGCCCCTGCCCACTTAGAAATTGCACAAACTGAGTTTAATAATAAACAAAAACAAGTTTATTAACTATAAAGGGCAGATTTTAAGTGATTAGAAGGGATAAACAGAACAAGGCAGATTACTAAGCAAATAAAACAAAACATGCATACTAAGCTTAAGATCTTAAAGAGACTGGTTTCAAGAATCAGAGGGATAGCCGTGTTAGTCTGTATCCACAAAAGCAATGAGGAGTCCGGTGGCACCTTAAAGACTAACAGATTTATTTGGGCATAAGCTTTTGTGGGTAAAAAACCCACTTGTTTTAACCTCAGTTATTCTTTAGATGCATACAGTGAAAATTACAGATACAGGCATAAATATATTGGCACATGAAGAGAAGGAAGTTACTTTACAAGTGGAGAACCAGTGTTGACAAGGCCAATCAGTCAGGGTGGATGTGGTCCACTCCCAATAACTGATGAGGAGGTGTCAATACCAATTGCTTTTGTAGTGAGCCAGCCACACCCAGTCCCTATTCAAGCCCAAATTAATGGTGTTAAATTTGCAAATGAATTGTAGCTCTGCAGTTTCTCTTTGAAGTCTGTTTTTGAAGTTTTTTTGTTGAAGGATGGCTACTTTTAAATCTGTTATTGAATGTCCAGGGAGATTGAAGTGTTCTCCTACTGGCTTTTGTATGTTACCATTCCTGATGTCTGATTTGTGTCCATTTATTCTTTTATGTAGAGACGTCCAGTTTGGCCAATGTACATGGCAGAGGGGCATTGCTGGCACATGATGGCATATATCACATTAGTAGATGTGCAGGTGAACGAGACCCTGATGGTGTGACTGATGTGGTTGGGTCCTATGATGGTGTCGCTAGAGTAGATATGGGGATAGAGCAGGCAATAGGGTTTGTTACAGGGATTGGTTCCTGGGTTAGTGTTTTTGTGTTGTGGTGTGTAATTGCTGGTGAGTATTTGCTTCAGATTTGGGGGCTGTCTGTAAGCGCGGACTTGATGCTTGATTAAGATCTTGTAGGGGGTTTGTCTCTGTCTGAGTGATTGGAGCAAATGTGGTTGTATCTTAGGGCTTGGCTGTAGACAATGGATCATGTGATCTGTCCTGGATGGAAGCTGGAGGCATATAGGTAAGTATAGCGGTCAGTAGGTTTCCGGTATAGGGTGATGTTTATGTGACCATCACTTATTTGCACTGTAGTGTCCAGGAAGTGGATCTCTTGTGTGGACTGGTCCAGGCTAAGGGTGATGGTGGGGTGGAAATTGTTGAAATCCAGGTGGAATTCTTCAAGGGCCTCCTTCCCGTGGGTCCATATGATGAAGATGTCATCGATGTAGCGCAAGTAGAGGAGGGGTGCTAGGGGACGAGAGCTGAGGAAGCGTTGTTCTATGGGCATCCATAGCAATGCCGCTGACTTGAAGTTGTCCCCAAATCTGAAATGGTTGTGGGTGAGGACAAAGTCACAAAGCTCAGCCACCAGGTGTGCCATGGCCTCATCAGGGATACTGTTCCTGACAGCTTGTAGTCCATCCTTGTGTGGAATATTGGCGTAAAGAGCTTCTACATCCATGGTGGCCAGAATGGTGTTTTCAGAAAGATCACCAATGCATTGTAGTTTCTTCAGGAAGTCGGTGGTGTCTCGAAGATAGCTAGGAGTGCTGGTAGCGTAGGGTCTGAGGAGAGAGTCCAAATATCCAGATAATCCTGCTGTAAGAGTGCCAATGCCTGAGATGATGGGGCGTCCAGGATTTCCAGGTTTATGGATCTTGGGTAGTAGATAGAATACCCCTGGTTGGGGCTCTAGGTTTCAAGAAGTAATTTCTCACCCTAAATGTTGTTTTAGGCAAATTGCAGAGTTTCTGTAGCTTAGAGTTCCAGTTATTTCTCTTTACAGACTAGGCTCCTGTCTTATGCCTGGTCTACACTGGGGGGGGGGGGATCGACCTAGCGTAGCTGAAGTCGACATATCTTAGGTTGACTTACCTCGTGTCCTCACGGCGTGGGGTCGACTGCCGCCACTCCCCCGTAGACTCTGCTTCCGCCTCTCACAGTGGTAGAGTACAGGAGTTGACAGCAGAGCGATCAGGGATCGATTTATCGCATCTACACTAGATGCGATAAATCGATCCCCGATAGATCGATCACTACCTGCCGATCCGGCAGGTAGTGTAGACGCACCCTTAGTCTGGACTCAGTCCTTGCCTTTCCCATCGCTCACTTCCTTTGTCTCTTGAGGTACTTTCAGCAGTCTTTCTTCTTGGGCAGGAAGGCAAAGGAAAGGAGTCCTGCTTGCCTTACTCCCCAGCCTTAAATAAGATTTACATAAGGTAGGAATCTTTTGTTTCCCAGTCTTGACCCTCCCCCTCCCCCTTTTAGTGGAAAATTACTAGAAGTCCAAGATGGTGTTTAGTACCAGGTGACAGGACCACCTGACCTAGTAGTGTTACAGCTAGGGGACGCCTCTCAGGAAGGAGATAGATTAGTATCTTCACGGTCTTGTTTCTTCCTAATGGCCCATCAAAGCTGATGGCCTGTTGTCTGGTGGGTGTCTCCCAAAATACACACCCAGTTGTAATCGTTACATAGTCAATATTCCTAACTTTAGATACAGAAATGATACATGCATACAAATTGGATAATCACAGTCAGTAAATCATAACCTTTCGATGATACCTTACAAGACCCACCTTGCATAAAATATATCTCAGTTATGCCATATCTATATCATAAGCATATTTCCATAAAGAACATGAGGTGTAATGTCACAGGTGCTCAGTACCAGCTATTTTAAAATAATTAATTTTATGCCTCTCCTCATGTATTACTGGACCTAATTTCTCCTTAGCACTTCCCTTTTCACTGTTATACTTGTTAGAGCCCTTCTTATTCCCCTTAATCCCTTTGGCTAACAAATGCATTCTACTTCTTTGCTGCCCTTATCTTTGCCCTAAAAGCCTTAACTGACTGAGTAATCTTATTTGGTCAAATCCTTTTCCATTTCAGGTTTGTTTTAACCTCAGTTATTTGTGCTCTCTCTTATGAAGTTACACTGACTGACACTTATTTCTCACATTCTTTGTTTTCCAGAGGAATTGTAGACTGCTGTACCACACTTTGATTTCCAGAAATCTAATATCCTTCATCTTCCATATTCTGTAAATTTCTTAATTTGCTGGACTCAGATAGCTAATTCCTGATTTTTTCATTTTTCTCTCATTCTGAATCAGTTCTAACAATAAGTAGATCTGGGATGGCTTATTTTCTGATAGAAGTCTCCACAATCTGGTTCATTATCTTCTGCATATTTTAATAATCTTGAGTTTACATTTTCTGCTGTAGTTGTTGTCCAACTGATATCTGGACAGTTGAAATTCCCTATAAGTACACCATCTTTCAGATTATAGAATTTTGAGAGCTGGTCTGGGAATTGTTCATTCTCTCTCTATACCTCTCCAGGTGAACTATAGTAAATAACTAGTATCATTTTCTCCTTTGTTTTCTTACTTTCCTAAATAATTTCTTCACCATACTACTTTTCAAATTGTCATTTCCAAGAGCTATTAATAATTTTGGCATATGACACCACTCTTTGTCTTTTTATTTATTAGGGACTGGAATTATGCCTACCCACTATATGGGGTAGAGGAGAAGGGGTAGAAAGGGGGAAGAATGAGAGGGGAATGGCTCCTTTTGCTCTCAATCTTGTGCATCCACATACTGGCTTGGCACAACTTGGCCCTATTCTTCTTGTATTCATGTACAGGCTTTTGAATGGAATTATGAGAACAAAACATATTAGTACTGTATGTTATATAGTAATATTTAATGTTAAAATGAGAACAAAGGAAAAAAGTCCAAAGGGGGGGAACCTTCATAATACATATATATATTGTGATAGACCCAGGCCAGTTGGACTACAGCAGAATAGCAGAAGGCAGATATACTGGCCACTGGATTAACAGTTTTCTGTTCCCTGACTGACCAGAGCAGGGGCTGCTCCAGGCTAATGAGAACACCTGACTCCAATTAACCTGCAAAGAGTAAGGTGATGCCATTAAGCTAATGTGACCACCTGACTCTAATTAAGGCCCCGCTGATGCTATAAAAAGGGCTCACTCCAGTCAGGCAGAGGAGAGCCAGGGAGCCAGAGGAGAGGAAGTGCGGCTGAAGGGCCGGTTAATGAAGACACCCTCAAGTTATTGATAAGGGAGCCCTAAGGTAAGGGTGAAGAAGGGAGAAGCAGGAGAGTTGTGGGGAAGTGGCCCAGGGAAATGTAGCAACTCTGGCAGTGAAAGGTTGGCTGCCAACAGCTGCTACCATTAGGGTCCCTGGGCTGGAACCTGGAGTAGAGGGCAGGCCCGGGTTCCCCGCAACCCACCATTACAGGAACACCTCCTGGGAGGGGAAGTCAGGCCCCTGTCAGGACAGGAGGCTAAACTGTTCTAAAACAAGCCCTAGGGACAACAGAGACTGTGGGAGTTCTCTCACCAACCTCCTTGCTGGCTTATGATGAAAAGGGCTCAGTAGACTGTAACCCTGGCCCTAGAGAGAGAAGGGCTATGTGGAGGGTCACAGAGAGCCACTGAGGCTAGCATATACCGCCTAGAAGCGCAGGACCCATGGGGACAAGGTCAGAGCTCTGCCACAAAATAAATATATATATATATATATATATATATATATATATATATATATACACACACACACACACACACACACACCCCAAGTAATGTTTCATATAGGTTTAGGAGGACAGTATTAAAATTTCACTGATATTCATCAAAATTCAAAGGAAGCATTATCTACTATTCTAGTCAAAGTATCTGGAGAGTAAGCATCACATCCTGCATTCTTTATGGGAGCAAAAATCTTATTGAATTCAATAGGAGTTTTGCTAGAAGGAGGACTGCAGGATTTGGCCCTCTGTGCCTTGGGGCACAGGGAGGGAGAGAGTTAGAACAAGAAACGAAGCTTATTTCAGTCTTCCGAATTAGTAAACATGTATTGGATGGGAAAAAAAAATCAGAATTCAGTGCAGAAAACTCCAGTATTCAAAAATTACTTTTTCATGCTTAAGAAGAGTTACAATGATCTGATATGGTTACACAGAACATACATCAGACTTTGTTCCAAAGTCTAAGGAAAGTCCTGGACAATCAGGTCAATCTGATTACCATTTTTACTGTCCCCTGAATTTTCATCATGGCATGATTTTAGTAACCAAAATTTCATAAATCACTAATGTTAGAGATTAAGGGCTAGATCCTTGGCTACAGCCAAGATTCACTCAAGACAGCCGAAGCTGGCCAGATACAAGGAGGTCTGGCCGCAGTTTAAGTTAATGACTGTGGTCAAGAAGAAATTGACTGGACAGTTCTAAGGGCTGTCCTTAAGCTCACAGGATGATAGGACAACTGCTCCAACATGCCATCCTGGCCTTTTGGAGCCAAAGAGCTTGGGGTTTCTGCTGGTCTCAGTTAAGGAGGTGAGACACAGAATCCTGCAAGATGTCTTCTGAAAAATGGACTTACAAATAATTAATTTATCCATTTTGGTTCTGAAGATATAAAAATTTAAGAATTATTATTAGTAGTATTTGCCTGAGACTGTTCATGCCCATAATGGTCTATTGAGTAAATTCCTAATTAGGCCCTTTCAAAAAGCACTTTAAACCTGCTTGAAAATTATAGTTTTTACTGAGGCATTGCAGTACCTCTCCTTAGCTCACAGATTATTGATCAGCAAGTCCATCAGGGTCTATCATCTCAATGCAGCTGCCATTCATACGGTCTGAGTCTACGTTCTAAAAATCCTTATGAAATGTCATTGGGGAAAAAAGCCTCACTTCAGAACAGTTATAGGAAATAATTCCATATTTATGGACTAAACCTACAAAATTCAGAACAACATAACAGTTTTCAAGATAGGGGAACATACTTTGTTCTAAAACAGATATTTCTTTTCTTCTCCTCCTTCTTCTATAAATTAAAAACAGTGTAACAAGTATCTTCAAAATTTTATTTAAAGGAACCTAATTCTTGGGCTAATATCCTATGTGCTACATTTCAATTCAGGGCAAATTTTCATAGCTGAGTTATTAGCTTTAGAAAACCCTTGTTTTTACTAGAAGTGATCACACAATACAGCTATTACTATGCAAACCACGCCACTATCAAAATGCATGGGTGTATGTTAAACTTGGGGAAATAGCTGACTGAGCTATTTTCTACATGCTGTATGTTGATCTAAAGTATACAAATGTGATTTGTTTACCGAGAAGGGACAGCACAACAGTGCTGGAACTCCACAGAATCAACTCCATGACATTTTTATGTCATTATATATGTTAGACTATCCCAAAAAATTAAATAATACAGCCACAAACCAGAGAAGGAAGTGTCCCCTGGGACTGCCATCTCTCTTCTCATACGGTTACCATTATTTAAAGTTTTAATCAAGAAATATTTCAAGGTCAACAAAGAACATGCCTGCACTTAATTTCGAGTGACAGCTAATATGGTGCACTAAAGGCGTAACAGAATACATGTGGTAGTCACATATAGCAAAGTTAAAAGGATTACAACATTCATAAGAAATCCTAAGTCTAAAATACTTAAAAAGCATATTTGCTGAATAGCTCATGTTAAATTATTTTAATTGGCTGCAAGGCGGCTTCAATATTACTGATGCAGTTTTGACTTTTTCAGATTATTAGAGAAAAATAAAAATGAATCATTTTAAGATATAGTAGCATCAGCTTCCAAGTAGACTTTTTCTCATAACTTTGTTACTTAGAGGCCATTACATATCTGTTAGAATTACTTTTATATAAACGGATTATATAAATTTTGTTTTTTCAAACACATTCGTCTTTTGAACAACAATAGTTCACTAATGTAAAATATTCCTCCCCTCATCCCAGACTATTACCTAATGACTTGAACAAACTAAAAAAGAAAAGGGGGAAAATAAATATTTAAGCTTTGTTTCTTTAACAGCCATTTTACTGATGTTGTTTTTGAAAAGTATGAAAATAATCCAGTTACATTCTTTAGCTTGATTACTTACAAATAACTTATCTGTAAATAAAGTAAATCTGTCAGTTGTGTAAGTTTATTTTTCCATGTGCTATCTAGAGATAAGCAGGTCTGTAATATTAGATTTCCACTGACACAATTGTGCATGAATTCTGATCTGATTTGGTATTACATGGTGCAAAAGGTGACACATTTTCTCTAATATAGCCCATTCGAAAAGGAAAGAAATTGCCAATGTATGAAATCTGAGGCGTCTGATTCAAAGACTGGGGGACTTTGAGGTCAACTCAATGGAAAAGTAACTTGTTCGACTACCCCAGGCACTAAACGCTGTGACAAGCAAACCTAATACCCATGGTAGTTACTCAGTTAGACAATCAATAAAAACATTACATTATCAGACTGCCGCAGCTGTATGTTAGCCTATCATATTACCTTGTCTGTTCCCAAAATGCTCAAACATGCATTTACTGATCATTCAGATAACAGATACCACCCCAATGCCTGGGTTACACCTAATATTTCAAAAAAGAGTGCTGTAAGGAAATTAGTGAGCATTTATATGTTTTTCCATATCCTGTAACATGATGAATTCTAAATTTAAAGTTATATAAATGTACGTGTATATATAGGTAGATCAGGGGAATGGATATCTATTGTGCACAACTATGGAACCATTATTCTTTAAAGAATTTAGCCTTCAGTTTCATTCAGTGGTGGATTAATGATTTTGCCGCCCCTAGACCCTGAAATAATTGCCGCTTCCGGCCCCATATGAACTTGTTTTAGTTTTTTTACAAATCCGTTTGAACTAAAATGAATCTAAATATCATTAAAATAATTGAACATTTACAAGTTTTATTATAAATAAAATTACAAGTACAGCGGACCCTTGCTTGAACGTGCGTCTGTATACCGTGATTTCGCTTATAGCGCAGGACCGCACTTGGATCCAAAACTGAGAACTGCTTAATTTCTTCCGTCGGGTCATATTATTAATGTTTAGGATTCTCGCGAGTATGTTTACTAAATGACGTCACGCCATCATTGGGGGTTTCAATACGCGCTATGATTGGTAGAATCGCAGCGTCACTGATGCCGTGATTACAAAAATGCCGCTATTATAAATTTGCTGCCCCTGCAAATTTGCCGCCCTAGGCCTATGTGATAATACGCCGCTGATTTCATTGGTTTGGACTATGAATACTGGGGAACTAGGATGTTAAAAATGTTTTGTGTGTATCAGATGTTAAATGGCACCAAAATGACAAACAGAAAATCCATAAAAAATTAGCAATTAAGAGCCATATCATCTCCTTTGCCACTGGAGACTGGGCTCCATGGAGTAGGAGAGGGATGGGCCTGGGATTTGGCTCCTCTTGGCAGCACTGTACCCCCTCCAACTCTGCGCTTTAACATGCTTCTCCCCTTCCTTATGTGGAACACATACACCTGGGGGTGAAAGCTGGTTATGTGGGGCAGAGGCTATTGAAACCTGGAAGCCTGGAAACATGGCTTCTAAAGGAGACACAAGGTCTCCAGACATCACAGGTGATGTGTCAGGTTTAGAAGCTGTAACTTCTGCTGGGGTGGCTGGAGCAAACCACCCCTCCTCCTTTATGAAAAAAACTATAAATGCAGTTTCCTAGGCACTGCACTCTGTAGGGGATGATAGGGCTCTTACAGTTACATATATATCCATACAATGAAAAGGGAGTAGTCTAGAGCTGATTACATGTACTATTTATTTAGGAACTCCATTCATGACAAATTTGGCTCTCTGCTTGCTAATCCATGGAAGCTCAGCAGCTCCTGAGGCTGCTCTCTATTGCGGGGAGTTCTGTCCTCATGGAGACAACTATACAATGCTAAATTTGTCTTTTCAAACCACATTAGTCTCTAGGTGATTTTTCACTTATGTTCTTTTAATTTGTCAGGATTGTATCTTGTTTAGCTGATCTCTCCAACTACTTCTTTGCATGTAAAACAGCTAGTAACAGCTGTCTTTGGGGGACCCCCAAAGACCTGGTACACTCCCCACCCCATCATAGTCCCCCAAAGTTGTGCCTCAGTTTTACAATGTCTCTGATTTGTCATAGAATTAGATAAAAGGTTATTATTGTATGCTCTGGGCCTGTATTTGAAAATCACTTTTTTCTGGATGCTCAGCTCAGAAGATTCCATCCAAGTTGGATATATCAGGCTGAATCCACCACTGTGCCAAATAAGCTTTGGGAAAGGCTAAGGCGGGGAACCACAAAAGAGCTTAAGTAGAGATTTAGATGTCTGTCTAACTTCATGTCAAAATGTTCACACTTTGGTGTTTATGTGACTTGCCTGAAGCTACCCAGGAGGTATGCGGCAGGGGCTGGAATAGAACCCAGATCTCCAGACTCTCATTCCTGTGCTTCAACCTAAACACAGTCTCAAAAGTTTCTTCTCTGAGAGTCAGAAATGGCTCTTTCCATTGATTTCTAAAATGTCATAATGAATGAATGCCCTCTTTGTAATTTAGGAGTCAAACAATTATTAGGCCTACATTCACATTAAGGTCCCAAGGATGAGGCAAATAAATATTTCCCTTCTTTTGAGTCACAAAAGGGGTACTAGAGGCACATTGCTTATACCCCTTTCCATGAGTAGTTAGTACAAAAATAAATCCTTCCCTAGACAAAAAGGAATTTCAATCTGCTTAGTTATCATAGGAAATAATATTAAAAATTAAAAAATTTGCAGGGGTAAAATTATGTCACATTTTGTGACAGCATAATTTAGAGATGGTCTTCATTTGATGTAATAGCTTATTGAATTATACTTAGATTACTTAATAAATGAAGAATATTACCCATATTATATTAGTCACAGGTGAAAAAACTACATATATGAATAAGTGTAATCCATTCAATAGTTTATGGACCCAAAGTCCCCCAGAGACTATCACACATGCACATGATATCCCTGAGTGTTGAACTTTCCATCTGGATCTGAGTTATCCGTATGTAGTCAGCGGGCCACCTGATGTAACTCCAGAGTCACCCCCAATTACTTCAACGGAGTTACTCCAGAATTATACCGGTATAACTGAGATCAGAATCCGGCTCCCTAGTGACTAACCATCTGAGGCAGCTTTTCTCAGTTGTTGTTCCCACAAAGAATATATTGTGTTTATGAAATATGTCCAGGATACACTAATACCAGAGGGGGCACCAATACCAGACAGAAGCATGGGTGAAATTTGCTTTTTTGGGAGGTGCTCATGCAAAGTTCCACATGCCTTGTGGTAGTTCTGGGGACCGGGGAGAGAAAGGACACATGGAGTGGGGTGCCAGGGAGGCAAGCTCCAGGATTGTGGTTCAGTGTGGATGCAGTGGCCACAAAACCCCTGCACAGGGGCCAGGGAAGAACATCAATTGCTATTCCAGCCTATAGGCTGAAGCAGCAGAGGCAAAGGGACCCTGGCTTTGCCATACCTGGACCCTTTGTTAGAGGTAGCAGCTTTCATCATACCTTCCCCTATGTAGGAAACCTATATAAAGCCCATTTACTTGCCCAATTTATGGTGATTTTTTGAATATCACCCTAAATGAATAATTGGCATACAGCGATAAAAAGTTTCACTTTTATTCTAGCCACATATTTATTTCAGATTATTCAATCACATATATTAAATAAGTGTATGTGTCCTAATTAACTTTTCAGAGGACAGCAATATCAGCTACAATTTTGGCTAGAGGCTCAAACACTCAATATGCTCAAACGCATATATTGTTTCTTGTTTATGGTGGTATACATGTACAGAATCTAAGATCAGAATCAAACCATAAGTGTGTCTGAAGATTTTTCCATTCAATTTTTAAAAAATCCCCTTTCCATCTCCTCCCCTTTTTTTTTTTTACCTGTTTTCCTATGGAGCATTTATTTTTTATAGAAAATAACTGCCATTTTGACAGATGAGAATCTTTTTCTTTTATATCATATCACAGTTATCTCCCTTCCCCACCCCACCCCCATGCTTCTGAGGCAGGTTACAAACATGTTTGGGCTTGAAAACAAAGTTGGTATGTCCAGGCAGCTATGATTAAAAGCTTAAAAATATATTTTAACCCAACTATGTTTCATTATAATAGCATCAAGTTATCTCCGTACATGATAACATTGACTTACAACTACAGAGATTTTTCCAAACAAAGTACAAATGGTTAGAGAAAGAAGCTGAAGGTGCAAATGACCTGAATATTTTAATAAAGCTTTTTAACTAATATAGTTAAAATCCAGAGTTCACGTATTTTTTCCTCTTACAAATCTGAACTATTACTACTATTTGGGGGTGTGATTCTGCAAAGTGCTGAGTGCCTCCCGCAAAATGCTGAGCTAGATGCTCATCAACTCACCCATCAGTCCCTGTGACTGCCTGGACCTTGTTAAAGCATAAGAAGCTATATGAAAAGCATGCCTAAAAACTTCTTAAGCCACAGAAAGAAATCTTAACTTCATTACTTAGATGACTAAATTATGCACATAAACCACTATATTATTACTACATAACACTGTAAAAAGCCATTTTATGGTTTGTTGATAACTTGACTCCAAGTAATTTAACTAACCCTTGTTTGCAAAGATACTGTATTAACCACAGAGTCAGAGTTTGGAACAGGGTAAAAAAAAAAAAAGATCCAACTGTAAATTTGTGGTTGGCACAGGTTTATTGAAAAGTACAGAATATATGGAATGCAGAATGCAGTGTTATCTTTTTGAAACATGAGTATTAAATTTATGACAAATGTCTGAACCAAACAGTAAACCGCAACAGCATTTCAGTTCTTAAAAGCACATTAGTAAGTAATACTATTAAGAAAGTGGTGACCCACTGTTGAACAGTAGACTGTAACTGATATAACATTAAGTATATTTGCCGTTTTTAAGTATTAATCATATTTCAATTGAAAACAAATGTTAATGTCTTCTAGTTAAAAGAGTGTTAGGCATCACACGACCTTAAATCTTTAATCTTGCCTGTCCGATTATTTGTACTGCAAGGTGAAATAAAAATGTAAAATGGTAAATCTGGAACAAAACCAAAATAAGGTTTGAGGAAACAAGCAACAACCTAATTACAACTGTACCTTGCCAACCTTAATTAAACTCCACACAGGTACTAAAGGTCATTATTAATAAAAAGATTTTACAAACTATTATTTTAGTTAATTATAAACATTTGGATAGTTATCAGTCTCAATTTATCACTTCTGTGATTCTGCAATTTATATGGGGATGTCAAAAACAGCCCTCCACCACACATCCAATAACCTATTTTAGTGTGTGCCCACACGGACCTCATCAAGTAGCCAACGAGTTGCCCTTTCATTGTGAGTAAGTGACTAATATCTATACTGGCTCTAAAGAAAGACACTTTTCATAATCGCACAACAATCTGCTAAATGAAAACATATGGATAGGCTTAGGCAAAGCCTGCCAGGGGTCTTTACTGAATGGAAAACAGGTGTTTTATTTTTGTGCCATGTAATACCCCATTTACCCCCAAGTCCAAAGGTTACAGGACTAATAGCTGCCTTGTGGTAATCAGGGAAAGCAAAGACACTGGCCATGGTTAAACATCTGGGACATATTTTACATACTTGCAACATATGCTTCAGGTTCAATTAAAGTGAGGCTTTGGCACATTTATTAATCTTTTTACTTTTATCCTATAAGAGGACCCATTGACCTGACTTTACTATTATACCATATGAGAAAACAGAAGTAATGACAGCTGGAAGTCAGTACCTGCCAGTACTGCAAAATGTGCATTTGTTTTCTCACCAAATTTCATTATGCACAAAACTTTAAGATTAGGAATCTATGAATTTAAAAAAGGAGTATAACACTGTGCTCCTTCAATTCAGACACACCAATATTAAAAATCTTCATCATCAATAAACAGTACATGATAAAACTTGAAGGAGGAAACTGGCAAAAAAAAGCTTTTTGTTGTCTGATTTATAGTTTAGTGTCTGAAATAAAATGTCCATTCTAAGAATAACTGTGTACACTGTACAGTACAAGCATTTTTTTAAATAAAAATATGTATGTCATTTTCTTTTCCATTCAAGATGTGATTTTCATGATAGCATACTGAATTACAAGAGCTCAAATAAAACTTACATATTAATGAAACAAGACTTTGAATTTATAGAAATCAACCTACATACCTTTCATATAAGAAACGCACTGCTCTTAGGCATCAAATAAAGACTACCACTGAATTCACACAGTAATTTAAGCACTCACCTTCAGTCAATGTTGGTAACTATATCTGTAAGTGTGTTAGAACCCTGGTGTCAGTTTCAGACAGCTAAACACTAGATTACAATTGATACAGCTCCAGAGATTTGGTGTTATTTCTAACCTGGTATGTTCTGTTTGGCATCTACTTTAGACTGTAAAGGGCTTTTTTAAAAAGGGTTATCGTTTGTTTAATAACTCAACCTCCCTCTCCCCCAACTAAATGGTAAATAGACTGACAAACTACAATTATTAAATTACTGTACTTTGCGAACTGATCAGAGTTACTAACATTTCCAGGAATATGTATACTGTACTACTGGGATGAAGCTCTTATAGTTGCTTTAATAATAAAGCAGCAACAAGCAGGGGAAAATGGCCATAAATGGATGGCAGATCAGTGTTTATCAGAAGAGAAATGATGATTCAGAGCTTGCATGTTGAGTTAAAATACAAGCTCTCTACACCTACATGATTGACCTTTGCAATAAATCATGTTTTATTGCCAGAAGTGTATGCTCATATCATTTAGTGCTAAAAACTAGCACATATATGTTTTGTAAAAAAGAGAATGTTATTACAATGCTTGATTATTCCAAAATGATGTAGCTAACGATTTAAACGATGTACAGAAGAATTTCACATATCTTTCTGTCAATTCTAAAATGTTTGAACTAGCAATAGAATGAGGGAAATACTTTTTTTTTTATCCTCTCTCAAATCTTGGGTTAGCTAACAGAAAAATAATCATTCAGGGGATTAACTAATCACAGTGAATTTTCTGACATTTCAAATACTTGCTGCCAGCATACAAATTCTTACAGTGGTATATAACACTACATCTCTACTAGAAACAAAGGTCAAGGGCATAAATTAAGATACACTGTTTTTCTCCTCTCTTAAAAAAAAGAATTCATTGCTCTATTATAACAGAACTAGGGAGAACATTTGTGAAGGTCAAAATTGTCCGTATTTAATTCAAAGCGGTTTTAAAATAATCTGTATTTTTTCTCTTTCATGTCTCATATTTTGGTATGCAAATCCCACAGACAACAAGGCTGTTTTCACTGCACTTGTCTCTCCATCACTCCATTGCTTCAGTGGTGCGAGGTCATTCTAATTTCCTCCCTCTGGTTTTTCCCTCTCCCCAGGGGACAACCAATCCAAGCAGTCCCATAGCTTGGCTCAATAAGATGTGGAAACGAGCTGTTATTTACTGTGGTTGCAATCCTCAACTCAACCAGCAGCCCAGGAATTGAACCACGTATTCTCAAAAGCTGAAAGATCCGCAACAGTCTCCTTGCTTGCTGGGCCACAATGCCAGCTCCAAATCAAGTAGACGTCTATGAGAATTGTGATTATTTAAATATCATACAGAGTGCAGAACATACCAGCCATTCTTCTACCAAGTAATTCACTGAAAATTACAGATGGCAATATCCCATTTTCAACCAGTGTGGAGTTACTATTTTTACACCATTTCCCCCCCTAAAGTACAGCCCTATTTATAATACCCAAGACAGGACAAATGTTTGTCCTTCAGAAACAGTTGTCACTGCAGTTATCTTCACAAGAGCTATCAAGTTCCAGACAAGCTGAATTATTTTTGTTCCTGGCAGAAAAATATTTGACCCAGCTCTGGACAAAAAAAGAAGAGGATTTATAGTCCTCTATCCCTTCCTACAACGTACAGTAGCATTGTTAGGATGATAAACAGCTCTGTCCAATTTTCTGGACTAAAACACTTCAACTCCTTTTTTAACTGTCTGTAAAAACAGTGTCATGTCTAAATTCTCCCATCCCCAGGTACCCAAGTGCTAGGAAAGATAATTACCTTGTCATCTCTGTCATCCTCTTCTTCCTCGTCCTCTAGCATGTCCTCCACTACCTACAGACAGAAACAGTAGTAGTCATAATTTAAAAAGGAAGCGTTTTGTTCTGTCAATAGTAAACCTTTTGTAGATGAAAACTTTATTAACATTTGAAATAAATGCACAGAAGGAAAATGTACAACTAGAAAATCATTTGATCTAGAGATTCAAGTTTAAGAAAGTGTTATAACTTTAATTGACCTACATTAGGGAATAAGACACTGAAAACCTCTACCTGTATAAAATGCTATCTTGACAATTTAAGTATTTAAAAGGTAATTCAAAATTCACTCTAGGATATTTTTAACTAAGGAATCCTTTTTACCAGCTCTAGTGGTGGCTATGAAATACAGTTCAAGTGCTTACTTTGGATTTACAGCTAACCTGAGAAACATACAACCTTTTGAACTTAATTTACATTGCTCATCAGGAGGGTTAAGAAGCGTTCAATCCCAAGAATAAATTCATGCTAACTTGCTTCTTTATGGCAATGGCCCACCGCAGTGACCCAGGGTGCATGCTGTATTATCATCAGCATAGCGTTTCCTAATAGTGATTTTGAACTATTAGTATATCTAATATACTGCACATGCATCTCTCTCTCGTTATGTGTAACTGTACTACATGTGTGCCCATATCTGTCCATTTAAATAGATGGTGGACAGGTAGATTGATATGTGAGAGAAAGAGAGGATTCCTACCGCTTAAGATTTTATGTGTTCAAGGCACTGTACTCACATTAATAATTAATCTTCACTGTATGGTTGTGAGATAAGTAAATATTATACTCATTTTACACACCGAGAGAGAGAGAGAGTGACTTTCCCTAGGCACTTGGAGAGTTAATGGCAGAACCAGACTTAGACCTCAGAAATTCCTGCCTAATAACCCCATGATCAAACATCCGAACTATGGGCCAAATTCTCTGCTGGTGTAAATGGAAGTAGAGTTGTACCTCTTTATACTAAAAGATAATTTATCTCTATATCTGTACATACACAAAAGTCAAGACAGAGCTGTAGATACAAAAGGTGAAAATTCTGGTCTATTTTACATTGAGTTATAAACTAACATCATAGCATACATCAGTACAGAGGAAGAAGTTAAACCATAATTCTATATTATAAAGTATAATGACAAAAGAGGATGTCACATTAGAAACTTAAGGAACATATTCTTTGCTCTGCAGGAGGACACAGATACTCCGATCAGCCCTAAAGAAAACTACATATGGTCGCTCACCAGAGTTTCAGTTGCTACAGTATATTGAAGCAAGATTCCAATTTTGACCTGCAGTGCTGCAGAGGTACAAAGCAGCCTCTAATACAGACTAAAAGCTAGCCCTTAATTTGTATGTTAAGTATATAAAGCATATTAAAACCAGGAAGTGATGTAAACTGTTGTCCAAGACATGAAATTTACAAGAGGATTCTATATTTTCAGTCAATAAATTACCACTAAAATAATAATGTAGAGACAAATAAGTAAGTTCCTTCCCTAAGAATTTAATAATGTAAAGACCAGATGGTGACCATATCCTGCGTGGGTACAGACTGTGAAAAGAAGGCACAAGAAGCCTTCTACCCTTTCAGCTCCCCATGCAGCGGCAGGACAAAACTGCAATCTCACACATCTGCACACACCTCTTGCAGTGAGTAGGCTGGCCATGAAAGGGAACTCACTCTGCACCTTCTCAGGGAGTGTAGCAGTGAGTGAGCTTCCCCTTTATATCAAGGATCTCTGATAGCGAGCATGCCTAAAGGAGGCATAGTGCCTATTGGAGATTCCAACTGCAACCATACATAGCCACCCCACCCCCACTCAATGCCTTAAAGCACAAGAACGCTCTAAATTTGTCACATGTGCCATTTAAAATAATATGTTTAGACTATTTCTTTTTTGAATCTTAGTCCAAAGAGCCAGCAATAATTGACTGGATAAGCTATTTATGGCTTAGTGTGAATAGTGATCCTGAATTAGTGCAGGGGGATGTGCTAGACGACCTACAAAGTTCTTTCTTTTCCAACTGTCTACAATATAAATACTAATGTATCTGCAAGATGTCCTATCCAGAGACCTAAATGTACATTAGTTTGAGTTCTGAGACATGCTATATTAAGTCCTTGACCAGTACCAAAACAAACACTGCTAATCCAAGGGATAAGCGATTGATCCAGTGACTGATATCTTATGAACCACCAGGGTAGAAATGAATGTGGTATGACACTGGACGGCTGAGATCCACAGTCTCCCTGTGGTATGTAGTATTTACTTTTAGATACTGTAGATCACAAAAAAATGGACCATGGACGCATATCATTCTGGCCTGATCTGAGTGACCACTATCTTGTGAAGCTCTGGACCTAGAAACAATGTTTTATGCCACTAGAAGCACCAGGGAATCCAAGTTTTCAGATAATATAAAGTATCAAACTAACGCTAGTAGTTTGTGAGATATTACTAAAACAATATGTAAACTCATACAGTGCTTTCTAGCCATAGATCTCAAATCACTTAACAAAGGAAGGTAAATATCATTATCCTGATAGGGAAATTGAGGCATAAAGAGGTCAAACAACTTACCCTAGGTCATACTACAAGTAGGGTGACCAGACACCAAGTGTGAAAAATCGGGACGGGGGTGGGAGGTAATAGGAGCCTATATAAGAAAAAGACCCAAAAATCAGGACTGTCCCTATAAAATCGGGACATCTGGTCACCCTAACTACAAGTCCTTGGCAGAGCTGGGAACAGAATCCAGGTAGCTAGAGTATCAGGCCAGAAATGAAAGTTTGGGCACAGAGGGATTGCAGAAGCCCTATATTATATGTATGAAAATTTCATTTAAAATGTAAAGTTGCAATACAAGATGACAAAAGTAAGGAAATTAACTTGCATTGCTGGGAAAAGCCACCAAAAGCCTTACCCTGGGGGGAAGGAAAACAAAAACAAAAAAGCCGCTAAGGACAAAGTGTCAGCCTCAACTCTGAATTGTAGCTATTTACTGGTTCTTACTGTAACTTTAAACATTATTTAATCTATGGAGGGATTTTTGTGATTAATTCCCTCAAAAAAAAATCAAATCCATCCTCTGAAACAAATGCTTATTATCTAAGTTAATTGCTTAAATGTGTTTAAAAGCATTTATAGAACCCTTGTTACCCCTTACTACTTGTAAGACCAGAAAGGTTCCTTTGGAGATAAATGTGAACATTTATTGAGAATGGCCATTAAGGATGAGGTTTATCCCACCCTGAACAAAGCCCAAACAGAGTAAGTCTTAGTGCAGGAACTTTACAGGTGTTGGGAATGGAATTCACCCTTTCCAACAAGTGGCCAGTCCTCAGTGCTGTAACACAGTCCCTCCATGGCCTCTATTTCATTTGGTGGGCCATTCCCCCAAAACACGTCAGGTGAAGTGCTATGCTGCACCTCTCAGAAGTTTCAGCACAGAACTTGCAACCCAGTGAGGAATCGGGGTGGGAGGAAAGGGGGGTGGGGTGCACGCAACGTGGCTTTCAGCCACCTTTGTTCCTTCATGCTCCTAGGCTGTACTGGGGTTGGAGAGACCCCCACTGTAACAGACAGATTTTTCAGCGTTATCTAAGTTACAGCAGCCTCCGTAGAGTTGCTCTATGGCCTACAGTTTTGCATACTGTGGCCCTGCTCCTGGAACATCCCCTATACCAGGGCTTAAGAGAGGGTGTGCAAGAGGCAGTCTTTCTTCACTACCTGCACTAGGAGAATCCTCCTTTGGGCAGTTATGGGGATTTTAGGGCCCCTTTACACCACACTGTGGCTCTTTGACACAGCACAAAGGAGGTTGAGCTGGGGGTGAGAATCTCACTTTTCCTTTTTCAGTCTTTGGTCTCATAAATTTAGCTCCTGTGGCTCACAATGAGGGCACTGACCACAGTGGCCCCGAACAGGCAGGTGTGGAGAACAGTCCCTAAGGAATGATGTGTGACCATTTCAGTTGCATCCCTCTATCCTCCTACATCCCCACCATGGGGCTTGGTGTTGAGGGCCTTGCCTGGGTCCTCTACACCTTGATGAATTTCACCCCAAGGGCTAAGTTCTGAAAAATGGAGCTAAGCCACTCCCGTTACACTTACTTTTTTCCTTAGAGACGGCTACATGCAAAGTTCCACCAGCGTAACTAAAAATATGATATATATTCAGTTTAATTAAACCAGGGCCCAAGGTTGCATGGAGACATTTAATTGAACTGTAAACTTCTACATATCAGGGTTTACAATGGAAATGCTGACACCACCTTAGCTGGCTCATTGCAAATAATGACACTCTGTTTAGATCACAAACACTCTTATTCTAAATAATCAGGATAATATTATTTCACACGTGTACTGTGATTTTCATCCAACTAAGCCTCACAATACTGCTATGACCTATAGAGTATTATTATTATTATTATTATAACTGAGAAGTTTGACTTGCCCAAAGTCATACAAAAAGTCTGTGACAGCCAAAAATCGAACCGAGATCTCCAGTTCCCAACTCCTGTTTAGCCAGAAGACGATTCCCTCCTCCCCCCATGTTATTCCATCCTATTTTCTTATTCCGTGTTAGTCACATCATCAATTAAACTAAGCTTTAGGAGTGTCAAATTGTCTGGAAATGAAAAATGATTTAACTCAGTTATTGTATCAAAATAAAACGTAATAAAAGTACTTCCATCTCTGGGCAGCATAAATTATTCTTTATGGCATATGAAGCATTGACCCATGTTTTCACTCATCATGAAACTTTGAAAGAAGAGTTAGAAAAAAAGATGCAGAGTGAAAGCACATCACTACAATGATACAGTGTACCAGAAGGAATTCAGATACTCAAGTTTCTTAAGACTGGTTGCTACCCAAAACTGAAACAATGAAAACAGAATCCTTATAACCATGATATAGAAAGAATCTGCAAGCTGAAGTCTTTTTTTAAAAAATACACTTAAGAACAACCTATTTACACAGAAATGTAAAGCAAGGATTTATAAGATCATTACAGCAAATGCAAATTCAACAGATTCCAGCTTTTGAGTTTAATGCCATGCCTAGGATCAAACCAAGAGTAAGAAAAAGGATTTTTTTCTTTGACTCTAGCTGGCTTCTTTTCAAATAAACCTTATATGTGCTACTTTGGTCTTCAGCAACACAGTACATTAATCCAGACATCTATAACAATATCATGCTTTTTCAATGAGAAAAAATATTAAAGGGAAAAATGATATTAAAGGGAAAACATATCAGTTAACAAAATATCAGTTATTTTATAAAAAGTTTTAAGAAAAAAATCTTAGATCAGCCCTAGAATACTCACTCTAAATTATGCTTTCCGATACCTTGCTTGAAATCAAGGTAGTATTAATCAAACAAAGGAAGGGCACTGGGGAAATCAGAAAGATCTAATGCAAGCAGTTAAAAGTGACATGACCTTCTGTAATGTCACTTGTCACAGCCTTATATGCCACACACTGGTAGAAGGTCTTGAAAGAACCTGATTCTTGGTACTGTTCCTTGAATATAAGACTAATACAGATGACATTTTAAAAAACACACGTAGACGGCCTCAAATATGGAATATCAGCTACTTTATGGCCGAACAGTAAGCAGATGATATTAAAATGTCGCAAAACAAAGCCCTTCCTGTACTAAATAGTTTTGAACAGTAAATATTTTACAGAAAAAACATGCAGAATAATTTGTATATAATGATAGGAGATCACTCTTGCCCCATTCCCACTTTCTACAATGTAACAGAATTCTGTCTGCAAATGCTGCATAATTCACACTGTGTTCCTGGAGCACTTGTAACAGAAGCCACTTTATACAGTAGTTACATTCAGAAATATATAGAAGAAGCTTCACTACCCTCTTCATGCTTTTCAAGAGAAGAAAATTGGACTAGCATGTACTCTTAGAATTTAGTGGGCAATTAATTACTTCTTTTAGTTACTCCTCTTCTAGAGTTTTTAAAAAAATCAAACTATTTATTAATAATTCATTAAAAGATGGGATTTGGGAGTAGTGGGACTGTTCAATGTAACATCTAATAGCAACATCAATAAAATAGTAGTACAGTCTAGTTATTTACAACCATCTTAGGTCAGAATAAGAGTGAAGAATAACTCAATTCTAAAGATCCTTAAAAATATCTACTGAAATTAAAAATTTTCACACAAAGGAAGTATATTAACTGCGTGTATAATGTTAACAAAATTGTTTCTTACTCTAGAACGCTCCTGCAGTTTCTAGAAGAAAAGTTACTAAATAATCACAGCAAACGCACAATAATTAAGTACATTCTGCTACCACCAACTTTTCAATAGCTATTCCAATGGAAACAACTGTGCGGTTAAAGGGGTATTTTTGATACATTTCCAAGTGAGTAGTACCACAATACTCTTACTCTAATACGCAATGTAAGAGAATTCAAAAGGAAGAACCATAGTCATCCAGATGTGTTTAATGACTGAAATCTTAATATAATTTAAAGGCAGAATCCTGTGAAGTGCTCAGCAATTCCTAAAAAGGAGTAGGTAGGTGCCCTGAACTGGTAGTTCAAGTGTTCAGCACTTCTGATTTGCTCAGCACCTCAATGGATTGGGCTTTAAAACAATAGTTTCAAATGAAAAACATGTAATATTCCAATTTATTTTGTTAAAATGTCCAAATGCCTGCAGACACTAATATTTTGATATAACCTATCACAAATCAGGAGCCTGCTCCTGCTCCCATTGAAATCAAAGAAAACAGGATTGGGCCCCAAATGAACATTTCCACCCTACTGCTGGTTAGCTGTATTCTTCAGCACAGTCTGGAGTTCATTTAGATAATTTTGTCTCCATGTAAACTAACTACAATATGTGTTGGTATGTCAGTGGATTTACAACACTTCTGTGTAAATGTAATATAAAATTATCAAATGTGTATGGATTGAGAAGGATTCCCAAAATCGTTCAGGCTATTTCAGGCATCTTGAAAGTACCTGAGGTCAAACTGAAAACGTTCATAGTCAATAAGCTTGTTATTACTGTGTTTATGTGGTCATAGTCACAAAAGGACATCTGCTTTTCTCACAGGGTTGTTGAGGAGAAATTTTTCAAAAGACCTAGCTTAATTAAAATATCCATCTATTTTACATCATATTTATAAAGACAATAAAACTCACTAACAGATTTTAATTTAACAATGTAGTATATCTGAAATACAACTGAACTTATGGTAGCTCCTGAGTTTGATTCACACCATTAAAGATTTGACCTTGAAGTATTTCATCTACAGGAGTCATCAAGATAACTGAACTACTAGATGTAATAATAATTAGTGTGATAAGCTTGCCAGTAAGGCTGAATATATTGCAGTACAAAAGAGGAGACTAAAAAGAAAAGCATTAGTACTTTACTGCTAAAAGACTTCCTGATTTTTACAGATACAATTACTTCTTCTTACAGAATACATTTCTTTGGCTCATTCTGGGAAGTGCTCATGATGTAATTTAGTCTGATGCTTAATAGGAAATGTGATTTTAATGTGGCTATCAGATGCCTTTTGATGCATGCCACTGATTACATACAGTCCGGTAATATCAACAAAAGAATTTTTATTTGCAGTATAAGAAGTTTCTCTGTAATATACTTTATTACACAAGAACATATAACTTTTTGCTTGATGTCAGCTTAATATGCACCCAATATTTAGTTGCTAACGCAGTTAAGACTAAACAATTTTCATATAAAATATGGCATCAGAAGAAATTTTTCAATGCATTTCTTTAAATATTTGGATCTCAATGCTTTCAGGAATTCTAGCTGATATTTACACAAAGCATTGTGAACAGAATACTAGGTTTTTATCTGAAGTATATCTCCATCTAAAGGCTTCAGAATGTACTGTATATTTGTCTTGTAGACAAAATCTGATCTGTCTGGCTTTATGACATTTTTTAAACCAGTGAAGCAAAAAAAAATATTCTACATTTGTAATTTACTACACAACGAACTTTTAAACAATAACATTTTAAAATATTTTGTCACCACGGAGTTTAAATAAAACATTGACAATAAAGTAGTTTATTATATTTCTTGTCAACAGAATTAAAATGTAATTGTTTGTCTTAAATTTAATCATTAACTTTTCAGCTAGCACTAGGATTCTAGGAGGACAAAACACCACTCATCTACATATATACTTACACCACAACATGTACTTTTGTTTAAATAACTGAGTTTGTGAGTGGTGCCAAAAGTTAGGATACTTAAAGTTGGGGCAGCATTTTTGCCCTGTCACATATTTCGAATTGTATATCCTTATTATACATATGTCACTGTAACATTAGCCCAGGTGATTATGACAACTCTTTTTAGGTAATTATATATTTGGAGAAACACAGTAATTTTGGAAAACAACTTGAAAATTACTGAGATCTAGTCTGAATTAACATCCTTAAAAATAACATCCTTAACATGCTTAAAAATAACCTCATATAATGGGGTTTTTTACTCCAACACTAAATTGTTCTTAGTTTAAAGAATATTGACCAAGACATGTTGGAACTGCTACAGTATTATGTCAATCCAGTAGTTACATAAGTCTGGGCACAAATGAAAAAAAATCATTAAGAAATTCTGTACAAAAGAATGCCTATGCATTTTCCATGCAATAGTGTAAGGCTTCAGGGGGGGAAAGTTTTGCAAATTTTCACTTTAAAAATTACTCTGTTTTGAGGAAAAAAGGGTAAAAATCTTTCTAAAATGAACATTTCTAGGATTTGTTTCCCTTTCTGTAGGCAAAAACAACTGAAAGTAAGCTAGGGTTGGAGAAGTTTTTTAAAAAGTGCTATTGGGCTGAGACCTTGTATGCCCTGTTAGTGAGTTTCTATGGCAGAGATACAATATAAAACCCTGAAGGCAGAGAATTATAATGGAAGCTTAGACTGCCTCCTTAACTATAGTGGCATGAATAGCCAACTTTAATAATGCATTCCTTTTCATTGTAGAAGAGAAATGCTGCATAACCAACCTAATTTTTTCTTTATGTAGTGTACTGTGTGATTGCTAAATTAGTGCATAATGTATTTGTAATATTTATAGTACCAACATTTAGTTAAATAACGTTTATGTAAGATTTATGTTGATTTTTTCATTTCTCATTTAATGGCAGATTATGAAGACTGTTTCATAAAGATAATTCTCCATTTAAATTCATCAGGCCATTAAATATTAAAATTATGTTTCTGATGCAATCTAGAACAAATTTGTCCAGCTTCAGTGATTATTTGCATTCATAAAAATTAGGCTTGATTAATAAAATGTAAATGCTTGATTAAGCTGACATTTTCATGTTTCAGTTGTGATTTATTAAAATGAGCCCATCCCCTGGTCTGGTTGGGTAAGATCGTTTACTTTTCTTCTTTACATATATGTAGTATTTAAGGAATAAACACTTAGCTCCATAAAAAGAGGAATGGTTCTCATGCTGCCTGTGGTCTCTATGTTCCGAAGGAGCCCAAAGTGAGTATACAGGTTGGAACCCATCTATAAAGGATTTTTTTAGCCAATCACTGTGCTGTTGAGAGTATAAGCTGAGAACAGGTTATATTTTTGTAGAAGTCAGCAACCAAGGAGACAAGTTATAGAAGACTAATTTTGTGAAATAACCTTTGTGCACTTTCCTGCACTGATGAAAGAGTTTTGAATGTCATATGTCTCAAGCAGAACCAATGTCAGGATTAGAGTCGCAGCCCATCTTACTGTATACAGGAGAACTAGAGCATTGTATTGTGAGATAGCAAGCTATTGTTTGGTGAATATGCTGAATATGCAGCACAACTGTTGCTGTGCAATCCTAAACAGTATTGTACAGTGAAAGCAACTCTGTTTTTCCCTTACCTTTATGGGATTACAAAACAAAAGCTAGTTTATATATACGTATTTATATGTGAACCTGAAGATTTTTATTCTCTGGCTACCACTACCATTTATGCTTTTTTAAATACAAGGCAGCTTTTCCTAATGAACTAATGTGCTAATCCCAGATCTATCAGCAACTCTCTATGATACCTGGGGCAAACAACATAACCCCAGTGTTTCTCCATCTATTAATAGAGACAATACTATTTATCATCTTCATAGGTTTGTTGTGAGAATTAAATTAGGTAATGTTTGTAAAGCACAATAAAGAAGAAAAGCACTAGATATGTTGCCTGTTTGCCAAGGCAATAAAAATATCAGTTCTTTGCTTCCCTCTCTCTTTGTTCTCCTTCAATAGGCCAAGTGGTCTGTCATTGTGTCATGCTCTGCTACTCTGTACATAGTATATGGAGGCCCAAAACAGATTAGAAGTGAAAAAGGAGATCTTTTATTGGAGTAAAGTTTCACATAGAAAATTAATCAGGCTGCATCTTGGAAAAAGCTTCCTTGCATCCACCCACAATGCCCTGGAGCATGCTCACTATAGCCTTAGGGCTTCTAACAGTAAATAGCTATTCTCACATTGGCCACCTGGTGGCAATAAGCATAACAAAAATACTTACAACATTACATTTGACATGAACTACCTGAGCTGGTCCCATGTAGAGGCAACACTTCCTACCAGTGACTGACTGACAGGAAGTGTTACTTCCAAAAATACAGATTCAGTGAAGCTGACTAGGAGGGGTGGACAGCAAGGTAGAAAGTGTACCAGAAATAGATACCACTTTGTTTCATACTGTCCCAGGATTCAACATCATTCATCCTTTAATGTTGCCACCTGGGCTCCTTTTCATTCTGCTTCCATTCCAAAATCTTTTGCAACTTAAAAATAACCTGACAAAAGTATTTCTTCTCTTTTGTCCAGTCTCTTTCTGGTTTTCTAACAGTGAGCCTTCATCTTGTGTGTGCGTTCATTTTCATAAAGATGTTCTAGGAGGAGAATTGCTAAGTTGAATAGAAATTATTTTAGTGGGGGAGATATTCAAGGGCATGCTTATTGACAGGAGAAAATGTGAGCTTGTGTGTAGTGTTTCTTTAAATAAAGCAAAAAACAAGGAAGAGGCAGCTAGGAAGGGTTTCAGACAGAACCTTTGCAGTGAAAGAGAGAAAGAAAAGCACTAAGAATAATACTATTTTACTTATTCTACTAAAGTTCCTCATTCAGTGTTAAAAGAAAGTGATTCTTTCTGTGATACTTTACAATTGTCACGACATGATGTAAAAAGTTTACTTAGTTTGGACCACATGTATTGCTGTGAGACCCTAGTACCACTAGTACTCGGACCACAGCCTTAGCAAAAGGAAACAGTCACATTTAGATGAGACCTAAAGCTAATGAACAGAAGTCTACACCTTTCATTTTTATTAATTCAAGTGAATCAGCTGGACAAAATCCTCCTTAAAGCAGATGACCTGGACAAATGGTGAAGCTCATGTGATTCATCTGCATCTATAACTTATTTAATATTCATTCTTCTTTATGCAGATCAAAATGGTGCAAAAATGTGTGTAGTGTTAAAGACTGCTTAACAATAGTTGAACAGGATTGTTTAAAAAGTGGAAAGATTGTTTAGAAAGATGGGAGAACGTAATGTTTCTTTAAATCTGTGGAAGCTCTACAGTGATAAGGCTAACCTTAGCTGTGGGCCACAAAGGTGACTACCTAACGTGCTGAATTTGTGGTGGTGCAGTTGTGTGTATTCTAGGGTTACCATTCCTCCGGATTTACCCGGACATGTCCTGCTTTTTGTGTTAAAAATAGCATCCGGGGGGGAATTTGTAAATCACTAAAAATGTCCGGGATTTCCCCTCCATGCAGAGCGAGGCGCGGCTGGGAGGGCTGCAGGAAATTCAGCCGCTCGCATGGGGCTCTGGCAGCCAGAGCCCTTCCCCCGCAGCTTGCCGGGCTGGACTCCGGAGCAGCTGTAGAGCTCCTCCTCCCCACCCCCCCTTCCCTGCATTCTGAGCTGGCCGGCCTGCCGGGCCGTTCGCATCGGGCCTCGGCAGCTCCTCCTCCCCTGCTGCCCAGCGCCCCGCTCCGGCAGCACTGGGTGGGGTGGGACCGGGTTGTGTGTTGCGCTGGGGAGCGCAGCCACGTGTCCGGCTCCGCACAGAGCCCAACACCATGTTCTGAGCGGCAGGGTAAGGGGGCCAGGGGGCAGGAGAAGGGGCAGGGAGATTTTGGAGGGGGCAGTCAAGAGACGGGGGGGGGGGGGAGTACGTGGGGGGGGTCTTGGGGGGGGGGTGGAGAAGGTTTTGGGCAGTCAGGGTACAGGTAGGGGGTAGGGTCCTGGGGGGCAGTTAGGGTGGGGGAGTCTTAGGAGGGGGCAGTTAGGGGACAAGGAACAGGGAGGTTTAGGTAGGGGGTGGGGTTCTGGAGGGCAGTTAGGAGCAGGGGTCCCAGGAGGGGGCAGTCAGGGGACAAGGAACGGGGGGAGGGTTGAGGGTTCTGAGGGGGGCGGGAAGTGGGAGGGGCAGGGGCGGGGCTAGGGCGGGGCTCCTCCCATCCTCTTTTTTGCTTGCTGAAATATGGTAACCCTAGTGTATTCTTTTGGGGAAAAGTTCCTTGCTCCTTGGAGGCACTGCAGCAGCCACTACCCTGAGTAAACGCAGGAGTATGGCTGTCCTACTGGTGGGGTGCAAGAAGTGTTGCTACTGCTGTGAGTCCTTGACTCTGAGTGGGGGCAGTTCTTCCTCCCCCAGTCTTTCTCCCTTCCTGATGCATTTTTGCTTTGGTCTTACTTGGTGTATGTTGGTGGCAGCTTCTGGGATTAGAAGAAAATGTCAGAGTGATCATTGACATTGGGCAGGACAGTGGTAAGTGCCACCATGGAGGACAAACCTAGCCAAAGCTGGCACAGGTGTTGGTGACACAGCCAGTGGAGGCCAATGGGGCAACCAGGAGGATGTCTGTCTGCTGCGGTGACCCTAGGGCAGCATGAGCTGCTGGTAGGGCATAAACATGGGGTAGTAACTGCAGAGCACCTGGACAGGGGATGAGAGTCCTGATCAGAGAATCTATGAAGCAAGTGGGCCTTTGGCCACTGAGTAACCAGTGACAGGCCCCCAGAGTGACAGTGCCCTTCAGACAGGAGCCCATATAATGGGGAAGCAGTTCCATTTTTCCAGCAGGCTACTTCTCCTGCTGCCAACTTTACTTTGGGATCCTTTGTTGTCTTCTCTGCACACCTAGTCCCACCAAGATTACTTCTCTGCTCTGGGCTCCTGCACCTGCAGAAGCGCCCAGTACTCCTGAAGTAAAATTGTCAATCTGCTACCATGCAAGACTCAAGGAAAAAGCTGAAGCCCTGTCTCCCCTATCTTTCATCACAGGAAAGGAGGAGGGATGCAAGGAGTGTCATCATCTGGAGAACAAGAACAAAGGAGTACAACAAGGGCACTTTTGTGGGGTTTAGTGGGAAAATAATTATTAAAGAAAACCTATGCAAGTCAGATGGAGTTGAGGGTTGGTGATAATGAATTAAAATTGGGGTGCATATATGTAATTTTGCCAAGGACACCAAAACATCTAGCTCCAGCCCTGTCCGCTGAAGCATTGAGAGAAAAGTTCCTTCTTCAGTGTTGGAACATAGCAACTCTGTGATAATTCACCACTGCCATGTGATAGGAAAGTAATCAAACAAGGTGTTAGGGGAAGCAGAAGGTAGAGCTGGAGACAATGACAAGACAGGCAGTACTCTCAAGTGAACCAGCAACCATAAAGATGTTGTGTATGAGTGCATGAAATGGAAGCAAGTCAGCATCCATTTATGATTGGACATATTAGCCTGCCTACCCCCTTGGCATTTTAGTTCACAGCAGATTTGCAATGTTTGTATATACTAATCTGTGGGTCTTTTGAGCAGAAACTGACCAGTATCATATGCCAAAGAATTATGTAGGAACTAGAATTTAACCTCCCAAACTCATTGTGTTTACAATTTATCAAAAGCCAGACTAAGTGGCAGGTTAACCTAGCTCACACACAAATTATCTGGGTGTGACTTGTGTTGTAACAAAATTCTTCAGATCATCTGACAAGAGAAGAAAGGATTATGTCACAACAGAATAAGCACCAATGTACTACAAAAGGGTTGGCACCTATGAGGGCAGAGAAAATGATTCCTGTGCTGCAAAAATATTCTAAGAAGGATGACTTAAGGTTGGTTCATCTCTCATATCCAGATATCTACTCAGCAAATTATTTCATTGATCTGCAGTAGAGTACAGTCTCTTATGCTTCAGTTGGTTAGACAATTGAGATTGGCATGTAGTAGGGGTATTAAAAATCACAAAGAACTCCCCAGTTGTTCTCCTTTCAAGATTACCAATGTGTCTGATTATTTTTCATTCATATTAGACAAGTTTAAATAACAGTTCTTTATTAATGAGTATAAATTCATGTGCTGGGAGTTGAGCATTTAAAAACACTAATTAATAATAAATATACTTTGCTCTTACAATTTACAGAACCTTTACCTTGACAATCTCAAAGCAATTTACAAAGGTGGGGGATATGCTTAGTTTACAGATAAGTACTAAGTGACTTGACTGAGGGCACACAACAAGTCACTGCGAGAGCCAGAAATAGAACCCAGATATTCCGATTTCCAGGACATTCTCTATCCAAGACAGCACATTGCTTCACTAATCAGTTATTTTTTTCATTGTGTAGTAATTTAGAAGGCAGAAATATTCTTGATGATACTTTGTAAAATTTCCACATGATACGTGTTAGTGAGCTCAGCTAAGACCATCACGTAAAGATTTGTGACCTATCTTGAAAGCCATCTGACAAGTCTGCAGTTCTTAGTGGAAGAGAGGAATTTTGGCAGAATCAGCACTTTTTAATTTCAGTAACTAAAAAAAATTTCAGACTATAGTTTTTATAAGCTTTCAACGGGGCTACACACACACACACGAACAGTTTTCAAAAGATTTGTTTGCCCTTCCCTAACCAGTAAAATAACCAAACATACACACCAGCTTTGAGGACAGAGCATGCTCTAATGCATTTTTAAAATTAGTTTCAACAAAAGTAGAAACATTTATTGAACAGCTGGAAAAAACGTTCCATCATGGCTAGGAAGAACTGTCCATCAAGCATCATGAACTGAAATGTTTTTGAAAGGCCATTGTATTTAAGTAGAGAAATTCAGTTTCTGAAACAAATTCAGTTTTAAAATCTTGTCTTAGTATAAGTTAAAAAACAAGTACAAGTATGTGCTTAAAAAAGTAAATACTTACTGTATCATGTTGCGTGTTATCTTTCCCCGATAGGATCAAGAAATAGTTCCATGCCAACAGTAACAACAAAGCAAGCGGAATCATGTAGAGCTCAAAGTTCCAAACCACAAAAAGAAAAAGCTAAAAGATAGAGGAGAGATAAATGATTAAACTCTAAATTTATTCAAAGTAAGGAGAAGTACATTAAACAAATCTAAACAAAACAACACACTCACTCTCTCTGAACAGAGACCAGGAATGATTGGTTAATGTGGCTGAATGCGCAACTGAAACCACAAGTTTGAAAGCTACTACACCTCTGAAAATCAGTGGCGACATGACAAATTTGATATAAAGCATCAAACTAAATATATACAAAAGGAAATATAAAACATTCCAAAAATTTGAAAATATTTGAATAAATAGCAATAACAATAAAGGATCAGAAATACTTTAATAAAGATTTTGTTTAACTTAAAAAAACAAACAAACAAACAAACAAAAAACATTCCCAGGGTTTATTAAGAGTGTCTTTTTGGGGCACAGCTTTCAGCTAAAAATACTAAAGAAAAGGTGAACAAGATGACACTTGTACACATACACCTCTACCCCGATATAACGCGACCTGATATAACACAAATTCATTTATAACACAGTAAAGCAGTGCTCCGGGGGGAGGGGGGGGGCTGCGCACTCCGGCGGATCAAAGCAAGTTCGATATAACGCAGTTTCACCTATAACGCAGTAAGATTTTTTGGCTCCTGAGGACAGCGTTATATCGGGGTAGAGGTGTATTTGTTGAGATTTTTCTCTTCTTGTAATAGACTTCCAGCTCTCACAACTAACATTTTTAAAACTCTAGAATTAAGCGATCTAAAATTACTTGCTTGATTTTCCTCTCACATGACAAAAATGGTAGCTGAAAATACTATGGTAAACGATACTATTGCTGAACCTGCTCCCAGTCTTCAGCATCATGTATTGGTAACACTACATGCTTTTCTTCCAAATACTATATTCAAGCCTTGCACTTCCTTACATTTCTTCTGCTTTCTAAAATTAATCAAGTGCAGTGTCCCAGAACTATGGCAAACCCAAACCAAAACATAGCTACTAGAGCAGAGGTTCTCAAATGTCATTGTGCCGTGACCCCCTTCTGACAACAACAATTACTACATGACCCCAGGAGGAGGGACCGAAGCCTGAGGCTGCCCGAGCCCCACCCCGTGCAGGTGGGCCAAAGTCGAAGCCCAAGGGCTTCTACCTCAGGCAGGAGGCCTGTAACCTGAGCCCTGCCACCCAGGGTTGAAGCCCTCTGGCTTTGATTTGGTCCCAGGCGGTGTGGCTCGGGCTTCAGCCCTGGGCCCCAGCAAGTCTAATACCAGCCCTGGTAACCCCATTAAAATTGAGTCACGAACCACTTTGGGGTCCTGACCTACAGTTTGAGAACCGCTGTACTAACTCAAACTAAAAAATGGCTCCTTTTTCTCATTCCTATACTTTAGGTACATTTTGGTTTGATCAAGAACTAAAAAGGGATTTTAATAATCCCTTAAAATTGAGGATTATGTTTAATAGAGCCAAAACAGAACATCGGATCATAAAAGACTAATGCAAATACCAGTGTAAAAACCTACATTTTTAAGAAATCCACACTACCAGATCAATTAACTTGCCTTCTTCCGTCCTACGGCCACCAAATGGCCTGTATATGAATGTCTTGGGAGATTGCAGGACAAGCTTGATAGCTATTGAAATTTTTGCAACGGAAAGGTGTTATGTGGTATCATACAATTAAAGGGGTATTGGCACTTTTGATACTCATTACTGCATTTGGGAAATCTGTATGTTGTTCAGGTTATTTAGTTTAAAAGGAAATCTATTAGAAGTAGTGTTGAATAAGAAACAAGTTTTAAGAGAATTCCAGAGATCTGTAAGAATTACTTATGAGAGAATTCTTCTAAGGATTTACTAACATACATTTTGAGAGGAACATTTACAGGAGTGTGATTTAGCAAGATCAACTCAAGTCAGCTTAAAACATGAATCTCCAGCTCAGAAAAGAAACTCACCTCTATTCGCTCAGAAAAAGGCTTGAGTGAATAGGTAAGAACATAAGAGCGGCCATACTAGGTCAGCCCAAAGGTCCATCTAGCCAAGTATTCTGTCTTCCAACAGTGGCCACTGCCAGGTGCCCCAGAGGGAATGAACAGAACAGGTAATCATCAAGTGATCCATCCCATTGCCTGTTCCCATCTTCTGGCAAACAGAGGCTAGGGACACCATCCCTGCCCATCCTGGATAATAACCATTGATGGACCTATTCTCCCTGGACTTATCTAGTTCTTTTTTGAACCCTGTTATAGTCTTGGCCTTCACAACATCCTCTGGCAAGGAGTTCCACAGGTTGATGGTGCGTTGTGTGAAAAAATACTTTCTTTTGTTTGTTTTAAACCTGCTGCTTATTAATTTCATTTGGTGGCCCCTAGTTCTTGTGTTATGAGTAGTAAATAACACTTCCTTATTTACTTTCTTCACACCAGTCATGATTTTATAGACCTCTATCACACCTCCCCCATAGTCCTCTCTTTTCCAAGTTGAAAAGTCCCAATCTTATTAATCTCTTCTCATATGGAAGCCATTCCATACCTCCAATCATTTTTGTAGACTTCGATAGGAGCTCTGGAAGTAAACTCTGACAGACAGGGGAAAACAAATTCCAGAGACTGCCTGTTGTGAACTGCCCCTGCCTGCAGATGTCTCTACCCTTAATTTTAAATCTGGTGACCGGCAGATGGAGAGAAGTAATTTCTAAAGAAAGACCCAACTGCATATGGCTTTGTAGAATAAAAACAACACCCTGAAACAAATTGGTGACCAGTTCCGTCTATGGAATACAGACGTAATGTGCTCCTGGTCTTCAAGGGTAGTCCCAAGCAGAGTTCACTATAATAATGCACTCTAGTAAGAAGACAGACATAGTTAACTATGGCAAAGCCCACATGTGGAGGGAAAGGGTGTAAGCTCCTAATTTGATGCAAATGAAAGCAAGCATTATTGGTTACTGCTGCAAGCTCTGAATCCATGCATGAAAACAAAGGACTCTTAGGCTAGAAACCTTTAACAATACGCAGACATTTCCAATGAATACAAAGAGTAGATATACATTGCCATCTCGTTTAAATGATTTTCCTGACCCACCAGCACTATTTCCATCTTGTCTGGGATGAGCTTCAACCAGTTTTCTCATTAAAACACCTGTCTCAGTCAGACACTAGTAAAGCAAGAACACCACATTTGCTATGAAAATGAAATGAATGGCTATGGGAAATCAGCATAGTGATAGGACTGCAGCTCAATCTGCTTCACTATCCCACCCCGCCATTAGAAAAATGCACAATAAATAAGACATGCAACAAACTAAAAACTCCCAATATTAGAAAGAGACTAACATACATGAATATCAGGGGCAAAATGATGAAAAAAAAATAGGGGTATTTTTCAGTTCCCACAGACAAAGCATCTTACAACTATTTAAAAAAGAAAAAGCTGTGTATGTGAATCTATTCCTTTAATTTCATTTCACCCATGAAAGGGAAGGGAAACTACATATTCCTCCATTAAACAAGTACAGATAATACAAGAATGAAACAGGTGGAAAAGAAAAGGAAGAAGGATGAAAGGTTCCTGGGCCCTACCCATACCTGTAAAACATCCAATGGACTATATCTGCTATGATCTCTTCTAAAGAAATAATGGGTCCTCTCAAGCTTAAAAGAAAAAAAAAGGATCTTCATTACTACTGAAACAAGCCAACTATTTTAAGGGAGGAGTGGGTGTCCCAAAGGTTACAGTTTAATATAGCTGCCATTTCCTGCATAGGATACTACACAGGAGGATTTTTTCCTTCCTTTCCCCCTGCTGACAAGGATTTCAAGAGCATAGGCATGAACCCGTCAGTTACAACATCACACCAGTTGATACCCTTAGTGAGATATATATGCATAAAATGATTATTCAGTGAGACACGTGATACTACCCTAGTGTACCACACTTCAAAAAATAATTTAAGTTGGAATATTGAATATCCTATTCTTTTGCAAACTATAGTATTTTAAAAAGAAATCTCATCCAAAATGATTAACACTTCCTACTGTTCAGGAAAAAAAAAAGCCTGCCCTTTCAGGCTAGCAGCTGTGGATCATTAGCTTTCCAGTGATGAGGTGTGTTTGATGAGTATTTTTCTTTCTAATTAAGAAACGAGATTCTCTATTTGACTCTCTTCAGACAGAAGTGAAGAGAAAGCAATCTGCCTATGTGGAAAGGCCATATCCTACAGAACAATTATTTCAGATGTCTTTATCTACTCCCTTCTAATTTCATTTCTTTTTTTTTTAACTGAACCCACATTTGCACCCAAGCCTTCACAGCATTTACCTATTTGTCACCTAAGCCTGCCCCTATTATATTACCCCTATTTTTTACTATAATTAAACATGTATCAGACATTTTACCACTAGGAAAGGAAACTGAGAAATAGTCAAGTAAGTCCTAGATACTATGGCCCATATATCTTCAGCTACAGCTAAAGGTGCAGGGAGGGAAGGTACAAGTGTGGTTGTAAACTACCTTTGTATTCCCCAAGCCTGGGTTGGCTGTGCTAGGCTAGTCCTTCAGGATAAATTACATTAGAAAACTGAGATTAAGGCATGATCATGCTATCTTCATTAATACATGTAATTTTTACTCCAATGAAAAATTTCATTGATTTAAGTGGTATTTCTCTCATAAGTCAGGGTCGCATTATTGGGTCCTTAAGGACTTACCCCAAACTTCATATAGAGTCTTTGCCACAGCCAGGAACAGAGCCTATGTTTGTGACTCTGAGTCCTGTGCTTTAATCATAACATCACCCTTCCCCCTTTAAGCTTAAAATTCTTGTGGGTATTATTCTTTTCTCATGTTTTTGGACTCTTGGATGTTTTCTCAAAAAATGGAAAGAAAACCTACATAATGTATTGTTTGGGTCTCCTATCTACATGCTGTAGGTTTCGAGGCTTCAATGAAATAGTGTATGTTCTCTGCACTGTAAAACACTGAAAGAATTGTTTCAGTTGAACTTGGCCTGTAGTCAGCTGCCTGATCCATTAAAAAACAAAAACAAAAACAAAAAAACCAAAACCACACACACACACACACACACAAGGAATGTAAGTACTGCCTTTGGTGGTTAATTCCCATCTCACCCTCGCTGATATTTTTATTTTTAAAAAAGCATTTTCTTCCACTTCATTGGATCCCATGCATCCTGCAAGTGTAAATGTAAACATTATATTTGAGTCAGAGCATGCACATTCAGAAGGGCGTGGAGAAAATGAGCTTCGTAAGCAAATATTAAAATACTCCTACGTTTTTCAGGCTGATTACCTGAACACAAGGTCTATGTGAAATTCAAAAGGTCTGAACCTTAGCCTAGCTATCTACATCTACAGTATGCAAAAGTAGCCTGGAAAAAGAGTGAAAGCGTGGTGTGATAGTTAAAGAAAAGTATCAGGAGCCATCCCACTCTCAAATTTGCAATGTGACCTTGGATAAGTCACTTAACCTCTTACCTCAGCTTCCCCCATTTAAAAATGCCTCTTTGGAGCCCTGAAAGTGTTCTAAATCCTTTGAGGAGCTATAAATACAGTAAGCATTAACACTTACAGGAACAAACTATTGTGAGATTTCCTATATTTTCCCCCTTTCAGTGCTGTGGAAATGTACTCCATTTCACTGCGATCTGGATTTTTTCCCCTTTCATCCTGCCTAGAACCAGGAAATGCAGAGGCTTCCAAGATGAAAAATAATTTCATAAATGTTAAGTAACCTTTTATTTTAACCTAAAGAAGCGTTAAGTTGAGGTTTAGTTCAAGCTTTAAGTGAAGTTTCAGGTCAATTCTTATTTTAATCCAAGCCCTGATGAGCCCTTTGGCATATTAAAAATTATGTTGGCTATCTAGTTAGAATACTTTGGTGCAGTATAAAGAAAAACAGTTGATATCAAAGTTAACATTTCTTAACAGACGGGACAGTTCTGGTCTTGGTTTTTGCATGCTGAGAGCTTGTATTATAAGTCAATAGTTATATTACATTTAAATTCTTTCATGTAAGCATGGTTTGACTCCAGCTATTAAAGAAGCAAGTATGAGAATTAGATACGACTCATTTGATGTGTTTCAACCCACCCAATCTTCTGTAGAAACATCTCTATAGCTAAATGGACTTATTTCACCCGAACAACCTCAAAGACGATGCTATCATCCAATCATAACATAATGTAGGTTACCTGTGTCTTGACAAGTTTGTCAGCACCAATAAAACCTGCCAGCTAGAGGCTTGAAAGATTTTTATTTAAATTTAGATTTTCCCCCCACTTACAACTTGTACTGACATTTCACATCATTTTATAGAAGTCAAAGAAGAAAGTGCTATGACTTTGCTTTGAGGACACTGACAATTCCAAAAAAGCGAGCCCCAGAGTCTGTGAATACAAGCATCACATTAACAGCACGTGAATTACAGATGTAAAATTCATACCACTTATGACTTTCATATAGCAAAAGTTAGATGGAAATAAAAACGACATATTTACAAAGGAATCTGTAAATATTCACAAAATGTTGACTCTCTCTTGGGTCACTAAAAACAACGAGTAGTCCTTGTGGCACCTTAGAGACTAACAAATTTATTTGGGCATAAGCTTTCGTGGGCTAGAACCCACTTCATCAGATGCATGGAGTGAAAAATACAGGAGCAGGTATAAATACATGAAAGGATGGAGGTGTGAGTAACAGTAGGGAGAAATTGGTATTGGGGAAATTGAGTTTAGGTTTTGCAATGACCCAACCACTCCCAGTCTTTATTCAGGCCTTATCTGATGGTATCCAGTTTGCAAATTAATTCCAGTTTTGCAACTTCACGTTGCAGGTTCTCCTACTGGTTTTTGAATGTTATGATTCCTGATGTCAGAAACATTCAAAAACCAGTAGCTTCAATCTCTCTGGTCACTCAACAACAGACCTAAAAGTGGCAATTCTTCAACAAAAAAAACTTCAAAAACAGACTCCAACATGAAGTTGCAGAACTTAATTTCTCCCTACTGTCATTCACACCTTCTTGTCAACTGTCTGTAATGGGCCACTCTCTTACCACTTCAAAAGTTATTTTTCCTCCCTTGGTATCCTGCTGTTAATTGATTTATCGCGTTAGACTGACCTCACACTTGGAAAAGCAACCCCCTTTCATGTATTTATATCTGCTCCTGTATTTCCCACTCCATACATCTGATGAAGTGGGTTCTAGCCCATGAAAGCTTATGCCCAAATAAATTTGTTAGTCTCTAGGGTGCCACAAGGACTCCTTGTTGTTTTTGCTGATACAGACTAACACGGCTACCACTCTGAATCTTGGGTCATTCTCTCTTTCACTTTAGATTTTCTACCTGGCTACTATCACTAATACAGCTCAGAAATTCTTAAGCCTGGTTCACTGAAAAGATCAGCGTATGCAGGTCTACTGCTATTCTGGACTGAAGTTCAATACATATTTGTTCTCTCAGATTTACAAAACACACAATTAAGAGAAATTGGTATTACTCTGCCTGTGACAAATACACTGATATCAAGTAACGACTTCCCTACAAAGATACATTAGTGACTAGATCAAAGAAACTCCTCAGAATAAGGCTATTAGGTTCATCAAAGCTTGTCCCTTTTTAGTACTCCATTTCCCCAACAGAGTCTCAAATTTTTTCTTGAATGACCCATGTCTTTGTCTCTGCAACATTACCTAGCAAATCATTCTATACATTAATTATTTTTAAGTGAAAAAGTGCTTTTAATGCCTCTCCTCAATTTGTTTTTGTTTTACTTTTCCATGTGCATCTTAAGTAGAGTTACTGTTTTCAGTGCAGCACTGATGCAGGGGTAATCACTGTCTAAAAGATTCAAGGCATTATATAAATCAGTTATATCCCTGTTAAGTGTCTGATTTTTCTCTAGGCTATACAAAATGCAGCTTTTTAAGCCTTCCCTCATTGCTCATGCCTTCTAGGTTTGAGATCAATCTAATTCTTCTTGCCTCTTAAGCTTCCTCAATGACTGTTTAACACAATTACAGAACTGAACATGCTATTTCATTTCAAAGTGCCTTGATACAAAAGGTATCATTTCTGTACAATACACTTTACATTTTAGACACATTTTCTAAATACTTAAATCTATTTTATAACATTGTCTCTATATTTTTACATAGGAATTTACTGCTTTACAATTTCAGCAGGTTCTTCTGTAGTTTTCTCACTGATAGGAGGAGGTATTGAATGTGGAAACGACTAAATATGTTTGACTTTACTAGACCTGCAAAATTAAAGTTTTTTTTTCCGCGTAATAACCCAGCTGAAAATCCTTTTGAATTATTTACCTATCTCTATGTGCTCACTGCAATAATCAAATATACATGATCAGCAAATATAACCAATTTAGAACTTAGCTACACACAAAAGTTGCAACACTTTGTGCTGCTTTAACTATACTGATATAGCTAAACTCCCCTCCAACCCAGCATGGAAAGGGAATAATCAGTATAAAATACCTTTATACGAGTATAACTGTGCCCACACTAGGGGTTGTACCTGTTAATTATTATACAATCACACGCCTAACCAACACAATTATGCTGGTACATCATCTGTAGGTAGTCCAGGCCTGGGTTTGTCTCATCTTACTGTTGTAACTCCTTAGGCCTGGTCTACACTTAATATACCTATGTTGGGAAAAGCCCTAGTATAGATACAGTTATACCAATCTGACTGTTCTTATACCATTTAACTGCATCCACACCAGAGGATTTTGCTGGGTCAGCTATACTGGTATAGCCAGCAAAACCCTTCTAGTGTAGACAAGGTTTGACATAATAATGTTGGGTGAAATTCACAAGGCTTTTGTAATTGTGTGGAAACTCTATGGGGGCTGACTTAAAACTTCGGGCAAGCTGTAGAAATGCAATATTACTCTTCTGTGGCCATTATTCCAGCAATATAGATTGGAGGAATCTTGGTGAGTTCCTTCAGGCTGTTAAAGAAAAGATTTTTTTCAACTCAACCACAGTCCCAACTAGAAGAGGATCTGTAGCTTCTCACCCATGCTAGCTACTCCATTCCTTCTGCCTGGTCAGTTTCCATCTGCCTCTTCATTGTCACTGGCTTTTCCACCAAGCCCCAAATTGTATCCTATCATAGAATTCCTCCCCATCCCCACTCATTTACCCAGTGGGCCTTTATCCCAAAACCCATCATTAAGGACACAGCAAAACTACATGGCATTTCAAAACAGGAAATGAAGAAACTGTACAATTATGGAAACCTCCACTTTGACTCTTGAGGGATACTGCTCAACTTCTCTTCCTGTATCTGAAATAGCCAGTGACTATCCAAATATGGAAAAATAAATGAAATACCTGCCGAGATATTTCCTTTTTCCCTGAAAAAAAAATTGAATTTTCTACTTCTAAAAGTTACCATATGCATAAATTTAAATTTATTAAACACCTTTATTATTACTAGAAAAGGCACATATTCTAACGTAAAGAATTTCCATTCAAATGTACAGAGCATCAGGATATGCAGGGTAAGTCTAGCTGCTGTACAAGCAAATTTTGTGGTTGCATTTGGTAAACAGGTAAATGTATACTTTGCTGGATGTACAGTCAATGTTGACATTTAAGCAGTAGTAATTAGGATTCAAAGTCACCTGGTTAAGAGGAAAGCGGGCAGTCTAACCCTTTCTTTGTAGTTTTGCTTCAGTCTGTCTGTACACTAAGATACTTTCTAAGAAGAGAGTATAGAAAATTATGCAATATGTCCTAAAATCCGATTTCACAGATCAGATTTGATTTGCCCTTAAACAGAGCTCTTCTGGGAGATACTCAAGGCCAAATTTTCAGATTAGACTTATCCTGCAGTTTTGCTCCCACAAATATTTGTTGGTGGCGTTAGGTCAGTTGGACATGTAAGTACCTGGTTGCTTCTACAAATTGGTTACTTTGATCGTCAGGGGATTTTAATTGTTTCTACAAAGTACTGCTTTTCCAAATCTGGCCATTCATGCAGACCCCAAACTTTGTATCATTAACCTTCCTCCTCCCCCCAAAGAGAAGTCAAGTAGGAAACCAAATTTTTTAAAATCCACAAGAGTTTCTCTTTATTCAAATTTTACTATATGTGGATTTGTTTAAATTTCCCTGTGATTTTTTTTTTATTTTCAATATTAGGCCCATCCTGCTAGGTGCTGATTGCCATTAACTCTCATTTGTCTTAAACTCATTTGGAATCATGTGGATTTATTTTCATGGACCTGCTCCATTTTACTGTTATGGGATGCCTAGAACATTGGCTAGGAGTAACTGCTAAATAAACGAACAGTGCTAAAGATTTGTTGACTTTCCATTCTCCCAAAATACTTAATATCTGTGGCCTGGTCTACACTAGGCTTTTATGTCGAATTTAGTGCCGTTATATCGAATTAACCCTGCACCCGTCCACACCACGAAGCTATTCAGTTCGACATAGAGCTCTCTTTAAATCGATTTCTGTAAACCTCCCCAACGAGAGGAGTAGCGCTAAATTCGACATGGCCATGTCGAATTAGGCTAGGTGTGGATGGAATTCGACGCTAATAGCTCCGGGAGCTATCCCACAGTGCACCACTCTGTTGACGCTCTGGACAGCAGTCCGAGCTCGGATGCTCTGACCAGCCACACCCCGGGAAAATTTGAATTCCTTTTCCTGTCTGGGCAGTTTGAATCGCAGTTTCTGTTTTGACACCGTGGCGAGCTCAGCAGCAGTGGCAACGATGCAGAGCTCTCCAGCAGAGATGGCCGTGCAATCTCAGACTAGAAAGAGGGCCCCAGCATGGACTGATCGGGAAGTCTTGGATCTCATCGCTGTGTGGGGAAATGAGTCCGTGCTTTCCGAGCTGCGCTCCAAAAGACGGAATGCAAAGACCTGTGAGAAGATCTCTAAAGCCATGGCAGAGAGAGGATACAGCCGGGATGCAACGCAGTGCCGCGTGAAAATCAAGGAGCTGAGACAAGGCTACCAGAAGACCAAAGAGGCAAACGGACGCTCCGGATCCCAGCCCCACACATCCCGTTTCTACGAGGCACTGCATTCCATCCTAGGTGCGGCCGCCACCACTACCCCACCCCTGACCGTGGACTCTGAGGATGGGATATTGTCCGCGGCCGGTTCCTCAGCGGACGGGGAAGAGGAGGAAGGAGATGAGGAGGACGAGGCAGTCGACAGCGCTTACAACGCTGATTTGCCCGACAGCCAGGAGCTCTTCATCACCCTCACAGAGATCCCCTACCAACCCTCCCCAGCCGTTATCCCAGACACAGATTCAGGGGAAGGATCAAGCAGTAAGTGTTTTAAATATCTAAACATTTATTTATAACATAACTGGCATATTTAAAATATTAACAATAGGTAAAGTGCTTTAAAACATGTAAACATTTATTTACAACAAAACAGGAAGATTTAAAATATTAACAGTGGGTAAAGTGCTTCAAAACATGTAAACAGGAAAGTCCAACAAAACGGGAATCTGTGCAAAGTGTATCATGATTAGTCTGTCTTTGGGCGCTTCAATATATAGTCTATTTTCAAAAAATTTCACAATGTCCGCTTCATGATTATACTGCCCAAAACGCTGCACTCTTTTGTCCCTCCAAGGGCACCTAACCCAAAAACTGGTCAATGTATCCGGGGATAGAGGCGACATCCTCCGGGGAGAACTCCTCATAGGTCTCCTGCAGGTGTTTTTCAAGCCTCATGAGCAGGTTCCTGGGCAGGGAGAGCTTGTTAGGCCCCCCGTGGTATGAGACGTTTCCCTGCCACAACGCCAGCAGGTACTCGGGGATCATGGCCTTGCAGAGCATTGCAGCAAATGGCCCCGGTTTCTGCAGGCTGTCACGAAGCATCCGCTCCTTCTGGCTCTCCGAGACCTTCAGGAGGGTGATGTCTGGCATGACTCCCTGCTGTGAATTAGGTAGGGGAAAGTTAGTATTGGGACTGCTTGCCCGTCCCTTTACAGAACTGCAACCGCCGGTTTACAGCCACGTGGTTTACAGCCGCGAGGGGGTGGGACAGGGCCAGAGTTCATGCTTGCAGGATTGCTGCCAGCAGAGACTCGCATTGCTTTCTATGCGAAAGGAGGCCAGTGCCACTCTTAAAGTTTTAAGCAGCCACAAGTCTACGGCTTACCATGTTTGACAGCTAGACAAAGTCCGGTGTCCTGCCCTGCTCCTCAGCTCGCCACAGCAAGACCGCAGGCACTGTAGGCGAGGGCCGAAAATTCGACCTTGTCCTCAGTGCGCGTGTGATAGGTGCTCTGCATGGTCTTGTTGAAAGACTATGTTCTCTGTTCACAGATACATTGATCTGTCTCAGGAATTCACTCCCTTTTTCCAATTCCCACAGCCACATCTGCCCAGAGGCTAGCGCACATTAGGAGGAGGAAGAAGAGGACACGGGAAGACATGTTTGCTGAACTAATGGGATGCTCCCGAGCACAGGCAGCCCAGCAGACACAGTGGAGGGAGAACTTGTCCCAAATGCACCGGGCAAACATTGAACGGGAGGAGAGGTGGCGACAGGAGGACTGGCAGGCTACTCAAACGCTGCTTGGACTAATGAGGGAGCAAACGGACACGCTCCGCCGCCTTGTGGATGTTCTGCAGGACCGGAGGCAGGAGGAGAGAGCCCCGCTGCAGTCTCTCTCTAACTGCCCTGCCCCGCCACCAAGTCCCATACCCCCCTCACCCAAAGTCCAAACACGGAGGGGCGGAAGGGGCCGTGAAAAATTTCACTCCACCCCTGCGGACTGCTCTACCACTAGAAGGCTCTCATTCCCCAAAATTTGAAAAGTCCTTTCCTACCCGCCTCACACAAGACCCCGTCCAAGTTTCACCCCCCCGTTCCATGTGCGGTTGTTAATAAAAAATACGTTTTTGTTCATTATTGTTTCCATCCTCTTCTTTTAGATGAGAGTCTGTCTGAAGGGGGGGGAAGGGGCTTGGTAATTGGACAGGACAGTCACCTTTAGCAGGGGGCAGGTCCAGCAGCAGGGCACATATACAGTGCAGTGACTAGTTATCCTGGTCAGTCTGGGAGGTGGTTTTCATGTTCTGTGTGGTGGGGGGGGTGGTGTTGCTCTGTGACTTGGTGGCGGGGGAGGGCAGTTACAGATCTTATGCAGCGGTCCTTACCCTGGATCACAGAGCCGCGCAGCAGGGGATCTGTAACCCTCCTCCCCCTGCAAGACAGTCACATAGCCGACACATACACGCAGTCCCGGCCAGGAGGGCTGGCAGGCTCCGTTGAAACAACCAGTCCACCACCGCAGAGCCTGTCATTCCTGGAGTTTAGAAGCATCATTTGCATCACAACACTAAACCCGCCCCCCGCCACAGTCTGCGTCCCAGGTTTAAAACATTCCCGCGAAAACAGTAATAAAGACAACGGTGTCCATTAACAAAACAGAACAGATTTTATTTTTTGGGAAGGGGGTGAAGGGGGTATGTAACTGGAGAGGATAGTCGACGGCAACTGGGTAAAGAAACGGGGGCAAGTTCAGCTTCTGTGTCCACAAACTTAAAAGTCACTGGGTACCCTGCTCAGCCTTGAAACTGGCTTTCAAAGCCTCCCGGATGCACAGCGCGTCCCGCTGGGCTCTTCTAATCGCCCGGCTGTCTGGCTGGGCGTAATCAGCAGCCAGGCTATTTGCCTCAACCTCCCACCCCGCCATAAAGGTCTCCCCCTTGCTCTCACAGAGATTGTGGAGCACACAGCAAGCTGCAATAACGATGGGGATATTGGTTTCGCTGAGATCACAGCGAGTCAGTAAGCTTCTCCATCTCCCCTTGAGACGGCCAAAAGCACACTCCACCACCATTCTGCACTTGCTCAGCCGGTAGTTGAAGAGTTCTTGTGCAGTGTCCAGGGCCCCAGTATAGGGCTTCATGAGCCAGGGCATTAGCGGGTAGGCTGGGTCCCCGAGGATCACTGTAGGCATCTCCACATCCCCAACAGTTATCTTGTGGTCCGGGAAGTAAATACCTTCCTGCAGCCGTCTAAACAGACCAGAGTTCCTGAACACGCGAGCGTCATGAACCTTGCCCGGCCATCCGAGGTAGATGTTTGTAAACCGTCCCCGATGGTCCACCAGTGCTTGCAGCACCATTGAAAAGTAGCCCTTTCTATTGATGTACTGGCTGGCCTGGTGGCCCAGTCCCAGGATAGGGATGTGAGTCCCATCTATAGCCCCACCGCAGTTTGGGAATCCCATCGCAGCGAAGCCATCTATGATGGCCTGCGCGTTTCCCAGGGTCACTACCTTTGACAGCAGTACCTTGACGATTGCCTTGGCTACTTGCAGGACAACAACCCCCACGGTAGATTTGCCCACGCCAAAGTGGTTCGCGACTGACCGGTAGCTGTCCGGCGTTGCAAGCTTCCAGAGGGCTATGGCCACTCGCTTCTGGACAGTCAGGGCTGCTCGCATGCGGGTGTCCTTGCACTTCAGGGCAGGGGACAGCAACTCACAAAGTTCGAGGAAAGTCCCCTTCCGCATGCGAAAGTTTCGCAGCCACTGGGATTCATCCCAGACCTGAAGCACTATGCGGTCCCACCAGTCCGTGCTTGTTTCCCGGGCCCAGAATCGCCGTTCAACAACATCCACATGCCCCATTGCCACAGTGATGTCCTGGGCGCTGGGGCTCGTGGTTTCTGACAGCTCTGTGCTACTCTCCGACTTCAGGCCCTCACGGCGGTGCCGTAGCCTCCTCGCCTGATTTCTCTGCATCTGCCTCAGGGAAAGGTGTATGATAAGCTGCGAGGTGTTGAGAACGGCCACAACTGCAGCGATGGTCGCAGCGGGATCCATGATCGCAGTGCTGTGGCGTCCGCGCTGTCACTGATCAAAAAGTGCGCGAACTGATTTCCCACCGGCGCTTTCAGGGAGGGAGGGAGGGAGGGCGGTAGTGACTGACGGATGACGACAGTTACCCAAAAGCACCCTCGCCACATTTTTTTACCCAGAAGGCATTGGCGGATCGACCCAGAATTCCAATGGGCGGCGGGGACTGCGGGAACTGTGGGATAGCTGCCCACAGTGCACTGCTTCCAATGTCGACGCTTTCCCTGGTAGTGTGGACTGACAAAGTCGAATTACTGTCCTTAGTGTAGACACATACGTTCGACTTTCTAATATCGATTGCACATATTCGATTTAACTAAAATCGAACTACTCTCGTAGTGTAGACATACCCTGTGTCTCAATTGGAAAGTCATTTCGCTGATGTTAGTTAAAAAAATAACTATACTCCATGTAAATACATTTTAAGGAATAATAATATATTTCAGCTACCTTACCACCCTTTGTAACTGCATCTCCCAGTCTGTCTTGTAATTTTCTCCTTCACTGATTTCAAATCTTTTATCCTCAGTTCTGGAAAAAACTTCACGAGTTATGGTTAGCATCTCTAGCAATGTCTGCATGTTTCTCTTTGCAATTCAAATATTAATCTTAGGCTGATTTAAGAGACTTCTCTTCTCTTTACAGTATTTTACTTTTGCTATATGATGCCTAAGGGGAAAAAAGGATTTTTTTTTCTTGATTGAGCTGCTAGTTTTTTAATTCTGGAGAGCGCTATATATTTGTATACTAGGTATATATTTCTCTTCTATATTTACCAAACCTCTAAACACTCGTTTAGAAAAGGTTGCTGTAATAGGAAGTCAACAGAGAATACTGTTTCGACAGCAAAGCAAGTCAAGCTCCAACTGTTCAAACAGCCTGAATTCTGTGGTAAAAAGAAAAAAGGTAAAAAGAAAGGCTCTAGGCTAAGGCCACTGAGACAGGCAGGTATTTTTAGATACCTAGATGACTCTAATACAATTCTACAATACTTTCTTTAAACAAAATGCAACAAAACATAATTCTTTAAGCTCCTTCTAAGCTGGGTTTTCTTTAGGAAAATGCAGAGATTTTTGAGGACGCTAAAGTACATTCAGGTAGAAGTAAAAACACCTGTGCTATAAACAAAATATAGATATCGATTATTAACATAAATGGTGGAAACAATGTCCTTTTCATTCAACAAATTTACCACTGCACAGTGTCCCAGAAAAGGGATGGAAAACAAAGAATTTTGTTGGTATTTATTTTCCCCTCCAGAGGCACAGAGGGTACACCTTCAACTTGCTCGGTGCAACTAAGATATTACATATTAACTATGAGTTAATTTTATTTCCATGTGCCTTCACTAGACTTAGGGCTGGTCCACACTTACCCCCCAAATCGAAGTAAGGTACGCAAATTCAGCTACGTGAATAACGTAGCTGAATTAGACATACCTTACTTCGACCTTACCGCGGTTCAGACGCGGTCCACACACGGCAGGCAGGCTCCCCGTTGACTTCGCGGTACTCCTCTCGCTGAGCTGGAGTACCGCAGTCGACGGGGATCACTTCCTGGTTCGATTTATCGCGTCCAGACCAGACGCGATAAATCGAACTCGGAACTTCGATCCGCAGCCGTCGAACTACCGGGTAAGTGTAGACTAGCCCTTAGACCCCTTTGCACAGATCCAGCAGTAGAAGGGGACTTAAAATTGCCCTATGCAGTGGGAAAATCCACAGCTTGTGTAGCCCATACACACCACTTTGGAGGTAGGGTATGTGTTCAGAGCCAAGAAAGGAAGGGCCAGAGCACAGTTCACTCCAGTGATCTGGAACTCTTCCTGCTGGTATTGAAATAGGGTAAGCTGCCTCCTGTGCATCCCCTCAGAGTCTAGGATCACACTATTTGCAGCCTGCCTCTATTTTCTCCCTCTTCAGGCACCTTAAGAACTCACTCAGTTCAAAGGTAGTTCAAAGGATCCCCTTGTGGGGGTTAAATTTGTTGAGTCCTCCAGTGTATACTGGCTCTCTAGACTCCAATCCTAGTTCAGTGTTTCTCTCCTGGCAGGCCAAAATAACAAAGACATACTCACACAGTCTTTATCCCAAGTTTCAGCTGGACACAGCCCTCCTCCAAGGGACTGTCTTTCTGCTTCCCAGCTCCTCCTGCTTGGAGTTTGCTCTTCTCCTCAGGCTGTCTCAGCTGTTACCCTCCCCCTACTCATTCAGAACCCTGGAAGAGCATTCTTAATTCCTGCTGTGTCTACAGACATAGCTCTGGTGTCCTGGACTTCCCCCCTTCAGTGCAGCTTCCTGCTACTTTTATACTGAAATCTCAGGTAGGGCTCATTCTGCAATCACAGCAGCTTTGCCCCAGCTATCCAACCCATAAGGCAAGTTAGCCTGTTACTGGTATAAATTAAAGGATTCCTGAGGCTGGTCCCAGGATTGGGGGGGCTGGGAGTGGCAGAGCGGGTATGACACCAGTTACACTCCTCTCTTCTTAGATGTTTTAAGGTCAGATCAGTTGCATCTGAGTGTTAAGCTCTATATCATCAGGAACCCAATGGCACTTCTTGTGACTAGAGAGAGAGTCACTTTCTGAACTGATGAGGATTAGCAAGCAATGGAGAACTGGGCCTTGTATACATGAGGATGGGGACTATTCCAGTTACATACATTTGATGATGGCTGTGACACATTTATCTCTTGTGAAAAGGCTGCATCAGTGCCCACATAACTGGTGCACATACCAATTTAGCTTACTGGGAAAGCTGGCGATGAGAAGCACCTGGACTTCTGAAATGAAATATGTCCATCGGATAACTGAAGTGTTATGTGCAGACAAAATAGAAGGGGTTTGCTTAGCAAAACCAAGTAGAAGGCAATAAAGTGTCTGCTTTTGGCTTATAACTAAAGAAAGAACATGAAATTTTGGGGAGAGTTAATTCATGATCACAAGAAGTGGATCCAAAGAAGTTTATGCCAGGTGGGGACTGAATGGAAAGCAAAGATGGAGAACAACCATGAGTGAACAAAACAGGCAGAAAGCTCTGTGGAGTCAGGCGAACTGGGTAGGAGAGAATTTGGAAGAAAACAGCATGTCATGAAAGTAAAAATATAGTTGTATTATAATCATGCTGACTAACTTAATTTTGGCATGAGATTTTACATATTTTCATTTCAGTTTGTTAATGTTCGCTCTCGTCAGCGTATCTATAGTCCTACCCATTGTACTGAGAAATAAATTCTCTCTCCATTCATGCCACAAACACAGCAGGAAAACTCTTTGAAAGAGACCAGCAATAGTTTATTGGTAAATGCTGGTCACTGAGACTGACTCTCTTTGTTTTGTTGGGTTTGTTTTCCTCAGTATATTACATCAAGGAAGCAGAAATGAAAACTGATGATCACAGCAGGAAGAGTGAAATAAAGCTGGAAACTACTCCCCACTGTTTTTGTTCAAGCACTTAAGGTACTGCAGAAAAATCCTGTATCTTTGTACAATTACAAAATAATAATCTTGCCATTCCAATTGTTTCTTCATAATGAAACTTATCAATGTGTTTTTACGTGAACTAAATTAAATCAAGTATAGAAAAGACAGGTGTGCACTGGCAGATTTCCCATTGTTTTTATAGTCATTTTTCCAGCAGCCATCAAGTGCTGCAATCTAAGCTGGCTCCCTCTTTACAGTCAGCTTTCTCTGCTACATTAGCTCACAGGGAGACAGGTGTGGCTTTGTGCTCTAAGTATATGACACTTTGCAGAATCCAGCTCACCTTTCAATAGTTCACTGTTTCAGCTACATTACACTTCATTTATTTATACTTTTGCATTCCTGACATGTTTAGCCAAACAGAAATGTTCAAAGACTTCTTCTTACTCTAATTATTATATATGCATTTACCGAACCAGCTATACCATCAATAACATTTACTAATCCAATAAAGACGAATATTGCATTTTAGATCTGCTCATTTTAAAGCAAATCTTAGAAAGGTGGGGAATAGAATGCGCAGTATGGTATTGTAAGGAGCTACCTACAAAATATAATGCACCCTTTCTTGCTAGCCATTGACTCTGTAGTGTGTCAGATTTTCCAACTTCAAAACAAGGACAGCACCTTTCTAACATATTATACGTAGTTAAATAGGGAAAGAAGATTGTTATCCTTAGAAGTAGTTCTCTCAGGAAGTAGGACATCTCAGAAGGTTAAGCAAGCACAGCCTAAAATTGGAGGTTTTGTTTTGCTTATATACAAGAATTGTTCATTCAATATCAAGATTATTTCAGCCAAACCAGGACATCTGGATAAGGTACACGGCACTGCCTCTTATATGCAGGTTGCTTAACATTTGCCATTATAAAAGATTTTCTGAAAAAATTGCAAGACTTTAGCCCCATCAATGTTTGAAGCAGGCTTTTTAAATTTAGCAGAAAGAAAAGCGTGCGGTCAGCGGAGTACTTTTACTTTTTCCCATTAAATTCCAGTCAGATTTAGTTGCATTATAAACTGTTTAATATCACCACTCCCATTCTCTCAAGATGCTTTGATTCATGCCAAAATAATAGTTGAATATGAACATGCTAGTCTAAGCCTGAATCCATACCACCATCAAAGAAGCAGCAGCAGAAGACAATGCACTGGAAACCCATGGAGCAGATAAATAGTGTGGCAATCCTGTATAAAAAATTATTATGAGATCATATAATTGAACATGGCTTCATAATGCATATGCACATGGGGCTGAATTAAGGCAACCTTCATTCTAACATTTCCTAAATTCTGAGTGCTTGACTTCGCCACCTTAATGTTCTCTTATAGTTTTGTTTGTTTTTGTTTTCTGATATAATTTCCTAACATTTTAAAAAGCAAACTGAAAAAAACTGAAATTCCATCACATTGAAGCAGACTGATGGGTCATGAGCAGCTCTGGAAGCTCCATAGCACCATCCTCTACCACTTGAGCTAATGGAGTAACTCATCACAATAGTAGACTGTTATCTTCTTGTAGACCTGCCACTAGAGGGCAATGAGATACACTTTGCCAGTGTGTTTCACAGCTATTTGCTAAACAGCAGAGAAATGTTGAGACTCAAAAATTCAATTCCTGATTCTGCTGGAGAGTGTTCTCTAGTGGTTATAGACTCTTTGCCACATATCTCTGTCCTGTTTTACTCCTATCCTCCCTCGCCAGTTCTTGACCCCATAACCCTCCAGCTTCTGCCTGTTCTGCCCCTCCTTCGCTCCTGACCCTGTACTTCATCCCTGCTCATATTCTCCTCCTCCACTCTCTGCTCCTATCTTTCCCCACTCCCTGCCTCTCATCCTTGTTTGTGCTCTTTGTTCCTCCTGTTGGTCCCTCTCCTCACATCTTCTTTCCTGTCCTCATTTCCTTTCTTTTGCTCTTGTCCCCCAGCTGTTGCCTATGACCTATCCCCCACACTCCTATCCCTTTCCCCTACTGCTGTCCCTTTCCCCATTCTTCTCCATGTGCCTCTGCTCCTTGTCCCCCACAGCCTGCATCACTTCTCCCTCTCTCTCCCTCACCTCCACATTCAAGTCAGGGTGCTTCCTTCTTCCCCTCAGTGTTGTGGGGCACCAGCAGGCGAAACAGAGAATGCAGAAAAGACAGCTCCCTGCTCTCAGTTGCTGGGAGGATCAACTGCAGGGAGAGTCTTGCTCAGTGCCTGGAGCCCCATGCTCAGTCACTCTGGCCAGTGAATATGGAATATTTTGGGAATATAAAGCTGTAACTAGTCTGTACTGAGCATAGGCTAAAGTGTAATTTTTTAAAAAGGCTCATAAGTTGGCCAACTCTGTGCAAATTTTCATGGGTCTGGCAAAAGGCACACCCTTCAAACCAGGATAAACCCTCTGCCAACTTTACAGTTCCTGCTCCAAAGGTTGGAGGTTCTAGAGCTTCTCAATGAAATGGGTGTAAGTATTTTAACATGGGCAACACAATGTATTTTTCCCTAACCTTGTTTTCTGAAACAACTAAATTGTTTTAGCTGAAGTGTCCCAAAAATGTTGGACACTCAGTATGAAATATTTCAGAGCAAACAATTAAAAGTTGTCAAAAGTTATAAGCAAATGAAAACAGAGTCTTATAATGCAAAGTGTTAAGCAACCTTAACCACAGGCAGCACTACCTTCACCATCTGTAATAAATATTAGACAAAAATAATGATTTGAGATTTGAAGGGTTGGAAAATAAGTTCACAGGAGGTCCACATTAATCAAAGATACCTTTCTCTAGTTTCCAGTTTTTATAGATCTCCTATTCTATCAAAAAAATACAAACCAGCAATGTCCCTTTCCATAGTCCCTTCATATATCTTCAGTGTTCGAACTTCAAAAACAAACAAACATGCCAAGCTCATCTCTCCAGAGCTCACCACCTTCTGGTCATCAAACCTCTTTCCTACTCCCCTTCCAAGGCTTCAGTTTAACAAGGCTCAGTGGCATCTCATTGTCTGAGCTCTGGCTCCACAAAGCCTCTTCTTAGAAGCACTACTCAGTTGGGGTGCATCAAGAAATTCAAGAGAGCAGCCAGGGGCACCAACCACACATACACCCCATCATAGGGAGCAGTGAATGAGTCTTAATACATATAAATAACAGTCATCTTTCCTGCCTCTCTTTCTCTAGAATAGAAATAACATACAAACAAATACAGTTATATTTTCCGATCTCTATTATGCATCTTTGACACCTATATTATGGGTTAAATATTGTTCTCAGTTTCACCTGTCTGGGACTTAGTCTCCATTGCTTTGCACCTTGTGTAATCATTTACAGTTGTGAAAAGTGATTGTAAAGTGCCACAAATCAGAAAGTGTCTCACACCCATGGCACACTTCATCTAGACAGGTTTAAATGACTACACAAAGTGCAAGTCAGTGGAAAAGTCTGGCCCAGATCCTTGCATACAGCTCTGAAGAGCACACACTGTAACTCAGGTAAAGAGGACTTTTTCAGGCCCCAATCTCTCAGCACATGAGCTTTGTTGACTGTTAATGACCCCATCGAGCCAACATGGCAACTTGGGATGGATGGGTGTACACAAGCTTCAGCTCTAGCCCTTTTCACTTGCCATGACCCCTACACCCTCAGAGGGAAAAAAGGATGATGCACAAACCACTAGACTGGCCACTGACCACTAGGGCATCCCCCGTGCTGGGGTGATCTTCCCATGGCCAGCTATGTTGCTTTAGGGCCACTTTGTACTGAGTAAGCAGTGCAAGGTGGCTGCATTGCAGGAGAGAATCTATGATTCATTCCCTTAGAACCATCTGTAATGCAACATAAGGACAGAGTGGAACAGGTGTGTTATATGGGTTAACCACTGATGTGATATAAGGTTTCTGGGCAGTTAACTCTGACCTCTGAGTTACCTGCAAATTTTCTTTGGAGGCTGTACTTTGACCCAAAGTCTGACACTTATCCCAGCACTTTCTGCTTAACTCACAACATTATTTATGTCATATCATTGTATGGCTCCAGACAGCCATGTCTTCAATAGAGCCACCTGTATTTTATAACATTTGATTAATCTGTTTTTCCTTACTACCTTCCTCACACGCAGAGGGATTATGTTAAAGAATAAATGAACAGAATCAGGAACTGGCAGGCAGTTAAAAGCCTGCCCAAAATATCAGTTGAGAACAGTGGGAAATATCAGAGTTGAAAAAGCCTAGGGCTTTCGTTTGAGGATATTTTAGAGCAACTTTACAAGACATCTTTCTGTAATCTCCTTCTTCAATTTTAAAGAAAGGTTTACGTTAAAAAAATCATACCGCTTTATTAGAAGGGCCTTTGTCCTCTAGAAGCCTCTAAATAGATGTGTGTCTTTTCTAATGATGGATGGTTTCATAGTGAAAAAAAAATCTATTAAAAAAGCCAAGATTTTAAATTTTTGTAGTTATGGCTTCATTCCCAGTTAATCAATATGTGGTTACTTTTGGAACATAATATAAACATTTCAGGAAAATAACATAAAGAAATGTGTAAACACAGAGGAAATTCCAGGTTTAATGACAAAAAAATTCAGTGTTTCACCATCTTCTCTGCACTATAAGGGTTTTGTCAGGCTACAAGCAAACAATCTTGTTGAAAACTTGGTTGAGCAATCTTTTTCCACAGTGCAGTGAGAAGGTAAAACTGTGTATGTGTGTGTACTACCTCAGTGTCATATATTAAGGCACTATCTCATTTTACTAGTCAGTAAGATAGTTAACAGTTCAATGATATTTGTGAATATCCTTAAGGTTTTGCATAAATCACTCAGTGTACCTTACATCAAACCCTGCTACAGCATACTTACTATAATGAAGTGATGTTAACCAAATATTTTTTGAGATTTCTACGCAGAGGGAGGTAAACTGTTGGGAATATATACCAGGACTACATATCACTAGACCACCAATAAGGCTTCCGGTAGTGCATACAGTCTATATGTTTTTAAGAACAAATTTAAATTAGTGTGAAGGATTTAGTTATACCTATATATTAAAGATGTTATACAAAAATATATTGTGTCAGGTGACATATTGGCTAAGATATGCTGCAGGTTCTTTTTTTTTTTTTAAATATATCACCAATAATTAAAGGAGTCTGAAACTAGGAGAATATTCTTCACATAAAATAAAGCATATATTCTTTTGGCACAAATGTCTCCAGATTTGCCAGATTTGCAATCTTCAAGAGAATACAGTGAAAGGCAATGGAGAACTACAAAAGGGAAATAAAAAGCAAGAAAGCAAGAAAAATATCTGTTTCATAATTATGCTACATAGTATCTTGTTAGTGAGCCCCATCCTAACCAGCTCTCTCTCACTGGCATATGACATGCTCTTCTAATGGATGAACAGGTATTTGATTTTTGACTTAATGGCACCATCTGAAAAATGTGACAACTCCCTGAGGTAAAATTTAAGATCCTGGTTTTCTGCGGAAGCAGGTGAACCCTAATTGCAGATACGGATTTCAGTGTCTCATTCTATTCAGGTTCTTATATTGTGCCCATCATCATGGAATCTCAGCCTTCCAAAATTGGGAAATGTCTGTCAAATGTATTTACTCTCCCATCAACATTTTGGAAAGTATAAAATATTTGTGTGAAAAGCTTCTTTGAGCATTGTTAGCTGGGGAAGAGGCAGACTGCTTAAGGCATTTCAGGTAGACTGTACAAAGCACTAGAAAAGATTTTATAGGAATCAACCCTGCACTAGCAGAGGGTCCGATAGAGAAAATGACCTAATAGGCCTTTTCTCATCTCTAGCATCTATGATTCAAACAAACAACTCGAACTTTTAATTTATCAAACATGAACACTGCCACCATAGTAAATTCCCTGTGGGAGAGGCGGGAGACCTCATAGCCACTTCACAATTGTTCAAAGCTTTTTTCTGTTTGATGAAGCTCTTTTGAGCAGACAATACCTACAGAGCTTTTTTAACACAATAAACCATTTCAGTTTTCCTCTTTACTCATTTTCTGTGGGAAAGGCATGTAGCTGTGGTATGTTAGTGCTTAATCTATTATCCACCTTTTTCATTCTCTTCCTTTCACAGCCAGCCCTCATCCAGCCACTTCTCCAGTCCTCACGTAGGCATCACCACCAGCAAAAGAAATAGCTAGTACATTTTCAAAGGTGCTGACATGACTTAAAGTCTAAGTCCCATTTTCAAAAATGATTATGTCCCAGATCCTCGATGGGAGTTAGGTGCCTAAATACCCTTTGAGGATCTGGGACTTAGGATCTTAATTCACTTAGATGCTTTTGAAAAAATGTACACAGCAGTTTAGGAATGAGTTTGACAAGGTTACCATACATTTTTGCTGCCTAGTTGGCTCTTCTATTTGTAATATTTGAATTTACTTTGGTACTGATGTATTTTTGGATGTCTTCATTACGCTCAGTCTACCTAGAGGTTCTGCTGGCACATTAAGGCTCTCAACCTACAGAAGTTCCTCAAAATAGAATAAAACAGCAATGAAAGATGCAAAGAGCCTCTTTTTTGCTATAGTTTGTTAGTAGGGTAAAAGTTCATTATAACACAAGAAATATTAGCAATAAATACCAATTTTCTATTTATATACTTCCTTTCATCTCAACCTATATATAATTCAGTGCCACTGAAATGCAGCTGACACTTGGGTTGAAGATGGCAGGCAACCAAGCTGCACAACAGTGCAGGAATGTTAAATATTTTAAGAAAACTAAGCTTACAGACCAGTCATGGGATTTTTAATGTCCACATAGACCTTGTCTGCATTAGACTTTTCTCCTTAAAATGTCCCACCAGTGCAGATTTGCCAGTGGTAACAATGGTGGAAGCTTTAAGTAGGTAAGCCATTGTACCATGTCTAGACAACATGATAGTTAAAACACTGGCAGCCAGTTTATACCAGTGCTCCCATCATTGCTAGTATCAGAGGATCTAGACCTTTTCCCAGAGGACGACTGTCAACTGGTCTGAAATGATGAAGTGGGTGATACAGTATGAAGCCACCAGGCTACTAAAAGTGGACAAGGCCCATCCCATAAAACCCATCAGATCTGATACCTGAGTTACTCAAAGATGATAGTGTACACCTCTGTGACTGGGGAACAGATATATTTTAGCTGACATTATGGAAGGAATTGTTAAATATCTGGAAACCTGGCTGAATCTGAGGGGGAAGGGGGAGACAACCCAGCTAATAGATGGTGCCTCCTTGTGGTAGATGCCCAGGGCAGGTACTCATTCCATAAGGTACATAAGATCCCTGATGAATTGGAAGTAGATTTAGGGGAAGGCATCCCCTAACAGAGGTGGGGAAGGGGGTAGGGTTCCTAATTTCTGGTACAACAGGGAGAACCCCCCCCACACTTTGTCCTACCCCTTAATCCTCATACAGGGGGAGGGTGGTGGGGTCTCAGCAACAAGCTGAGATCCGCTGGGGAAGAGTGGAAAGCTGATAATTGTTTCCACCTGGTGGATAGCTGCCAAGGAAGGAATTAAGGCATTCATTTTATGAATTACAGTGGATGGCTCTCCGATGAGTTAAATTAATATAAAACTGCATCCTAATTAGAACACATCCCTTGCATCTTCTCTTTTTTCCCCATGTATCCAGGACAAAATACAACCCCTTGCAACCTCAAGGCAGTGGGTGGCGCAGGGCTTTATCTGGACTGGCAGGAATAAAGGGTAGAAGAAGGCCTCTTCAGATGCCCCTCTTCCCTCAGAAGGGAGATGGCTACATGGACAAGAAGGCATTCCTGAGCTCTTGGGGCTCAGATAATCCATTGACTGTGTGCAACTGGGGGAGGGTACATAAACACCACCCCTCCAACCTGAATCCCTTCTCAGCCCTGAATTAACCACTGTCACACTCAAAATCAGAGTAGGATCAGCTTTTTTGATCTGTTGTGGACATTGTGCTAGTTGCTGGTTTGGGGACTGGGCACTAATTTTCCCCTCACCACTAGATTGGCAAGGATAGGGTGGGTTTTTTCAATTTTCCCACAGCAGCTCAGAGACCCAGTGGGGTAGGTCAGGAGGTAATTTGTTGCAATTTAGGAGGTATCCAGAGCAGGTACTCATTTTATAAAGATCTAGTTCTTTGATCAATCAGAATTGGAAGCAAACTTATGGGGAAGGTATCCCCTAAAAAAGCTAATGTTAACCCCTTTCTCAATCCCCTTATAGAAAGGGAAGGGGGTAGGGTCCCAATAGCAGGCTGGGGATCAGTTGTGGAGGGGGGGGGGGGGGGGGGGCTGATGGCAGCCCTCCCCCAGGTTGAAACCAGGGTGGATTAATTTAAATCAAAGTGATAAAGTCAAGTTTATTGTTTTGCATTTGCACTTTTAAGTTATTTTACTCAAGAGGGATTGATTCTCATTGGTTGGTACCCATTAAAACATGTTAATTTGAAACCAAATACAGCCCTTGCACTAAATGTGGTACTACCTTTGCTAACCAGGAGGATAAATTATATCCATACACATTTTATATTAGAAAATGGTGAATGACATTTCTTATTTACCAGATGATGATTAATTATTTACTTGTGATTTGTGTCAAGCTATATTTGGATGGAAATTGAAGTTCAATCAAAATGGAAAAAACAACATTTTAAAATTATGTTTATTAGTTATATAAAACCACCGTAAGTGTGCTGGATACATGGGGGGGGGGGTAAGTTTATAAAAATATGTGCTACATTTAAAATTAACTGATTTTCTAAACAAAGGAAGTATCTGTAGTTAGTGAATTGAACTGATTGTTTCTGGTCCCCATGCATTCAAGATTTTAGAACTAGTAGATATCATCTCAGAACTTGTTTTTATTCATAGATTGGAAGAGGAAAACAAGCTCACCTGCTTTTTCAACTTTCAACTGGATTAAACTGATTGAATAAATTGAAATGAATAAAATATTCTCTCTGCACCTGCAGAAGAGGCCACTGTTGTTAAAAGTTGTTTTAGCACTTTAACCTACTCTGGTACTGTGTGTCTAGCAATGAGTTCCACCAGTTCAGTGGTCTGACTTCCTTTAAAATCTGGCAGCAAAGATTTATTATTTGAAAATATTTATTTCATTGATATTTTAATAGATTATCCTAAATTTAAGCCTTAATATAGGTACTAAATTTCAAATTTGATTTTCAGTTGATTTATTTAATAATGTATTATTTAAAAAATCAGATTTAAAATTAAAAATGTTTGATTTAAAAAAAAGAAGTATTGATTTTTATCCATCCTGGTAGAAACGATTAAGGAATGAACGGTGATCTGCACTATATAAATTATTGCTGGATAGTTCCCAGATGAGTCAAGTTAATAAAGTTGCAGCCTAATTAAACCACAAGTCTTGTGTCTCATCTTTTTGTTTGTGGAGGACAAAGGTGGAAGCTTTAAATAGAAAAGACATTGGAGCATGTCTAGACAATCTGATAGTTAAAAAATTGGTGGCCAGTTTACACTTGTGTTCCCATCATTGCTAGTATGAGTGGAACTATGTAAGTGAAAGCAATTATAGGAATTTTAAAGTAAGGAATCTAGTGTAAACCCAAACACAGAACAGCTGAGACCACATTCTTAAAGGCCATATCCAAAACACAAATACACAATAAGCAGTATAGCCCCTTATTTATCTGCCTCAGAAGGATGAAGGACTACACTGACTATAAAGCAGGGTGTGTGGTGATCTGATAACACATATTAACTGAGTTGGTCTCCTCTTACTTCCACACTCCAAGATACTTAGTTATCTCAATATGACTGCACACCGAAAGGGTTATAAACAGATTTCAAAAAAGGTGAAGAAAGCAGTCAAAGAAATACAACCAAAAAACCCAGAGCACCACAATAATGAACAATTAAAAAAAGAAGAAAAATTAATTGGTGTAAAAATGTATTGAAATACCAGAATTTTTGAAGTCTCTTTAAAATATTTTTATTTTAATCATATGTAAATGTATTCTTATGTTATGATGCTAATCAACCCATGTAGTTATAATAAAATAAGGGCAATGGCAAAACCTCATCATCTAATCACATCACTTCTTTCATCCTAGGCATTGTAGCAATATATTATTCACCACCACACTACTGGAGTTTTATTTGTGTAAATAACTCTTATTCTAAAATTGAGTAGGTATAATAAATTATGTCTAACATGCCCCAATTATGAAACACTTTCTTTTATTAAATTATTTGTATAATTTTAATGCAGGCAGTGTTGGGAGATGGAGCCAAATTTATATTTTAAACAATGAAAAGAAAGAATTAGCTGTTAAATTATCTGCATAATACGTTCTTATTTCTGAATGATATTTATTAGTTTTGTAAAAACTTTCTCTATGGAGCTCTGAGAGCAGCCTTAGACTACTGTAACAAATGGGTTTTCTTTTCAGCAGTTTAATTCTATTCTAATCTTAAATATCAAAACAAAATAGATCAAGTGCCACAGTAAAAAGTAAAAATAGGTGGGGGTAGCAATGAGGATTCTTGAAGCTGCATACTGCAAACGTAAAATAAATTGGGGAAAGTTAGAGGGGGAAAACATTTATTAAAACACAAATGTAGCATACAAATTGACCAAAAATGTGGAGAAAACTTTTCTAATTCAAATTCAAATTCATGAAGAACCAATATTTATCACTTCCATTCCCTCTTTCATGAACCCCTCATACATAATTGGATCATCTGCAAGACCCATACTGTTTCCATGTTTAAGTCCTTTTTTTAAGACCCACTTCTGCTATGCTGCCTAACTTTAGGCACATGAATAGCTCATCTTCCTCTTCCCCTCAAGCCCTTCCTTGTTCCTCCTTTCTCAATCACAGCGGACAACACTACCATCTTGCCTGTCACTCAGGACCACTCAGGAGCGAGGGCACATCCATTGCATTAGAAAGTTCAGACTACTGATATTAAAATACGAGTTGTGTGCTTTTATTTGTTAAACAAAAAAACGTTAATTATTATTAAGGTTTTTTTATATAGCGCTTTTATCCAAAGCGCTATAGAATAGTTAGCTAACGGTACAAACAACATTTGGAAAGGTCATTGAGTGGTCTGCCGAGACCCTCAGCAATTTTCAAGTGGTCCACGAAAAAAAGTTTGGAGAACCACTGAATTAGAGAGTATCTGAGCACATATTGCTTGACCCCATGTTCATTCTGCCACAGCAACAAGTAGTTTAAGCATTTTCCTAATTGGTTTAATACTTTGGAGGTAGAACAGCAAAGTTAATCTGACATCGAGAGAGTGAAGACTCCACTCCACACTGGAGGCACGAGGTTTCAGGAAAAATATTGGTAAGTGAATTGATTTATATAAAAATCAGAAATTACCCAGTGAGACCCTCAGGAATATAGTTATTATTGGGTAAGTAGAAACAGAGTAGCCCTCAACACGAGGGTGGAAGGCACTATCTGGGGATAGGTGGACCAGCAGCAAGCTAACAGACAGGCCCAATGTCTTGAGAGAGTGGAGGTAGTCTAGAATAGCAGGAATATCCAATGTTTCTGTGGACAACAGGTTTTGTTGCGCCCTGTCAGAGATATGCCCCCATTTAGCTAGCTAATGTTTTCTGGTAGTCTTTTCTACTGTGATTGAGAATAGTTTGACCTGCCTCTGAACATGAATGCTGTAGGTCTGACGCCCATCCATACGCCAGGTCGTGAGGTGAAGAGAATCCAGGTTGTGATGTCTGATTCTGCCATTCTCCTGAGTTAGCAGATCTGGAGAGGGTTAGATATTGATGGGAGGGTGGGTTGACATTCACAGGAGGTTTGGAAGCCCAAATTACCTGAGACACTTCCTTGCGGCAAATCTTCTGCAGACCTTGTGGTAAGAGTGGAATAGGAGGAAAGGAGTACCATGGGTGGTCTGACCAGGATAGCAGGAGGGCATCACCCTGGCAGTTCCAACCTCATGCTGCTCTGGAGCAATATGCATTGAAATTCTTGTTCATCAGGTCTCAGGCGCCAGTTCCCCATTGAGTGAAGATTTTGTTGAGCACTGAATTATGTACCTCCCACTTGTGCTTGGTGGAGAAATGCCTGCTGAGATTGTCTGCCAGAGAGTTTTGCACACCTGGGAGGTATGTTGCTGAGAGTCTGATGTGGTTCCGGATACACGGTTCCATAAGCATACTGCTTCTATGCACTCAGGAACGGGTTTCAGTCCTCCTTGTTTGTTTATATGGAAGATGCTCATCATGTTCTCTGACATTTGCTGGACATGTGGGGACTGTATAAGTGGGAGGAATGATTTCAGGTCAGCTGGACTGCTCTTGGCTCCAGAATATTGATATGCAGCATCCTGGCCTCCCAAGGTATCCACCTATTTGTGTCATATGATCAACCATGTGGGCTCTCCAATCTATGAGGGATGTGTCTGTGATAATGGTCACATTGTGTGTGGAATGGGAATCTGGCATGCACTTGTCTGGTGAACACAGAACAAGGGAACTTCCCAACTGGATCTGCCTGTTAGGAACCAAACATCCAGGGACAGTGTAGCCATTTCATCTTATCTATGCAGGCTCACCTGGAACTCTGGGCATTGTCCTTCTCCTGAGAGGGGGAAAATGGGGAGGTCCCAAAGCTTGGAAAATTGATCTAAGCTAGCTATAAAGAGAACACTAAAATATATATATTCAATAATATGTACAGATCAGGATGAAAGTGCAAAGATAGCTTCAGATACAAAGGATTCCAACTCAGGCCATCCGTAAGGAGGAACTGAAGAGGCAGTCTGACTGCACCTCCCCTTATGCCTCATTGCTGATCCAGGGCACAGATGCAGATCAACTGTATTTCTTGCAAGATTTTCTGTTCCCAGTCGCGTGGTGTACATACATACCCATTTGCAGAATACACATAGGGACCAGCACTTGAAGAACTTTGCTGATTCTTTCTGCGTAACACCTCCAACATATGTCCTTTCCTAGCCATCCACACTGCTAAAAGTCTCATCTAGGCTCTCATCATCTCACATCTCAATTACTGCAATATGCTTCTCTCTGGCCTTAACAAATGCAATCTTGACCTGCTCACATCCACTCAAAATGCTGCTACAAAGATCATTCTCCTAGCCCTTCACTTTGACCATATCATCCCTCACTTTCACTCCCTCCACTGCCCCCCCCCTTCTCTATCTCATCAAAACACACACTTTCATAATCCTTCATGGCCTATCTCCACCCCATCTGTCATTCAGTATTGAAATGTCAATTCTCACCTCCAAATCAATCAATATCAAGTTGGGTGGGGTTGCGAGTGCTTTGGAGGATAGGATTAAAATTCAAAATGATCTGGACAAACTGGAGAAATGGTCTGAAGAAAACAGGATGAAATTCTATAAGGACAAATGCAAAGTACTACATTTAGGAAGGGACAAACAGTTGCACACATGCAAAATGGGAAATGACTGCCTCAGAAGGAGTACTACAGAAAGGGATCCAGGGGTCAGAGTGGATCACAAGCTAAATATGAGTCAACAGTGTAAAGCTGTTGAAAAAAAAGCAAACATCATTCTGGGATGTATTAGCAGGAGAGTTGTAAGCAAGACACAGGAAGTAATTCCTCTGCTCTACTCCACGCTGATTCGGCCTCAAATGGAGTATTGTGTCCAGTTCTGTGCACCACATTTCAGGACAGATGTGGACAAATTGGAGATAGTCCAGCGAAGAGCAACGAAAATGACTGATGGTCTAGAAAACATGACCTATGAGGGAAGACTTTGAACAAGTTTGATTTGTTTAGTCTGGAAAAGAGAAGACAGAGGGGACATGATAACAGTTTTCAAGTACATAAAAAGGTTGTTACAAGGAGGAGGGAGAAAAATTGTTCTTCTTAACCTCTGAGGATAGGACAAGAAGCAATGGGCTTAAATTGCAGCAAGGAAGGTTTAGGTTGGACATTAGAAAAAGCTTCCTAACATTCAGGGTAGTTAGGCACTGAAATAAATTGCCTAGGGAGGTTGTGGAATATCCCTCATTGAAGATTTTTAAGATCAGTTTAGACAAACACCTGTCAGGGATGGTCTAGATAATACTTAGTCCTGCCATGAGTGCAGGGGGCTGAACTGGATGACCTCTCAAAGTCCCTTCCAGTCCTATGATTCTATGAACAATGCCACCCTCCCATCCAGTTAAATGTTCACTCAATAATTTCATCCTTTCTGACATGTGCTGCCACTCATGTCTGGGAGGAGCTCCCTGTAAACATCCACAAAGCTACCTCGTTATTCACCTTCAAATCCCTCAAAACTCTCCTTTGCTGTGATGCCTACAAAAAACTTGGCTATGATTAGGCAGCTGGCATGCTGATCAATACTGCATCTATTTCTTTGCACTACCCCATCTATGTGTGTCCATCAGTCTCAAGTTATATTAATCTTGTATAATCCTTGGGGCAGAGACCATCTTTTTCTTCTGTGTTTGTACAGCACTTAGCACAATAGGGTCCTGGTCCATGACTAGGGCTCCTAGGTCCTATGTTAACATTAACAAATAATGTCAGAATCTTGGCCAGAGGGAAGCTGAGAAACAGTCATGTGTCCAGCGTGCAACTTGGATAGAGCATTTAAATCTTTCCAACCTCTAGGTTGTTCCCTTCACAAAAACAGTTTATTGGGAGGAGGGTAAAGGAGGAGCAGGAGAGCTGTGATTGCTCAGGGCCTCTGACAGTCAGGCCACTTTTTATTTAGATGCCTAAATTTAAGCACCCAAATTAAAAAATGTTGGTATCAGTTTTTACAATTCAGGAAGAATTAATTTAGCAGCTCTTCCACTACTTCCTACCCTTTCAAAAACTGCATCACCGGAGAGTGTTCATTTCACTCACAAATTTTGGGTCAGTCATGAAGAATATGACATATGTGGAGAAAGCTCTATTTGCAATTGTTGGAATATCATTTGCTCTCACTGTGTCTGCTTCAAACATCCAAAAAAAAAAAAAAAAAAGAAGCTCATTTTCTATGCTGTTGCTTCTCACTGCCTTATGAAGGCAAGAAACCCCCATATGTTGTAGAATTATTTTCAATGTCAATTTCTTGTTTATCACTTTTTCCACCCTATCTATTTTTTAGTAACTGATAAGTCTCCCTGGGATCTAGATACAGCTCTGATAAAGAGCTGCTTGACTGTTGAATTCTTGACACACACATTCATATATGCATTTTATCTTTATATAAATGTATGTAAACAAAACTATAAAAACACATTTGTATGTATATATGTTCTTGATAGACAAACACGCATACAGAACAAATGCATATGTCCGCTCATATACATACAGTAATTCGATGGGATTCTCATAGGGAAAAGGAGAAGTTATTGTTAAAATGTCTGTCATTCATGTAAAGGAAACAGCAATGAGCTGGGCATAAAATTTGCATACAGCCCCAAGCACAGAGGTTCCTGTATATGTAGTGTTCTACTGTTCTTGATGATGGGCATATCTGGCAGGAAGATTCTGTCAGGATTAGCTCAGGAAAAAACACCCCCAAGGAGATAATTTGAAGACATACTGAGAATTTGCCTCAATACATGAAAATAAACATGAAATCGTCAGGAAACTATGCACACTAAAAGTTACCACAAACACTAAGCCACACACCAGGGGATAATCTATTTCAGTTAATTAGCACACATACACAACATTGTTAGAAGTGGTTGCCACTTAGGACTGATTTAGGTCTTGTATTGCTTAAATAAACTTGGGAAGAAAAGGTTCTTTACAAATGTGAATGGAATGAGGAAAAAACAAAAAGTAAAATAGCTGAGAAATAAACGGGTTGAGATTCTTTGGATGTCTTATTTACTTTTCCAGAAGGTATCAGCTCAGTGTTATAACACTATTATGATATAAAATAAATAAATAAAAATGAACAGTACCTTCTTTAATTTTAACTCTGCTTTCTGTAAAGTCAAAACAAATACATAGCACCCTAGACCTGTAGCTTCAAAAGTATTAAAAATAGTTTATAACTTTACACTTTGTAAACATTTTGTAACAAGAACTACTCATGTATTTTGGCCACTGAAATGGTAATGACCTCTTTTAGGATCTAGGGAGGAAGCAATCTATATAATACATATCTTATTTTAAACAAATCTTACCAACAATACATTTAAAAACAAAAATTACTAACAGTTCCCTGGATTCAAAGGGTGTAATACACCAGCCTATTTGCTGGGAGTGAGAGAACATACCTGATGCAATTTCATAATATCATGCCACAAATATCTAATTGAGAGGAATAATAGAACACCACAGAACTAAAGGACATGAAAACATGTTTACAAAAACTCAAAGGTACATGTCACATGTAAATACCTGTACTTCTTGTAAACAGAGACAAATGATTTCAAGTATCTTTAGTGTTTTATTTACCAGACTAATTAGTTTAGCTGTAGTTATTTAGCTGTATATTATGCACATCTTATGGAAATTGCTGATGAATATAGAATAAGAGAGACTAAAGACACATTCCATTGAAGACTGCTGATTTACAAGAAAAATAGCTCAAAGTGAATGTGTAAACTAAAATGCATATTAACTCAGGAAGTCTATTCTGTGAGATCAAGGGATCTTCTCAAACATCTGAACAAATTTAAGTGTTTAAGAGACTAGAGGAAGCAAGGATACAGTATGAGAATGAGAAATGGATCTAACAGAACAATACATATCCATAGGTTACAAAAACAATAAAAAAAGTTTAACATCTACAAAACACAGGCGTCCAACACCAAAATTGCAAGCTATTGCCATATATCCAGCATGACAAATGATGGTCAATTTTCAAAGTCCAGTAAGGTGAAACATTAAAACTTTCCTCCAGGAATATAAATTTATGGAAAAAAATTGAAGAGGTTAGGCAAGGGCGAGTAGATCAGTAGAAGAATTTTCCCCATCTCCCTCATTAACCCTAACGGTAAGAGAAAGATGGTGTTATTTAGAAATAAATTGGCACCGTAAGATTTGATTAATGATTGGAAGGGGAAACAAAACATTTTAGCTATCAGGGAAACTAAAATAGATTCTCATGTGCCATGGTCAGGGGAAAATATGTAATCCTCTATTAGTTTAGGGAGAGCAGGCCTCATTTACCCAATTCCTTTCTAAATGAAAAAGAACAGATTCATTTTGTATGCAGGACAACCTCAGACATAAAAAATGAAGTCTACTGAGCAATTTGATAAAAAGTGTTACCACTGTGGGCTTTTGGCCATAAAGTATTGCTATGTCCTTTCAGATTTTGGTGTGGGTCACTGGGAGTAAAATTTTCTGTGTCTAAGGGTATGTCTACACCCAGCCGCTAGTTCGGCGGCTGGGAATCGAAGTTCTGGGTTCGACTTATCGCGTCTTGTCTGGACGCGATAAGTCGAACCAGGAAGTGATCGCCGTCGACTGCGGTACTCCAGCTATACAAGAGGAGTACCGTGGCGTCGACGGGGGAGCCTGCCTGCCACGTGTGGACCGAGGTAAGTTCGAACTAAGGTACTTCGAACTTCAGCTACGTTATTCACGTAGCTGAAGTTGCGTACCTTAGTTCGAATTGGGGGGTAAGTGTAGACCAAGCCTAAGTGACTTAAGCACTTAATCACAGGATTTTTGTGCCTAAGTATGTTGAAGAAAAGAATGAGACACTTAATGAGTAGCTTGTGGGGTTGTAATAGAAACAGAACAAGAAAGAGAATGACAAGAGAGAATGAGCTAAGGACAGAGAAAGATATGGGGAAACACGAGGAGAACGTGGAAGATGTGAATTCTCGGCGGCAGAGACCCTCGGGAAAGATAAGAATAAGGGAATCAAAACTATCTTTGCTAATGTAATAATGAAGTCGCAAGAAGAAAATAAGAGAGAGAAGTAGATTGGAGTGCAGGGGGCAAAAGGAGAAACTCCCCACATCCTTTTGAAATATTGCCAGTATGGGAGCACACTCATTAGCAATGCTACAAAAGATCTAAGAGCGAAGTAATAATCCCGAAGAAAATAGTGATGCAGAAGGGGCACCATCAGAAGGAAAAAAGAGAGACCTATGGATTGCAGTGGACAAGGCCACTGGTTTAAGATTAACAGAGATAATGGAGATTGTGAGTGCAGGGATGAGGTTGGCGAGAGTGTGTTTGTCTCCTGTTGCACTGACTATCTACCAAAACTATCATAATTGAGCATTTCAAACAAGCAATTTTTCTCATAACATTTCTGTATTGTCCCTGTTTTACAGATGGAAAATTGACACACACAGAGATTAAGTGACTTGCCCAATGAACCCAGATCTCCTGAGCCCCAGTGCAGTGCCAAAATCATAAGATAATTCCATCATTCTGTCTCTCACTCGTACTCACTCTCTCACTTGTGCAGGCTCTAACTTGTATTGAACTTAATAAAGATCTGGTTAGTGTTGCCCTTGCGCAGGCTTTACATGTTTCCCAAAAATGCCTCCTCTGGTGTCTAGGTATCGTCTTTCCCCCTTTTTCCTTCTGGTGGAAACGTAGAAAGTGGGATGGGGAGAGAGAGTGAGATATGAGAAGAATGAGAATACAGAGCGGGCAGTATATGACTCTTACCATTGGTAATGGGAAGTGCAGCTGACAACGGTGGGCAAGAGGGGGTTTTATGTCTAGTGAAAGAGGGAAAACTGAAGCAAAGGTAGAATGGGAGGCTTAAATAAGGCAGAGGTAAAATAAGAGGGGGGTGTCTCATCATCTAATGTGGAAAGGGAAACAATATTTGGAACGGAGGAAAGATGAAATATACAAAAGAACAGAGAAATGTAATAATATATATGGAAAGTAAAGTTCTCATGTGCCCTAGGTAAAACAGTATTGTCAATATGGCTGCTCCAGCTCACTAACCTTAAAGCAAGAAAGGCCTGAAGCTGGTGGTTTCTGCAGAGTTAGAAACACACATTTTAATAGTGCAGGAGAAGTGTATAAGTGATAGCAGAAATTAATATGGCCCCATCTCAATGCAACAGTCATGCTGGTCTGGATGCAGGGGGTATAATAGTTACAACGTGGTAGGAATTTTGTTTGCTTTCTCTTTTGAACTGATGCCTCTGATGTCAGAAATAGCCCCAAGAAGGTTAATGGCAATAGATTTTCAAAATGGAAATAATATATATGTATGAAGAACCCATTCTGAGAAAAAAGGGAAAGAACCATTTGAGGATTTGTTTCATTGGAATTATGATTTTGGGGGTTGATACTAACTTTTGAGCATAAATACAAGGAGTGTTGGAATGAGGAGTCCTTTTAAGTGGAGAGTGGGATTGAGTATCTGTTTAGATAAAAATAAGAGTTTTGACTGAGTTGTGTGTATTTATTTATGGGAAATCTTGGGGTGGTTTGGAACACCAATGCGTTTTTTAGGTGGTTGAATGCCTTTTATCAGGGGACTGTCACCAGACCTTTTATGAACTGGTGTTTGTGAAATTAAGTCAAACTGTTTTTTCTGGGGTCAGGTAAGAAGGCCCTGAAAAAGCTCTGGCAAGTTCAGAATGCTGTAGCCCATCTGCTCAGACACGTATCACCCTGATACACCGCTCTACACTGATCCTCCACCGAGTCCAGGTATTTAGTTCAAGGATTGTGAAAACTTTGTATGGAATTGGTTTGAGCTACCTGATAGTGTGTCTCAATGTGATTATTATATCACACAACAGCTTCATGCTACTAGAAAATGAAACTTAACCAACAGAGAGAGGCTCGTGACCTTAGCAAGATCTTTACAAGAGCAGGATCGGGACTACAGAACTTACTGCTAGACAAAATAAGAATGATCGCTAACCTCACCGAATTAAACCTCACAGAGATAAATTCAAAACCCATATCTCCAATTAAAATCTTTCCTGCAATAGTACCATCATCATCCGCAAAAACACTCACACTCCTATATTACATTAAAAAACAACTACATAAAATACCTTGGTCTCAAGTTGCAGTTGGGGAGGTTTAGGTTGGATATTAGGAAAAACTTTTTCACTAGGAGGGTGGTGAAGCACTGGAATGGGTTACCGAGGGAGGTGGTGGAATCTCCTTCCTTAGAGGTTTCTAAGGCCCGGCTTGACAAAGCCCTGGCTGGGAAGATTTAGTTGGGAATTGGTTCTGCTTTGAGCAGGGGGTTGGACTAGATGACCTCCTGAGGTCCCTTCCAACCCTGATATTCTATGATTCTATGACCCATAAGCCTGACTCTTGCTCACAGAGAGATATTGTTGTCATTCATATTGTTGGGAAGCACCAAGATATGAAGATGAAAGATGCCAATATAAGAGCCTAGAGATAAAAAGACACACAAATAGAGGCTCTAATTCAGCTTCTGTCCTTACAGATGAAGCCTGGATGAAACTTCATTCTAAGTCCAATTTGGACTAGCTCTAAAATGGTTAGTGTGGTCACTGTTGAGCTAACGTCTCCTCTCCCAACATGCTTATGCCCAGGTTTTTTAAGTCATTTAGGTCAGTCAATGGGATTTAGACTGCTAGGTGCCTACCTCCCTTTTGAAAATGAGATTTAGTCTCCTAAATCAGTTATGCATTGCAAGGCTGACCACAGTACCACCTAAATACCTTTAAAAAGTCGGGCCTAGGTGCATTGCCTTCATAGTGCCTCCCAGCCCACAAGCCTTAGGAATAAGATATCTGGGGCCTATTATGATCTCAAAAATGGTGTAAAGTCAGGAGTAACTTCAAGAAAGTTAAACCCCAGTGTAAAACTGCTCTAAACAAGAATAGAATCAGATTTCCACGTTATACTGCAAAGCATCAACACTAAACCTTCAAGGCAGTGAATACTCTGCATTAATAATGTTTATTCATGTCATATTTCAGACAGAAAAATACATTAAGAGGAAGGCCACGATTCCCAGTGTCTGTTTTCATTCTTGAAAGCTTATGATTGCATTCCAGTTTTTTCTTTCAAAATTTCATCTTGTAGCTTGACAGTGACAAAGCACTGGTTCTTTTGCTCAGTGGACCTTCCTGATAAAAGATATTCCTCCATAAGTGAGGGAATATTTCAGGTAAACCCATTCATATGGACTGAGCGTGCCCTTTACTGAAAAAGAGTTTGATCTAATTGCCTGAATGACACCAAAGGAAAGAAACTCTTTAAATGGATTACCATGTAAATTTTAAATGGCTGAGAACACTTGAAAAACAACTTGAAAAAGTTTTATATATTGTAACTGCTCACTCATAGTGAGGGCCATCAACTATTAATATACTGACTAATCCTTGAATATAATTAGTTCATTTCAAAATTTATTTTGCTGAGGAAGAAAACAGGGTTTAAAAATAAAATTGCTCTGTACCAGTTTTATCCTAAATGTTCCATCAGACATTATTTTGCCAGTTTCCTTTCTTACAACTTCTTTTAACCTTACAGCCCATCATGATAACCAGTATTAGCACATGATGTCATTGCCACAACCAATTTAATGGCTGGGAAACTTCATTGGATCTGCAAGGAGCCAGACAGCTTTAGAATAAAAGGGGTAATGTATACATTAATAGGTCCTCCTCTCCCTGGGGGATATGCTACCCGTTGGTCAGCCAGAGAGATGCAAGCCAATTATCTGTTGCTTCCCAAAATCATTTATTTAAACCGTGCCCTGGGTTTCTCAGGCCTCTTGCCCCATTTTTAGCATTTTTGCCTGGGTCTGTCCTCATTCATGTGCATGTCCTGGTCAATTCACTGCATGCTCTCTGCCACAGAGTTTTCCCCAATATTATAACCGCAACTAGGAAAACTAGCAAAAGATCACTCAAAAAGTCTCTTTAGGTACCTGTTTTCCCGCAACCACCCTACTTCAACTCAAACAGCAAAACAATTCTACAAAGCAGATCTAGCTTGTTACATTTAGAGTTGTCTTATTTTAGCCAGCACTTGCAACCAGCAGAAATGTTCTTGAAGAGAACAAAATATATGTGTGTAAGGAAAAAAAACAACGAATCATCTCTGTACTTGTTTAGCCATTTGTCATTATGCAAATTAAGATCTATGTATGACTTGCATGTAAAACAGGAGACACAAAAAAAGAAATATGCATTATTGTGATGGCATGAATAGGGGAACTTTCGAAAAGAAAAGCAAGTGCCGCTAAAAAAAACAACAGATTTCATGATCTATAGATATAAAAGCCTCCTTTCCACACACTAAATTTATTTCCCTCTACTCTCCACCAGTTTGTGTTTCTGTTGACAGAGCTCAGTCATTAAGAATCCCTCTTTTGGGGCTTCTTTCTTCCCCTGGGGACCACCATGTTGGAAAATGACTCCCTTGTCTAACTAGTCAAGATAGAAACATTTGCTGTGAATACCAGCTGCAGTTCTAACTTGGCTACTGACACTGCAAATTGAAGCAGGGTCTTCAAGACCCAGTAAGCTCTTCTTGTTAGCCTTACTGCATTCACACAGGAACAAGATTTAATCAAAAAAGCATTCTTCTCAGTTTCTTTTGTGGCTGGATTCCCTTTACAATTTAGAAAATTAGAAGGTTCGTGTTTTATAAAAATCCATGCACACAGTGGTGCAGTGTGCGTGGAGAGGCTATCTGTGTGTCTTTCCTTCATGATAAAGATACAGTCTATTCTAGAGAGACAATGAAAGGCTGAAAACTCCCATGCTGATAGTCTTAAATATTTTTGCTGCTGCAGTGAGTCAAAGGTTAGCTCCCTCCCACCTGCATCTGACTTTGCATGTTCTAGTATACGCACAAATGTGCAGATAATAGGATTAGAAAACAGCTTGTTCATACAAGGCTCTCTCAAATGTGCAGTGTTCCCTTCTCAAATATCCCATGGTGCAGCACACTGACAAAGGAATAATAAAAATACACATTAATAAGGGCTTTTAAAGTTTTTTGAACCTCACTTAGTGAATTTCAATGAATTTTACATTCACAGCTGTCATAAGTTAGCCAAAAACTAAATAAATAAAAGGAAACTAATGTAATCATTAAAGCCCACCTTTCTTAGTGGCAAGTTACAATAAATACAATAAAACTTCAAAACAGTATTTTTCTCAATGCTTTATAATTATTAATAAAGTAGAACAAAGATCAACATTTTTATCCAGTAAGCCATGATTACTGATTAGTATGATAAAATATTCTCTGATGTATATATTAATGAGGGGCATAATGTAACAGCATCTCAGGAAGGAACAAGAAGCTATCATTTTGGGAAGCAGAGTGCTACTTAATAAGGATGTAGAAAATGGAGGAACAGGTAGTAGCAACGGCTCACTTCAACACAGTTTACCATCTGGGCCACAAACTCTGAAGATAATATGTGGTGTATTTAACAACAGAGGATTTAAAAATTAGAATTTTTATATTTTCTTACATTGTTTACTTTAAGTGTTGAACAAACAAGCGTTTTGAAGTTTCATTGCATTTATTAAAACAGAAACACTAATGGCTACTATCCACCATATCAGCAGTGGTCACTCACGGAAAGCCTGAACCTGTAAGGTGCTGATTTCAATGGGAACTGAGGGCACTCCACCACGACACAGGAAATAGTTAGCAAGTCACAGGACCAGGCTCATAGGGACTAATCCAGCTCCCATTCAAGCCAATGGAAAGAAATCTATTGATTTGAACAGGCGTTGGATCAAGCCCGTAGTGAAGAGGATGAAGAGAAGCAAGATTAAAAGATTATACACACTGAT